>NW_022196897.1:91892424-91909707 GCF_008632895.1 Mastomys coucha
GCAGGAGACTGACTTTCCTTGAAGTTTACGCCTCAGATACCGCCATCACGCAAAGTGTGCGTGGCACCCTGCAGTACGCTGTTTTCTTCCGAGGGGGCTGGGGGGCACTAGCTGTGGTTATTCATTTCCTTGTCTATTATCTTTCTTCTTCCCAACACAAGGTGAGCATCATGAACCGAGAACTTACTTGTCCTGCATATTGCTGTACCCAACGCAAAGAGTTCCATAGCTGGCATATAGTAGTTGCTAGATAAATAATTGGTTAGAGGAATGAATAACTAACGGAGATGCAGCGGGTAAATTAGCAATTTGGTTAATTAATTATTTAAACAGGATAGTTGTTTTTAAAGGCTTTTCAAAAACTGACTTGACTACCTCTGACTTACCAGGAATATCAAAGGCTGGTAAATTCCACGGGTGTTGTAAGGTGAGGGTGACCGGGCTGTGCTTTCTTATTTCAAACACAAGATGGCACTGGTGTATTTTCAACCACTGGGGATAGGTGGCGTGGGAAGCTGCTTGTGCTCCGGAGGCCTTGGCTACACTCCAATCGTACATTCATAAGCAGCCCTGGCCCTGGCCCTTGATAAGTGCACAGCCACATGTGTTAGCAGCCGAGTTGCCCTGGAAGGCTCTGCTCATTTCATAACGCTCGTAGTTACATCAAATTAGCACCACCACTTGAGTGTCTACAGTATACCCCAGAGAAAGGACACTATTGACCCAGTTGCATGCTGGGACTGAAGTACACTTGCCGCTTTGCCTGTGTGTTTATCTCACCCTTGACAAAATACTCTTTATAATGCTACTTTCCAGCCCAACGCAAGGGTGTTCTAAGAGCAGCCTGGAGTTTAGAATCTGTGGGTCTGAACAATGGGTCTTACTCCCACCCATCTGTGGTCTTGAGCATCTAAACTATCACTATTATATTCTAGTGTTTTGAGGTACTTTTCTCAATTAAAAAGCATGTTTGCAGCTGGGCTTTAAGTCAGCTTAGATTCCTCTATAGAGGATAAGATTTCTCAACATCTATAATACATGCCACCCCGTCATCTGGGCTATCCTGCTTCAGGCAAAACTAGGACCCACTTTACTCTGGTATTAGGAGCATCATTTCATGTTCATTATGAATTGTTGAAATTACTGTTTAATGGTCTTAATATAACTTTTCAATATAATATATGGACCCGCTTTTCAAAACTAAAATAGCAAAAAATGAAGCATTGTTTATTATGTGATTGAGGAATTTTATTTGTAGGCCTGTACTAAAAGATCTAAATTGTGTACTAACGTGGTATGGATTTCCAAATCTAGACACCTCCATGAAAATATGATTTACAGAAACACCAATATCCTATAGGCTGTGGTCAGGCTGCACATGGAGACCCTGTGAATACATGTTAACATTCTTAGTCTTCACTCTGCCCCCTGCATCTTAACAGAGATTCTCATGCAAGAGCCCATCTCCGCTTGGAAGCCTGTCGCAGGACGCTCAAGTATGCTTGGCAGGACCCTTCGTACAACTTGGCTGCTGATGGCAGCCTTCCAAAGAAAGCAGAGAAAGAGCTCTTTGAAAATGTGCAGCCCCCAAAGAAACACAGGTAAAATGTGTGAGGGATTTCTGTTGGTAGGTTCTGTCTGGCCTTGGCCTCCCTCACGCTGGTACAAGCACATTCCTTCACATTTCTACTTTGATTTGCTACTGTGTGTGCCAGCATGTACATTTTTGTCTTGTGATACTGATCAAAGCATCTGGGACTACTGGGAAGGGGAGGTTCTTTACCCTTCAGCTCCTCCTGCGCAGGGTTATATAACATCTTGGTATGTGGTGGGATATACTCTTTCTACTAAACAGCAGCTTCATCCACCTGTGAGCCCTGAGAACTTGGAACAGAATTCAAAGCTTCATATTCTTTGAAGGTGTGTGTGGATAAATTACTGAACACTCTAGTAAGACGCCCCCCAATTCCCTTAAGAATACAATATTTCCTTTTAAACATTTTGTTCTGGTCCTGACCCAATGAAATGCTAGGGATATAACATATGTTGTATATTTTTTTATCTTTAGAATTTTGCTTAACATATAGTGATTACTAGCACACGTGAGTTAAACCATCCCACACATTTAGCAGTTACTGTTAGATCATGCACAGAGACAGAGCAGGGGCTTAATGGAGTTCTTTAGATTAACATGTCAATGTATTCTGATGTTTACACTGTGTCACACATCTGCTTAATATTTTAATGTGCTTATGTAAGAGATTTACTTAAATGAACTTCCTGGTATAGCCTTATTCTCTTATGGTTATTCCTTACTGAAAAATTTGAAGCCCAGAACCCAGAAGGAACAGAAAGAAAGCCATTTCCGTTTGCACAGAACACCATTAGTTTTCTGTTTCCACCCTGCATGCTTCCTCTCCTCCGCCTTTTGTTTGAATTCCATCTTTTCTCCTTTTGCGGTACTGCTTCTCTGTCTGAACTTTCTTTTTCTTAGCTGGCAAATTTTTCAAATGTTCTATTAGATAAACTAGATTCATTACTTTCATAAAATAAGCTCAGGATTCCAGCTCAGGATTTATTTTTTTGTTAACATGTAGTGTGTGTGTGTGTGTGTGTGTGTGTGCATGCATGTACCAGCTGTTAGATTCAAAAAAGTGATCTATTCATTTCTTAGTTTTACCTGGCCATTGGCTCAAGACCAGGTACTCATCTAATTTATGTTTGCAACAGAAAGAAATCAAGAAAGAATTCTAAATGTTTCCAATTTTGTTTAGCCATCTCTCCCCATCTAGGTACCTTCCCAGTTTTTCATTCATGAAAATAACCTAAGTGGTTTCTATTCATACAGAAAGCATGCACACACACACACACACACACACACACACACACACACACACGAGAGCGAATGTATGTCATATGTGAGTGCAAACTGGTGGAGGCCTAAAGTGGGCATTGAGCCCCTGGAGCTGGAGCTTAAAGTGCCTGTGAGCTAGTTGATGGATGCAGCAAACCAAACTCAGACCCTCTAAAGAAGCAGCCAGCACACTCCCTCCCAACCCCAAGAGTCTGCTTTCCATACCAGCTTATGGGCACACTGCAGGTGGCCTTGCTGTTGTGCCCCTGGAATAGTTACCACTGCAAGGTTAACAGCTCACAGGGAAGGTCTCACCAACAGATCTCAGCATCTCCAGTGCATGCACACTTCCCGGGGCCATTTTCCTGTTACTAACAGAGTTTCCTTTCTTAGCCATGTCCCAAAGCATAGCAGGTCGTGGAAGCTGAGTCATCAGGAATTTGAATACAGAGATGGGCAAATCATCAGTCTCTCTGCTCCTCAACTGGTCCTGGGGGTACTAGCCTCCAAACCCCGTTCAGGCTCAGAGGTCATTTTGGTGGAAAAGAAATCAGATGAAAGTCACCAACACTGGACACACAAGGCAGACAGCAGGTAAAGCCACTGCATTGGGAGCTTCACACATCAAACTGTGCATGAGATCCTAAGAGGTCTGGCTGGCATGGTCTCCACACAGCAGGCAGGAATATAGTTAAGCACCTTGGAATTTCTATTTTATTTGGCTAAAAATTCTTTATCTTAGTAAAAGAAGAGAAAGAGAGGTAGGTAAGAATCTTAGGTAAGCTACACACAGCTTTGCCAGCTGTTAGATTCAGAAAAGTGATCTATTCGTTTCTTAGTTTTACCTGACTATTGGCTCAAGACTAAGTACTCATCTAATTTATGTTTGCAACAGAAAGAAATCAAGAAAGAATTCTAAATGTCTCCAATTTTGTTTACCCATCTCTCTTCCCATTTAGGTACCTTCTCAGTTTTTCATTCATGAAAATAACTTAAGTGGTTTCTATTCATACAGAAAACATGACTTACTATTGGTCAAATTACTAACCTAATTCAATGTCTGGCCTTTGGTCCAGATTCAAAATGCTTACAACATTTTCTTGAGATGAGCAGAAGAAATCTAAAACAACTTAGTTATGTGTATATTAAGAAAACATTACTAATTTATTCTATATGATAATTGGTGAGTGGTTATGTTGAAATAGAAAGAGAGTCCTGGTCACTTAGGTGTATTTTTAGAGATGAAAATGCAAGATATTTCAATTGGTTTTATTTTAGATTTTCTAGCAAAAATCTGGAGAGATAACTCCGCAGTTAAAAGTACTTGTTGCTCTTGCAGAGGAGCAGAGCTCAATTCCCATAACCCACAGAAGAGTGGGCCCCAAACTGTCTGTCTAACTCTGGGGGGCCCAACATCTTCTTTTGACTTCCATGGGCACCTGAATACACATGGGCATGCATACAGCAGACGTGTATTTATACACACACTTAAAAGTAAATAAATCATAAATTCTAACAAAAATTAAAAAGTCAAGTTTCACATAAATGAAACAAGACAGAATGTTGACAATGTTTAAGTCCATGATGTTTCATTGCACGTTTCTATTTATCTTTGTGTATATTTGAACATTAACAAGGAAAAATAACTACGTCCTGCTTGTTCTTTATTGCTCTAGTTAAAGTCCTACCATTGCATATTGCGGGTCTCTAGTGATCTCGTCAGTCTCTGGCTTACTGTACAGAGATATATATTCAGACATCTGTGCAAAATAGTTCTTAATGGGAAGGACCTGTGACTTTCACTGTATTCTCTAAATATCAGCACTACCCATGGCTTAGGCTTCTGCACTTTGGAGCAGATTGACAAAGCTCTTGGAGGTAGCATCAGCAATCCTGACATGGCAGGAACGGAGCTAGCTCTACTGTGTACAATAGACAACACATAATAGCCATTGGCTGTCTGTGGGGGGCTAGGGAGAAATTTGCTGGACAGAGCTGCTAGATGTGTTTCTTTTCTCCGCCTGCCAGGGCTATGCTGTCTGTGCGATGAGGAGCTAGTATTGACTTTTGTTCTGTACAAATGACTAGCTATATGGACCATAATTCACTCATTGAGACGAAATAATGTATGCATTAAAGCAAGAATGTATGAAGAGGATATTATAGTTCTTAATATATATACACCCCAAATGCAAGGACACCAAATTTTCATAAAATAAATGCTATTGTGTCTTAAAATAATCACATACTGACCCTGACACAGTGATGGTGAGTGACTTCAGTTGGCCACACTTACCAATAGACAGATCGTCCAGAAAAAAGCTAAATAAAGAAACTCTGGAGTTAAATAATATTATAAATCTAATGGACCTAACAGACAGCTACAGAGTATTCCACCCGAACACTAAAATAAAGGATAAAGTTTCTTCTCATCAGCCCACGAGACTATCTTCAAATTGACCACATTTTAGGATACAAAGCAAGTCTTGGCAAATTTAGAAAAATTGAAATAACATCCTGCACCCTGACCACCATGGATTAATGTTACAGGTTATTGAAAGGATTGTTTCAGGAATGTAACTTCAGCAAAGAACTAAAAAGATCAAGACTCTTGTTCCTGTAGAACAGGCATCATAGAACTACCAAGACACGTATTAAATTTAGAGCAACTTTCTGCCTTGCCTTTCTGGATTGTTATAGAGCTCCCATGATTGCTTTTTTTAAATTAAAAATGAATTTTTATACAATCTATTCTGATTATAATTTCTTCCTCCTCCAACTCCTCCCAGATATTCACTGACTCTCCACCAACCCAAATCCATACCTCTTCTTTCCCTCTCCCTCCCTTTCTCCCTCTCTCCTTCCCCTCTCCCTTTCACTCTCCCTCCCCCTTTTCCTCTCTCCCTCCCTCCCACCCCTCCCCTCAAACAGGCATCTAAAATAATAATAATAATAAAATAAGGTGAAAAACACACGTACACAAACAAACCAAAATAGGATGAAACAAACTGCTAAGAGACAAAGGGCCAAAGTAAAACCAGAAGAAACAAATATAGACATTGAGACATACACATTCACACTCACAGAAATCCCATAGAAACACACTAGAAACCATAAATATTCATACTTAAATTTTAATACAGGAATAGGTGATGCATGCAGCTAAATATCTAAGGGGAATGACTATTCTCTGACTTACGTGAGCTTGGAAATGCTTCCACGGTCATTGTGAGAGAATGGTGGTTCTTAGTCCCACTTAGCATTGCCATTGATTCTCCTGGCCATTGGAAAGGAAGGAGCAGACAGGGAGGTTAAAGAAAAATAGACAGAGAAATTTACCTAAAACTCTGTTAGCTGTTGGACAATTAACTTTAGAAAACTCTAGCCATGGGTAGCACTAAAGTTACTTTCAGACCCTGAAACTCTGCAGCTCTGCCATCTTGAGGCGTTCCTTCATCAAGCCATGGGACACTGATGGGTAGTTGGTAGAAAGAGTTGGCTGTTAAAATGCTTTCATCTTTTCCCATTTTGACAGTGTTGTTGATTGCTGCTTGCTCATAGCAGAATAAGTATTTACTTTCTATAGGAAACCTGTGCTTATGAAACTTCTGCATAAAGCCCCTGTATGCCAAACAGCAAGATGGAAACACTGTATCCCAGTGTTATTAAGATAAGCATAACTTCAAAGCATTAAGACACAGGGATATGTGGTGCAGTGGTGGCGCATGCCTTTAATCCCAGCACTTGGGAGGCAGAGGCAGGCGGATTTCTTAGTTCGAAGCCAGCCTCGTCTTACAGAGTGAGTTCCAGGACAGCCAGGGATACACAGAGAAACCCTGTCTTGGGGGGCCAAAAGAGACAAGAATCTATTCTAGATAGTAAAATGTAGACATCTTGACATCTCAAGAATTATCACTGCAGGAAATAACACTACAGGAAATCAACACTCACGCATCCATTTGAATGTTGTTGTATGCCAATACACATACATGTAAGAGGTGAACTATGAAAATGGCTGCACCCACAGAGGTGAGTTATATAAAATACTCACTCTCTTGGAGGACCAAGCCACAGTAAGTGCTGAAAAGGCATTTCATAAAGTTGAATATCCATTTTGGACATTAAGGGGCACCCCCTTAACTAATAGTAGGGGAAAATATGTTATGACTATTAACATCTTTCACAAATATGATGGTCTTTTAAAAGTCCTATTTTCCAGAATTTTGTAATTCTTCACAACAAAGTTGTGGGTTTTGTTTGTTTATTTGTTGCTTCTTTGTTTTTTATGCTCAGAAAGTTGAATCAGATATCTGGAACTTTTTAAGTCTTATAGAGAAAGCTGTGTTTTTAAGTAGCGGATGCTTCTCTGCTTTCTCTCCATCCCTTTATTCTCACATTGTTACATCTTATATTCAAGGTGAGCTATATTTTCAATGACATAAATGCCACCACTTGTCTCTAATGTAACCACGTTTAGAAAAATAAAGAAATAAAGCATGTTTTTTTTTCCATCCAGACAAGATCCCTAAACATTTATTTTAGTTCTTAGAAGCGATATAAGAAAAATAACATGAAGATTTTTACCCAGTCATTTTGATTTTGTTCTCCATCCAGGAGGCTTTGTATTGGCTGTAAGATCACTTTTAAAACTCAGCATAGGAGCTGGAGAAGTGCTTTCATGGTGCTCCTGCTAAGGGTGCTGCTTCGATTCCCAGCACACACATACAATGGTTTACAATCACTCACTGCTCCAGTTCCAGGGGACGCAGTACCCTCTTCTGACTTCCATCTGCACCAAGCATCCAGACACCCGGAGCTTTGCTCCTACCATTCACATCTGATGGCTTACCACTCCCAGACACCCGGAGCTTTGCTCCTACCATTCACATCTGATGGCTTACAACTCCAGCTACAAAGTGTTCAACTCCCTGTTTTGGCTTGCACAGGTTTGTTCTCACACACAAACACACACATATAAACACACAAACACACACATATAAACACACAAACACAAAAAAAAACTTTAACACTTTCATCATATGTATTGGACTTTAGGGAACTCTCCTTTGGAAACATGGGGATTTAATGGAAAATGTATATATTAAGATTTACTTTGTTCCTTATGTGTCTGTGTGTGTAGGTATATGCACATAAGTGCAGGTGCCTATAGAGGCTAGAGGCCAGAGAATGCGTCAGATCTCCTGGAACTGGAGTTAGAGGGGGTTGTAGCCTCCCAATGCATTTGTTCTTGACTGATGGACCATGACCAGTGCCCCAGTAAAATATTTTTAAAAGCCACAACAGTGCATAATTATAACTAATGATTTCCATTATATTTAGTTTATATGCATTAACTCATTTGACTACCATAGGATACATAGGACTCTAATACATAAATGGGTAAATTGAAGCATTGAGTTATTAACACCACACAATATGAAGACATGAACCCAGGATTCCATCCCACGTAGCATAACTGTAAAATCCATTTCATCATCTTTAACATTTCTCAGTAAAAGTAACATGGGCCATAAAGATGTAACAGTGTGGGTATAATCTAGAGACAGAAACCACACCATGATTTAATCAGGGAAAATCAGTTATGAGGAATTATTAAACTATGATAAAGCATGAACTATTTTTTTTATAAATTCTACTTAAGGTATTATACTGGAAATTTGATCATATCTAAATCAGAATATCATAACTTATTTGTTCTGATTAACTGGTAAGACATAAAGAGACTTGGGTTTCCCCATAAATGAAATGTATAGAAATTCCACTTACATTGATCACAGAGTGTTATATAATGGGACTGATTCTGTATTCTTAAGGACCTTTCACCTGGAGAGTACCCCAGACCTTGTACTGGCAGTGTCTATGACCAAAGCTAAAAATGAAGCCCATGGCTATCCAGTTATCATTCAGGTAAGATATGCACAGGCCAACAAGAAGCCATGAACTTTCACAGAGCTGCAGGGAAGGTCTGTGCCTCTTTGTTACAGAGCAAAGAATAGCTGTCATAGAAGGTTATCTTGAATGTCAGTGTTTAAATGACGTTTTTTATAATGGACTTCAAATTAAGCATATTGAGATACCTCTCAGTTTGGTTCATTCTGACCAATGGTGACTGTAGGCTTGCTGGTAATCAGATACTGCAGTCACACACTGGCAAGCATGAGAAACACTCCCAACATAATTCATGGAGCTGGCAACCTCTGGGGGTGAGGGATCTGAGGAGCACCTAAATTCACCTATAAGGAGCACAGACAAGGACCCCTGGGTACTGGAGGAAAAGACCTGTTCAGTCTCTTTGGACTAATTGGACAGGAGTGATTCTAAACGACCCACTTACAGCACCTGTAATGCAGGCTTTATTTGAGTTTTGAGCAAAACCCCAGGAAGCTCTTTTCTGCCATCCTTCCTTCTAACCAAACACTTGTGATAGCTGTGTGTTTTTCCTTGCTAGGCCAAGATATGGCTCAGGAAAGTTCCAACTTTGTCTTTGCCCTTTGTAATCTCCACCCTAGTTTCCATTGAGCAGAATAATTATCTCCAAATAATATTTGTTTTATTCCATGCTTTAGTGAAGAAATTTTCCAGTTAGGAATCCAAAATCAGGATGAAGAATCAGGGTGGATGCTGAGTCGTATTTAATTATGTCTTCTCTCCTCATAAACAAGGACAGGGCATTTATTCTGAAGACATAGCACACATAACATTCCATGCTTCTTATCAGGTGCCTCTTCAACACAGGCCACTGTGAGGTTAAGCATCATGCGGCTGCACATTCAGTTGGTTCCTTAATCATTTTTATATCATTTGCAAATAGTAATATCACCCCCCATGTGTCTGTTTTTATAAGGAATAAACTTAATAAGTTTATTAAGTTTATATGTATTACCTTTTGAGATGTTTTTTAATTGCAAGTGATTCATCAGTTGATATACTAAATAGTAAACTTTCAAGAAAACATTAAAATATCAGGTTAATATTGTTAGAATCTTTCTAATTACCTTAGAATTTAGCCTTTGGTTTTCCAGGCCTTGGAGGGAACTCTGTTGTCTGACCCATTAAGTTAACGATCAGGACTCCCTGATTATCAATCTCTTCCCAGGTAGAGTAGTTATTGTATGTTACAATGTTCCTTGAGGCATCATGACAAGGATTCTTAGAGCTAACATGCTGGCTTACAACTTGTTAAGTTGAAACTGTTTTTTTAAAATATACTTGAGATAACTCAACAATGGTATAATTATATTAAAAAGTTACATTCAATAGCAATAGAACTAAAATACATATCCAGTGTCTGTTGTATATTCAACTGAGTTGTTAAAAAGGACTTTTTGAATGTCAATGAAATACATATTAAATTGACAACAAATTGTTGTTTTTCACTTAGTGGGCTGGTGTTTGGGGAGATATTATGCATGTTTGGCAAGAACATAAAAGCAATAGGCAAATTCACATATTGTTAAGAAAGAAGTCAAATAATCTTTCTAAAAAATCCTTTGGTGATGTGAGGGTCATTGAAGTACATCCTTATTACAATGAAATCCAATGTCTAAAAATTGTTCTTACTCTGGGCTTGTACCACAGTAAGAGCCAAGATTTTAAACTCTGCTAAATACAAAACAAACAAAAAGACTTTATATATTTATGTTCACTTAAGAAAATACTAGTAGTGATGTATTATTTTGAAGTATACAGTTAATATGTTTGGAGTTATTTAAAATTTATATTGAGAAAAATGTATTTTCACTATTGCTGTAGACAAGCATCTATATAAGACTGTTAAATTGATTGTTGTTTTATATCAAACAACTTTTATAATACTCATTTTTATTGTTATAATATTTTATAAATTTTAAAGAATATGACAAAAAAGATATTGTAAGTATTGAAGGGGGGGTCTCTGGGAGGAGTGGAGGTACAAAAGGGAAACAAGAATGTGATTTAATTCTATTTACTTAAAATATGTTCTTAAATGTTAACAAATTCAGATAAATTGAAATCATGTAACTTTTCTCATCATAATGCAATAAAAGTTAAAAAAAAATTATGGGCGAAAGAGCCGAGACAAAAAAAAAATGCTCTCTTGCAATAACATAATCTTTTAAATGATCTTAATCAATAATCCTTCTAGAAATTTTTCCTAAAGAAATTTTTGTAAATTTACATACATAATATATACATAGTATATATGTATATATCTATATATAACATGTATAGTACACATGTATATGTGTGTTATTATATAGATATCTATGTATATATATATGCTAATCATTGTATAATAGTATATTATATATTAATACAAGCATATATGTACATATGTACAAATATGATGCATATATACATAATATATTTACATATCTACATGTATATTGCATATGTATATATATGAATATGTATATATAAACTGCTGTCTTATTTATTATAGAGAATGTTTAAAAACTATAAGGTTTAAGTATTGAGGATTAGAAGGCATAATATCTCTAAGACAAAATGGTTACAATCCTTTAAAAATGTTAGAAAATTCACAAAATATTAAGTCAAAGATGATGGACTAACAAAACTTTAGTTTTTACTGCTTTGTGAATCAAATATGTTGCAAATTATGAGATATTTATGTACCCTATTTTGATAATAATTTGACAGTAGTTATCACAGTACAGAAATTTATGAGTAATTGCCTGTACTTTCTAAATGTACACAATTAAAAACAAATGTTCACTATGCCATCTTATAAACTCACCTGTCCATTTGGGTCCATATTTTGTTGTTTTTTTTTTGTTTGTTTGTTTTCAGAAATATAAACCGTACAGCAATGGGGCTGCCAATCAAAAGTGGGATTACCTGGAAAATAAGAGAGCATTTATAGCCTTTCACAGCACAGCCCTGGATAAGGAAATCACCGTGGCTAATTTTTCTGGCCTTTGTACATCATCTGTCACTAAAGAAAACATTGATCAACCTGTAAGTAGTTCCCTCTTCTCACAGGTGGAAGGAAAGTGGGCTCATTTCATAAAGCGAGAAGATTTTTTCCTGATGAGAAAGCTTAAATTCATACAGGCTGAGCACTAATTTATTTGCTTCAGGCAGGGTTGTGCTACAAAGGTCACTCTGTCTTCTGACTTACAACCTTTGTCTCTCAGTTTCCCACCTGTAGGATTAAGCTGTGCACACCATGTATGGCACAAATACTATTTTTGATGAAATCATTTATGCTCTGAGATTCTCATTAGGGAAGAATGAAAGAAAATTATGAAAAGTAAAGTAAATTAGACAGCCTGTGTAAAACTCCTTGTTTTATTGTGGAACATTTCATACATATTCTAAAGCAAACATTAGTACATCAAATCTTGATTTGCCTGTCACACACAATTAGCTCTCATCAAAATGTCATCACTTTTGCTAATCACAAATATGATACTATTTTACCCCTAAATTAAGTATGTAATTTTATAATTTGAACATTTTGACATTATCATTATTTCATTGTCAATGATTAACAAAATTAACAATGATATTTGAGCAATATATAAACTATTTTTGATCAAATTTCCTGAGTTGTCCCACAAGTTCATTTTCCTGTTTGTCAGCTTGAGTGCAGACTCAAAGGCGGCCCCCAGGTACATCTTGTTCATAACCTGGCACACAGTCAGGCAGAAGGCTCTGCATTTGGATTTGTTTTCTTGTAGCATCCTTTGGCTTATTTCTCCTTCCCCATGAATTCTATAAATGGGGTGCACACTAGAGTCGCCATTAGACCCTGGCTTAGCATGTTCATCAGAACCTCCATGGGTTTCCCTGTGGTTTTTATATATTTAGGTCTCTGAAAGCCACACCTAGCTGTCCTGTTTTTAATGATGCTTTTGGTGGTTTGTCCCCTTATTTAGAAATCCTTCAATGCCTATTCGTCCAATCTTACCATTTTGCTTCAAATTAGTCAATTTTATCTGATTACACTGTTTTTTCCACATTAATTTGCTAAAGCTTTAATCAGAAAATAACCTATGTAGATATTTCACTAGCCAAAAATATGGCTTGAAAGGAAAGGCAGAATAAATGCCTAATTCTTCTTTGCAATTCTACTTATCTGTTAATTAAACTAAAAAAAAAAAAAACCAACTAAAATACATACATCAGCTAAAATATTTACCATTGTGAAATAGCAGTTTGGGCTGAGCTCTGCTGGGCACCTCTGCTGGGCTGTTCTGCTGGGCTGCTCTGCTGATCTTGTCAGGGCCTCTAAAGTGTCTGTAATCATCTTGTGGGGTTTTTAGTAGTTTAAGGACTGTAGAGCCCAAGATGTAACCTCTCACATGCATGGTGGTTGTCAAGCATTAACTTTCTGTTTCACCTTTCAAGAAGGTTGGCTCTGCTGGGTGTGGTGGCACATGCCTTTAATCCCAGCACTTGGGAGGCAGAGGCAGGCGGATTTCTGAGTTCAAGGCCAGCCTGGTCTACAGAGTGAGTTCCAGGACAGCCAAGGCTACACAGAGAAACCCTATCTCGAAAAAACAAAAAAACTAAAAAAACAAAAAAAATAACAACGACCCCCCCCAAAAAAAGAAGGTTGGCTCAGACCAGTTCCCAGTATGGTCTCAGGGCTCCAACTTTAGCTGTAGAGCCCAGGTTCCACTGTGCAAGCTTCTGACATGCACGTGCTTGCCTCTTATTTCTGTTATCATTGGCCAATGCCAGTGACATAGCTTGCTCACAATCACAGAGATAAAGAGAAAAACACCATATCTCTTGACTAAAGGAACAGTAATGTCACCAGTCAAAAGGGCACACAGACATGATTAGAATGGTTTTATTATGGTCATCTTTATGATTTGCTACAGTAAGAGCCACAATGGTTAGTTTTCAAGTCAATGTGTATCAACCACAATTCATTTCCAATGATGTTGAATGAGGTCCCCTGCCTCTTTTCATCCTTTGCTTGTATTGGTAGCCTTACTATGAACTCCCGGGAATTTACACACTCAAAAACAGTCCAGATGTTTTAATTATCATTCTTTCTAGTCTCAAATTGCCCTTCTTTGAGCCACTTTGGATGCCTTCATTTTGGCTCTTGCATCTTTTTGATATTATTACTTAACTCCGGGATTGATTTCGTTTCTGTACACAGTAAAATATGCCTTACATACAAGATATTATATTGTACTTTTCCTGTCCCTGAGGATGGCATTGGCCATTCTTCAAAGAAACCTTAATTCTTTACAGAAGTTAGGGTCCCCCTTATTGAATAATCACTACAGAGTAAAAGAATACTTTAGAATTACTTTTAAATATTGGGACTGGTAAGATAGTTCAGCAGATAAGGCATTTGCTGCCAAGCCTGAGGACCTGAGTTCAGTTCCTGGAACCTACATGATAGAAGGAAAAAACCAACTCCTGCAAGGTATCCTTTAACCTCCACTCATGTGTGCCCCTAACCCTAGTATACAGAACCAAATAAATAAATAAATAAATAAATAAATAAATAAATAAATGTAAAAAGGTAATTATTAGGAAACACGATGCATTTAGCATTTGATGATGACAAATGTGGTTTCTTTGTGCTGTGAAGAGTTCTATAGCAGTGCTGGTGTGGTTTAGAAGCACCCACGTGAAAGCATTTCTCCTCCTGCTTTAGGGATACTGTTACCTCTCACCTGAAGGAAAGGGAAAACTCATGCTCTGCCTGGCTTGCGGAAGGTCCATGATGGCAAAAAAGGAGCTGAAAGAGCCGCTTCCAAGGGCTCCATTCTCCTGTGTTTCAGGCTCGGAGCAGAAGTCCTTGTCACCAGGGCCTTTCAAAGTCATCAGTATTGCCAAGGTACTTACTTGGCTCTGCCACTGGATTTGGAAACTTGTATGCATTCAGATTGGTTCCCCATTCAAGGTTCATCCCTACTCATCCATGTCACCTCCCTCAGGTGCACCTTCCCATCCCACCAGCACTGATTTCTTCTTCCTCCTTGTCATGTAAATTACACTGTCTTTTAATAGTTCTCTCTGGCCTTTGATGCTAATTGGGCACTTCTGCTGCTGGGTCTGCAGACCTTTCCCTGCTCTATGTGTGGCTGTTAAGTAGGAAGAAATCTCAAACCTTTATTTAGCATAGCAGTGTTTGCCCTACATCAATAGGGAAAGTGTGCTTACTTGAGTGTGTGTGTGTGTGTGTGTGTGTGTGTGTGTGTGTGTGTGTATGGGGCATTTTGAGAAAGATTTGACATGTTGTTAGTAACAGTTCAGGCTGGGTGGCAGAACTCGTGTATCCATGCCTAATACCATTTAGAACTCCTAGGGGTCAGGGGACTAACGCTGCCACATTCCTGTGACCTTAAAATGGCACCACTAAACAAACCTTTCCCTTCAAGTTGAGAAGTTGTAAAGAACTGGGGAGAGGGGGATTTAAACAGCAGAACACAAAAGGAGGTAGTCCTGAAATGTGGGCAACCTGTCAGCCTAGTGATCCTTGTGGATCAGTCTCCTGTCTCCAGACCTCACTCCCCTATCTCCTGCTTCTGATTTACGCTAGATGTGGGTAGTGACAGGCCGCAGTAAACTCAACCCAAGTTGTAAGAAACCCAGCAAGAGAAAAGAACCAGTCCTCTGGGAGGCCTGACAGTGTTTGCTTTGGCGATGGTAACTGGAAAGGACTCATCTAGATCACAGTGGCTTAGTGCCTGCCTTTCTGGGCCCCTGGGTCAGGACAGTGAGAGAAAGCTTTCTAAGGGTTGCTCTGCATCTTCCTCACCCTCCTCATCCTCCACAGATGGATGGTCCGTTTCTAGAGTCATTTATTAAGGCAGTATCTGTAGTGTTTATATCCTCTTATTCAATCCCAGGATCCCTGGGTCCTGGTTTCCTTTATTGCACATCTCTTATGACCCACCTCAAATCCAAACAAACATATGGCAGTAGCTATGGAAAACCAGAGCAAGCCAAAAAGACAAAGAGCTAGACATCAGTGAGAGGACCAGAAAGAAAAGTGAGGAATTCTGACCCATCTCCCTTCTTCCTCCACATCAAGAATCTATAGTACATGATGAAGGCACTATCAAGTTATAGGTGCCACCTACATGCACATCCCTGCAGACTTTAAATGAGGCATAGAAACATGACAAAATAACAAAGAGGAAATAACACAATTTATGTCAACATTCACTCTTTTAAACAAACCAGGCTGATTTATCTTCTTCTGAAGCTGAAGACACTCTCAGATATTATGAAAAGCGTCTGTCATCTTTACGAATGAAGACACACACATGCACTGCATCTCACTGTGGTGTGGTAGCTTCGTACCAGAAGGCGGTGAAAATAACTGCATACAAAAATGGGGATGGATATCGGAATGGGAAGTTAATTGTGGCCGGAACATTCCATGGGGTAAGTGGCTATCACTAAAATCCTGTGTCTGACCTTAGAGATAATGGTGGAGGCAAGTCCTGATGAGAATCGTCCCAAAATTGAGCAATAGGTATCCTTGTCTACATCTACAAATTTAAGCTGGTAGGACCAAGATCTCCATTTTCCTGGAGGCATTCCTCCTGGTTGGTTTTCTCTGAATACAATGTTAGGAACAGTGGGAAACCAATGAGTTGATTTTCAACTGGCCCCAGAGTAAAGATGTGAAGGAAGAGGATAGAGAGACTGACCAGGAAGTCTTCACCCTCAATGATGGACAGATGTCTTTTTCCTCCTTGCTTTCTGTGTACTTCAAGTTGCATGACACCTGAATGGTCTGGGGAAAAAAAGCCAAAAAATAAGGTTTTTTATTTAGCATTAGGAGCATCTGACACGCATTTGTTGACAAGGTGCTTCACTTCACTTTTTTGTTTGTTTGTTTCACTTCACTTTTAAGTCAGGGCATCTCAAGTTGCCAAAGACTGTGGTTTTCTTGGAGGCTGAGTAGTCATAAAAGAGAGGAGAACCTCAAAGTAATAATTCTGTCTCAGCAACCTACCCAATACTTTTAGTAACGTATTTTATAGGTAAGATTAAATACAATATAGCGTTTCCCTGCCAAGGCTTCACCCCTTCCTGTACAATTACCTCTGGGGTTGAAAACAATAGGCTTTTCTTATTAAGATACTGTTGTTCAGATCTGGAGACACTGCTCAACAATTATGAGTATCTAGTACCCTAATTTGGTTCCTGTGGTACATCTGGTAGCTCACAACTGTCTGTATAGAACTCTAGCTCCCCAGGATCTGACACCTCCTACTGTCTTCCTGGGGTATCTGCACTCATGTGCACACAGAGATGCACAATTATGAATATAATTAAACATAAAAATAAATCTTTCAAAACAAAAACCCTTGCTCAGTGGAAAAAGCAAAGCACAGAAGTTAACACCAAGATTTACCTAAGGCTAAGGCTACAAAGCTGCTCTCTCTCTCTCTCTCTCTCTCTCTCTCTCTCTCTCTCCC
>NW_022196897.1:91909837-91930233 GCF_008632895.1 Mastomys coucha
CCTCTCTCTCCCTCTCTCCCTCTCTCCCTCTCTCTCCCTTTCTTCCTCTCTCCCTCTCTCTCCCTCTCTTCCTCTCTCTTGTTCTCCTTCTCCCTGTCTCCCTCCCTGTCTCCCTCCCTGTCTCCCTTCCACCCTCCCTCTCTGTCTGTTTTGTTTTTTGCCTTGTTTGGTTTTTACATTTTTTGTGTGTATGTGTGTGTATATGTGTATGTGTGTGTGTGTATGTGTGTGTGTGTGTGCGCACACATGCTCACAATGCAACTGTGCATATTAAAGGACAAACTGAGCAAAATGATTCCCTCTTTCTACTACAAGGGTCCCAGAGATTAAATTTGGGTCATCAGGTTTATAGCAAGCATTTTAACCCTCTGAAGCATCGTGTTGGCCCACAAGGCTGGCTTTATAATTTGGTTTCCTTTCTGCAAAATGTGTTAGTGAGTGATAATGTATGACATGTTTTGTTTAGAAAATTAACTATTTGTTTCATATCTTACTTATCGTATGACAAAATGAAAGTAGACTTCTAAGTTACAGACTTTTTTTTTCTTGAACTCTCTCTTCAAAGTTCTATTCAACTTTTCCTTATGGTACTTGTTGACTATTGGTCTCATGTGATCTTTAGCCTTAGATGGAGTTTACCACCCGCTTTGGGCTGCATTCCTAAGCAATCCAAATCCAGGAAGACCCGGGCCTAATTTACAGACTTTGAGTGAGATATTCTGGTAGGGAAATATATCAGCAGCTGGGCTTCAGCTTTAGGCTCAAGGATGTTCAAAGCCAGCTTTGACTCATGTTAAATTAGAGCAGCAGGACATAAAAAGTTAACTGTAATAAGAAAAATTAACATCAATAGTTATTCAGTGCCTGTTTTCTCAAAATAAAGGATTTTCTCAGGTTTCTACAATGCCAAATATCTGGTTATGATTTCAATTGTCATCATTATTTCCTGTTAGTGTTTTTAATATATTATTTATTTTTCTGTGTTCTGCCACCATGTAAGTGCAGTTCATGCATGCCCTGTACCCTCAGAAGTCACAAGAGGGCACTGGATCCCCTAGAAATGGAGCTATCTGCAATTGCGAGGCATCTTGTGGGTGTTGGGAATAGACCCCGGGTTCTCTCCACAGCAGCAAGTGCTCATAAGTGCTGTGACACGGCTCTAGCTCCTCCTCTCAGTTCTTCACCAGTGTGTTCTATAGCTTCTTGCAGAATGCACAGAACGACTTCAACTCAGCAGAGCCGCTTCCAAAATCTACACCAGAGATGGGACTCCCATCCTTACCTTGCATGGCCTGGTTCTGTGGGCCTTAGGTGAAAAACTCATCCAGAGAGACCCTAAGGGGCGAGAGAAAAGCACGGAGTCTATTGGGACAGAAGCCATAGCTGTTCAAAATACAGAAGGTTGGTCAACGTCTATAGACATGAGTTGGTTTTTATCTATGCTCTACCATGAAAAGGTCAAATATGATTCATTTAGTCACCAGGGCAAGAATTATACAATTATAACCAGCAACTTTGGTAAATGGTTCGAAGAGTATCAATGAGATTCTCATGGTGTCCTTGCCTTTCTGAATAAGTAAAAAGGAGAAAGAATGTATATTCCAGTTTTAGAACTGAAATGGTAAATCAATTCATAAAATTAATAACATTAGGCAATTTAACTACTTTGTAAAACATTAGCACTTTTTGTTCTAAAATTCAGAACCCAAACTGACTGGGAGCACTGAGGGAATTGTTGCTAGATGAGCATGGATCTCTTTCTACTGCTAAAGGGAGGGCCTCCCTGGGTGTGTTTTTCCTAGCCTCTGCTTTCCTTCCCTGACTTTGCTACCCCCACTGCTCCTGTGAAGCCTCAGAAGGCCAAGCGAATGCCCCTTTCTTGCTGCTCTTAGAACATCGTATCATAACTGTCTGCCCACATCTTTCTATGTCTCACACTATCTGCAGTTTAAGGCATGGAACTGCGCCATGAACACTGCTTTGTAAAAGCCAATGTTGCCAGTTGTGATATGACAGTGTGCTCTCAGTGTGAGATATCCTATTCCTGTCCTGAATGCCAGGTTTGTTTCTTAGTTCCAGGTTTCCATTGCTGTGAACAGACATCTTGACCAAGTCAACTCATATAAAGGACATTTAGTTGGGGCTAGCTTATGGGTTCTGAAGCTCCGTCCATTATCATCATGGTTGGAGCATGGCAGGCATGGTGCCAGAGGAGCTGAAAGTTCTACATCTTGGTTCAAAGGCAAACAGGAGAAGACTGGCTAGGAGGAGGGTCTCAAAGTCTATCCCCACAAGGTCACACTTCCTCCAACAAGGCCACACCTCCTAATAGTGCCACACCCTGGACCAAGCATATAGAAACCACCGCAGTTTGCAAGTCAGAACACCAGGTTTCAAATTGCAGATTTGCCAGTTGCAGCTGAATGACACTGGTCAAGTTCTGGAATCCATCTTCACCTCAGTTCTCTCATCCGTAACTGGGTAGACTAAATAATCACTCTCCTTACAGAATTTTCATGAGAAGCAAGCGAATATAGTGTTGATACAAAAACCCATAGAAAATTTTATATTAAAGGGAATAAAAGATAGTTGAATATGAAGCCATTTTGAGTAACCATAGCTAGGAAACACAGATCTAGGTTACCCTAAACTCCATGTTCCAAGACGGAAGTAGTTTTATAGTTTCACAAACCAAAATAAGTCATAAATCAATGCAAATTTAAAGTACATTGATGGTTACATGAAAGAGGGGGGTGAAATGGAGGGAGCTCTTTTATAAGCAAGCCCAGGATGCTATCTGATAACATTCTTAGGCCTTGGATAAGTGGAAGTTAGTGGTCTGGGTATCTTAAGTTAATAAGTTTTACAATGTTTTTTACATACTGGTCACAGGATGTTAGTTCAGACACAGAGATGGGTGAGGAATGGCTTTTCTGGAGGGTTAGAACTCCCCCAAGATAAGGTAATTAGCCTCTGGACTTCCCGTCTCTTCACAGTACTGAAATTCTAGTTGGTCCACTTCTGCAGGCACAATCTCTTCTTAAGTTTTAGTTCACTATGGAATGTATCTGCTTGAATTTTTTGTTTCCTTTCTTTTTATCCCATTATAATAATAAAAAAAAACCCACCTACAGTGTGAGAAACATTTTGTTCTATCAAAGATGGATGCCCTGTTAATTGTCCATAAGTCTTCCTCATTTTGTGAAACCTTAGTATGTGTCTCTTTGCCCACATCCTGGACATCATACTTTTCTGAGACTTGACCATCACACCCTTCCTTTTTGCACCAGCTATGAATTACCCAGGCTGTGAGGTCTAGCTCCCACCAATGGGATATGACACAGTCATCACTTACATTAGAATAAAGACTTAACCCTACTTCCCTCTTGAGTGCTCGCTCACCCAGCTCTGGTCAGCTTGAATCCTTTTGCTGAAGTAAATTACCTACAAATTTGCCTGTGTTGTTTCTTTGTACAATTCTAGGGATTTCCTTTCCTAATATACATGGCAATTCCAAAAATAAAATGTGTTTTTCACAGCAAGTGGGGAGTTCAAATCAAGTATTCATAGCTTTGGTTGACTGGTAAGATCAAGATCTGCATCTTCCAGAGGGACAACATGCTGGGTTGTCACAGAGATTAGGCAAGAGAGCCAAAGAGCTGTGTGAAGTCTCCTTGATAAGGACTTTAATCTCAATCACAAGAAAAGGAGCTCTAAAAAAAAAAAAAAACATTCTTTCTAAAAACCCCACCTCGGTGCTTGGGGAAATGGCTCAATACATAAAATGCTCTGTGCAAGCGTGGAAACTTGAGTTCAGATCTCCAGTGCCCATTGTATGACAGCTAGGATGGGTAGCGCATACCTGTAACTCTAGGGCTGTTTTTAGACATATATACTTGAATGCATGTTTAATATAATTTACATTTAATTGGTCCTTATGAACATGAACATATATTAGACCAATGCTTAGCTAGTACTTTTCACTCAGGACTTTTGTTTATCATAATTGTGTACATTATAGTATTTGATCTTCCCCATGAGTTTTAAGAAACACTGATTTGAACCCTGCAGGCCTAGATGATTTTTAGAGCACACAGGTCTGTCTCACCTTAGTCTTCCAAGGATCTTCATCTCAAACATGCTTTCAGAATCTGCTTTCAAATCTTCTTGGAAGGACAGAGTAAGGCCTCTCATCATGACTATCAGAAGAGTGTCTTTTTGATGGTACCCCTCCTTTTCCCATATTTCAGAACATATCATTGTGCAAGGCAGGGCCATTCATGGATTGCTCCTGTATGGAGTTGAATGTTGGTGTTGTCATTAATTTCTACAAAAGACCTTTAAATAAATGGCTGCTGAAATTCAGAAAGAGCACAACAGATGCTAAAATCACCTAGCTCTGCCTCAGCCTAACTCTGTCACTAAGTCCCACATATTTTAGTCACTTTTTAAAGAGTTATTTCTGAAGAGACCACCTCCAGAAGATAGACAGGGCCCCCAGTTGAGGCATGGGGTCGCCCACACATCTCAAAATTTTTGACCCAGAATTGTTCCTGATTAAAAAATATGTAGGGACAAAAATAGAGCGGATATTGAAGGAAATACCATCAAGAGATCACCTCAACTTGGGATCTATCATATGAGTAGGCACCAACCCCCTACACTATTGTTGATGTCATGCTGTGCTTGCAGGCAGGAGCCTGCCATGGCTGTCCTCTGAGAGACTGAACCAGCAGCTGATTGAGGCAGATGCAGATACTTACAGCCATTGGACTGAGGTCAAGGATCCCTGTGGGAGAGTTAGGGGAAGGATTGAGGGAGCTGAAGGAGATTGCAACCCCATGGGAAGAACAACAGTATCAACTAACTGGACCCCTCAAAGCTCTCAAAGGCTAAGCCACCAACCAAATACCATATATAGGCTGGTCTGTGCTCCCACTACAAATCTAGCAGAAGACTGCCTTGCCTGGCTTCAGTTAGAGGGAATGCACTTGGTCCTATGGAAGCTTGATGCACCAGAGAAGTGGGATGCAAGAAGGGTAAGGTAGGAGTGGGTGAGTTGGTGGGGGAGCACCCTCTTAGAGGCAAAGGGGGATGGGATAGGGGGCTCATGGAGGGGAACTTGGAAGGGAGACAACATTTGGAATGCATATAAATAAAATAATTAATAAAAGAAAGTTATTTCATTTTAAAATATTTGATGGGTTAGTCAATTCTTTGGTTGTCTATGATGTTTCTGATTAAATGTATGTGTTGGCTCCAGTTTGGGTAATAATTACAAAAACAACTAATTCATAAAGCATATTCATTCATTATTAACTGACAAGAGTGAATGTGTCCCTTGTTTCCCAGAACACTCAAGAATGAAAATGGAGAGCAGACTAGATTCTGTGAAGGGTATAGATAAATCCCTGCTTGCTCGTGTCGTCAGAAGCCCTATTGCTGTTTGGGTGTCTTGTGGGGAGCCTTTTCTGCCTCTAAATGGTAAGGTGCTTCCATGTAGTCAGTGGGTAGAGAGAAGGAGCAATACATTTTATGTCATGAGAAAATGAATTAAGTGTGTAATAATAATAATATCATATTTATGCAGAGGCAATTGGTCATTAATACATGCACAAAAATAGCTGTATGCATGTATCTGCACCATTGCTTGTTTTTCTCTTACTGGAATGGAGCATTCTGCATGGAGAAGTGTCTAATTTAGTTGATAAAGAGATACTTGGTGTATAAGGCAGAGAGTAATGGTATCCATTAGAAAATAACAAATGAGTTTAATTCGCACTGAGGACGACCTGTCTGCACATTTTCATTTTTAAGAATTGCACCCTTTAGGCAGTAGGTGGATGTTTAAAAAAAATGAATGGTCCCAAGCCAGGCTTTCATCACAGCCAAACAGTTGGTGGAAGCAGGAAATGAAATATGGCTATTGCATATGGTAAATCTATACAATAAAGTAGTTTTGATTTCATTTCTAGACCGCCTCTTTCCATACAGAAATGCCCTAAGCTCTCTCATCTTTCAAATGAAGTTTCTTTTAACAGCCCTTGCCTCCTTTAATTACATCTTTCTAATTCAATCTGTCTTTTAGAGCAGAAGGTTCTTTGTAAGTTATTGGTTCCTATGATAAATTACTTTTGATAACAGAGCACTATACAAAACATTAATTTTTTATTGTAGCTCCATGGAAATCAGAAAAATTAAAGAAACAAAACTGGCTGAAGAGGGACAAAATTTTGGCTGATTTGGACACCATGAAACACAAGATGCGACAGTTGAAAGGTCGGTATGGAAGACGCTGGTCATCTTGGTTAATCCCAAATGTAGCAACAGCTACCAATAAGTATTTTCTACTTCTTCATACCAAAATAGGTACCCAGTATTGCTGTGTAAACATTATGCTATGTAAATTTGAACAAGGTATAAAATCTAATAGCATAGCCATTTAGTACTAATTTTGTATCTGTAAACTTTATATTAAAAGAAATATATACATACACTAAAAAATTAAATGTCATCTTTCCTTGCTTTTGAAATACTCCTTTAACTGACATAGTAGAGATCTTAGAAATAAATAAAACAGGACCTGTGAATTTAAACAAAATCTTTTTGTTATTCTTTGGCATTTTATTGATGGAGAATAAAGTTTATTTATGGGACATTTTTCATTTCAGCAAATAGGACAAAACAATACTAAAGTCTTCATGGTCAAGCTCGGTGAGCCAAGGACTCATCTTAATACAACATGATATACACTTTTCATAGTGGAAGCAAACAGTGGGCATTGTGTGTCCTCTTGCACCATTCTCACAGCATCTTAAGTTCCTGGCTTTATGCTATTCCAACCATTTGAGACACGGGTGATTGCTCAGAGAAGCCTGTGGACTTGAGTCGAGGAAGGAATGCATTTCTATCTTTGTAATCTCTATCTTGGAATTTTGTCTTTTGATTATAAACACGATCTTCTGTCTGAAGTCTATGAACCTTGCTTCAACCAGAGCACACATAGTTCTCAATGTAAAAGGCAACTCTGGCTGGAACAAGTCGGTGTCTCTTCCTTGTCCACTCTGGGTCCAGTGCCATCCCAAGAACTGACTCCAGCTTTGAGAGAAACCATTAAAGACTACTACAAATGTCTGCTCCCCATACGACTAGACATTGTCACTTGAGTGTGCCAGGGACAAGCCCAAACTAGAGCTGTCACGTCAATCCAATGCCAGTGCATCCTCGTCTCCTCTATCTGCGGAGACAAAGTCTATCTCCGTCATCCACCCAGGCATTCTCTCACAGGAACCTGCAAGTGACTCTTGTTATCACTTCCCTTTCCTTCCTCAAGAGAGTCTTTAGAAAGTCCTATTACCTTTTTTGTTGATCTCCAATGAATTCCAACTTCCTTAAGTCTGTGCTGCTTAGTGTTTGTCGACTTGACAAGATGTAGAGTCATTTGAGAAGAAGGAACCTCAGTGGAGGATTGGTTCCATCAGATTGGCCTATGGGTACATCTTGGGGGCACTTCCTTGATTAGTGACTGATAGGAGATGACCTGGTCCATTTTGGGATCTGTCACCTCTGAAAGCAAGCCAGCAAGTAACATGTCACTGCTTCAGCCTTCAGCCATTGAGTTCCTCCTGTTTTGATTTCTCTCCTCTCTTTTCCAAGTTGCTTCTGGTTGGTGTTTTATCTAGTCAGCATTAGAGAATCTAACTAGAGGAGTTTCTATTGTTTTTATTCAAATTCAAGCATATCATCTATTGATTGGGCTAGTAGAACAGTTTCTAATTGGTCAACCTGCTTCAAGTCTCACCAGCATCCATTTGATGGTCATCAGCTTTTGTTTATCTTTGGCTCCCAAGAAAAGTGGGTCTCTTTACTAATTCTCAGTTGTGGAATAAAAATACTGATCATCAACTCATCAGTGAAGATGACTTTCAGTCCCGGCCAAATATGAGAAATGGAATATAAACCTCAAATAAATTCTTAACCTTTGAAAGTTGGGAAGCGACAGATATAGAGTAAAATAAATAAAGAGGGAGAGAGGTATATAGTAGGGAGAGGAGCTACTAATGGGAAATAGCCATGTTTTTTTGTTTTTTGAGTTGTTTTTTTTTTTTTGAGCAGACACTTCCTGGAACTCAGGCCCCACTTCTCTTTTTACTTCCTGCGATTCCATCAGGTTGTTGTCATAGCAGCTATCAACTGTACTAGCACAAGAAGGGTGTCTTGTAGGATGGAGATGGGATTATAATAAAGTCAGAGGCTGCCTTGAGGGGGTACTCTGGCAGCCAACAATTTTAATAAGCCCAGATTATAGCTATACATAACATCCTTGAAAACAAATAAGATTATGGTGGGTCAACAGTCAGCCCACTATCTCTGTACTCAGGTAATGTGAGCAAGGGAGAGACTCTGGAATTGAATCGATCCTCGAAAAATACAAAGGTGTTACCATAGCCCCAATATAAGATCTGCTGAGATTCCCTAGCAATGCTTAATAACGAGGCTGGTGCTTTTCAATACAGACCTCCATGCTCTCCCCTTCTGTAAGGTCTTCTGTCTCCTTGCTTGATTTGCTCCCCTTTTGAATTTTCTTTTAGAACCCTAAGCTTATCATGTGCTTTAAAAAGTCTGGGCTCTTGAGAAAATTTAATTCTTTCTACTTTCAGGCTTTCTCTCTCTTACCCTCTTAGATTCTCCCTTGTTGTTATTATTACTTGTTCTTTCTAAGGGGTTTCCCCTCCCATACATTCTATTCCTGGTGTAAAGCAGTTTGTTATTTCTTGAACTCCCTCCCTCTATAGCCCTCAAGATATTATTTTAATTACTTGTTCATGGGACTGTCCCCTTTAGGTGAGAAATGTTATACCCTTCTAATCTGTTCCTGGCTAGTTGTAGAATGATTGAAAAGGGGAAAAATGAATGGAATTTCAATCCATTCACTTCAGGGAATTTTCCAAGCCTCATTTCTTTATTGACTTAAATCAGTAGAAAGCAACATACTGAAAACATCATCTGGCAGAGTTGCTTTCGCTGAATCCTGGTTTTGTATTATGTCTTTAACTTTTGCTATAATTTGCAAAAAGACATCTAAATGTAACTTGGTACCATCCACAGCACCAACACTGAAGCAATCTATATTTGGTTGGTGAATGTCCATAATGGAGTTATGCACAAATGTATGTTCTCCTCAGATTCAATGCTAATTCTTGTCTCCACCTAAAAATTGGTGTGTGTGTGTGTGTGTGTGTGTGCGCGCGCGCGTGCATATATGTGTATGCTGCTTTCACACATAAGTTAACACGTAATTACATGTCTTACTCTGATGAAAGCCCTGTACTAGTTGGTATTATCAGAATAAATCATAGCCAAGTCTTAGCTCAGGAAACTGCAATTTGTATTTATTAGGGTTCTCTCCCTCTCTGCTGTCAATTTCACACATGCACACACACAGACAGAAAGACAGACAGACAGAGAGGTTAGCCTCTAAATCATGATCCTCTTGCCTTCTAAGTTCTGAGAGTATAGGCATGGACCTCTGCTTAATTCTACACATTTTCAGGGTTACCTGAAAGAGGAATAATGCAAGATGGGAACAGTGGCTGAGTTGACTATTCCCTATTACTGCAGCCATTGGGCACTGCAGAATGTACTATGTAAAAAGCATTGCATTACGCTGATTGGACTTCATTCATAAGCATGGTCAGTGAGTGCTATTAATAATAGTAATTATTTTGTAACCATTTTGTGTTTATGTAGCTAATATCAAATAATTATTACATGACTAACCCACAATAGATAATAAATATTGGTACCTGAGTCCTTGAGAAGACAGCGTATTTCCTGACTTGACATTTTAAAACTAATTAAACTCAGTATTACTAATCAGACCAAAGTATCACCCTTGCTACACGTGACCCAGGTAGGTAGATGTACTAATCAGAATCTGTCCCCAGACATTGATATTGCAAAAAGTGGGTGCCCCAATAAGGGATGGAATGAGGAGAAGTGATGAGAAAGGCAATATGAAGCAACATCAAATCACTCACACCCTCCAGCTAGCTTGGAAAAGGAAACTGGAACAGGAATCCTCAGTTTGTTTTGCCCAACTTCCAATAGGAGAAGTTGTCTGCCATCAGCAGGCTCCACTCATGTGAAATGGAATATTGGGAGCAGGGAAGAGGCATGTCTCCAATAGCAACTTCATGGCTATCCTCCAATGCCATGTAAACTAAAGCAGAATATATGGAAACTAAGACAAGAAAATAAAGTCCTTTATATACAACCCCTTTGCTTGGTTTCAGTTTGTTGTTCTTACATATGTGAATTTATGACATAGTTTGAAAGACTTTCCTCTGGCTAAAACCTTTTGTGCATTTTCACGAACATTGTGCTGCAAATGCATTTGTTTGCTTAGACCCTCTAGAAGCAAGGTGACAGAAATAAATGCCAAATAATCTATTTCCCTGGTTCCAGTTTTCAGTTTCTGGCCCTCTGCTGTAGAAATGATATGCTATTGCTGAATTCTGTTTATCTCAACAGCATTTGAATGTCTAAGGAGCATTCTAAATGTAATATTTGCTGGGGTAATATCTGTTTCACGAATTAATATTGTCTGCACAGAGTGAATAAAATTGGATAAAACCTGTATTTTTTTATGCATTTATTTTGAGCAAGACTACAGTGGTCCACAGCACTTTACCTAGTAAGACTGTCCCTTACTGGCTGATTGACCCAGCCACGCTTTCCCACATCCATAGATGGCACATGAGATGCAAGTGGGTATGGTGGGCTCCAGTTTACCAAGCACCGCATTGGAGAAGCTTATATCTCTTGCTGGATCTCCTCATAAATTTCAGCTGTGTTTATCAACTCCATTAATCCTGAGAGTTTTTTAGAGTGTTGTTTGTAGCCATTGCCGAGACTCTTCAAAGCAACAGGCAAACCAAGTGTACACTGCACTTCATTTCATAGCTCTCATTTATCTACCTGAGTGTGGCCTCCTCTGAGCCTCTGGTCGCATCTCAGGCCAGTACCTCCTGCCAGTTTCCCCTTTCTCAGTTTGTTTTTTAAATGTTGGGAATCGAACCTCTAGCCTTGAGTGTGTGCAGTAAGCGTGCCAACATTGGGCTGTGCCCTCAATACATTTTTATTTAATTTTTGAAACGTTGAGACAGAGACTTGCTAAAATTGCTCTAGCTAGCCTTGCATTCACACAGACAGGCTTCAAACTAGCCATCCTTCTGCCTCATCTTTCATGGAAGCTTAAGTTTCTGTTATTTATATACTGTTCTGCACAGTTACAGTTTATAGTTATAATCGTTTCCTTGCCATTTGCCTTTCCTCCTAAGTTTGAAGCACAGGCTCACTGAAACATACAGCCCAAAATCTACAACACAAAACAGAGCTTGTGTGCTTCTGAAGTTTTGAAAGTTTCTTCAGCTCAGAAAGAGAAAATAGTATTATATAAACAGGACTCTGAGAAAATTTTACAAGGATTCAAAGTAGTCTACTTGAAAGAATACAAATGTTTGAGTCACCACGCTTAATAAATTATACCCGCAGTTCCTCAGAATACAGTGTTCCAATAAATAGTTTCTCTTACTCCAGCCTTTTAAACAGCAAAAGGGCTCAGCAGAGGCATCAGAAGCGAACTGAGCTCATGGGGTATTATTAGATAGAAAAAGGGGGGCTTCCATCTCTTCTGTTAATATTATTTTAGAAATACTTAATCCCCAGGCTGTGAAGCTAATTGTATGGGAAGGCTTGTTATTAGTGGAAAGAACAAAACATATGTTCTGAGACTGGGAGATATGATGGGAACTGAGTAAGGTCATGAATTCTATTTGACTAAATTACTGCTAAAGCAGATCGCAGATGCCGTGTGAGGGCCAGGTGGAAATCAGCACGCCATCTTCCTCTTCCATCTGTAGGGTTCTGGCCATTTAGAGACCCATGCCTTAATATTGTTAAATATTATCACCTTTACACAGCTTGGCTTCTAGTATATTTTTAGTATTTTACCCCGTGTTCCTGATCATGTGTAGAAAAATTAATGCATAGAAAGTCAACCCAATTCCTCTGCAACTTGAAAGCCTGGCCTCAGAAACAACATCTCTTGGGACTCCTTTCCAGGGCGGCGAATAGCAGCATGTCAGCCAGCTACGATGGTTCCCACGCAAAGCCCTCTGCAGCCAGTGGTGGTTGAAGGAGGCTGGACTGAGCAGACTCAAGAGGAAAGGAAGCTCATGGAACTGATAAGACAGACAGAGGTACATTCAGACATTAAAGACCCTGCCCCTTTTAGCAGCTTTTAAAAGTATCGTGTTGACTTTTTAAAATCACACTATTAATATGCTCTCGGCAACTGAGCAGTTATGACCACCATAAGCATATGCCAAGCACTGAATTGGCATTTGGAGAGTAGGAATCCTGGAGAGAGTCAGCTCACATGAACGTCTGTTTTGTTTGAATGGTGACCAGAAATTATGACCTTAGCAAAGACGAGAAAAAGGCCCAGTGGATACGTACAAAGGTAATTACACTAAGTGTAGTCAAGTTGAACCTTATGGCTTCATCCGTCATGATTCCTAAGGGTGCGACACAGTACGAAAAAAGAGCAAGGAGCACAAAACTGATTACAGTGGAGACATTCAGGAGAAAGAAGACGAAAAAGTGGTTTCAGCCAATTGGTTAATCAGTCAAGATTGTCAGGCATAAGAAAGTTGAAGAGAGAAAGGTCAGCTATTGAAAGAGGACTAGGGAGAGAGACTGGGAAAAGCCTCTATACTTTGTGAATTTTTTTTTTAAATCAAGCTATATGTTACTATTTTAACAGGGCTTCTTAAATTCATGATTTGTGTTCAGTGCAAATTTTGAGTGTGTGTCTAAAACAAGGTGACTGGAATGAAGAACTTAGCATTGCTAGAGGCTTGATACCTAGCCAAGCTATGAAGGATAAATCCCAAGTCATGGTGCGAGTAACCAAGCATTGAGCTAGGATATGCTTGAGCTAGCATGAGGAGCTGCCAGGCAAGGACTTGGCAAAGCAAAAGGGTAGCAGCTGCATTTCAGAAACTTGTGAGCTAGGACTCTATACACACAGTCCCCTAAGCATCACTTAGCTAACGGAGATGAAGCATCAGTTCTAAGTCAACAGCCTGCTTGTGAGTGGCAAAGACATCTCCTGTAGGAGGAGCGCCACACACACATGTCCGGAAACAATTTTCTCAACATTGCAAACGAGTTAAGTGCTTTGTCAATGTGAATCTATCTGTGTTATTACCCCAATAGCTGTTGACGCCTTTAGTGCTTCAGGGAAGCAAGGAGAATTCACCCAAGAATATGGCAGGAGAGGCCTGGGTTTACTAGAGTTGTCTCAATATAAATTGCGATTGCATGGCATTTCTGTTTTCCATCATGTTCCTTAAGCATACCAGATTGTTCTCCACAAGCAGCACTCTCTGGACTCTGCTCAACAGGCACACCTTTCTGAAGGCCAAGAACTGCTGCCGTCCAGACTCTCTGTGATGGAAGGTCAATGTAAAGTAGAAAGGCAGCACAACCTATACCAGGCTCCCCGAGTGAAACGAGTGTGGGCTTACCAGAATGGAGGCAGACGTGTCGACGGCACTTATGTCTGGGCCAGTGCTTTGTCAGAGGTAAATCTAATGTGAATATCAAGTAGGGCTGGAATCAGACATCAGCTTTGACATCCCTAGATTGGTAGATCAGACAAGTTAATGAACTTTTCTGAACCTCATTTTCTCATTTGTCCGGTGGGAATCATACTTCCCACAGAAGGCTGATCAAATTATTAAACGAGCCTACATGTGTGAACGTGAGAAGTCTAAAGCTATCTGATGCGCGTGTGAATTCAAATATTACAAATGGCTGGCAGAGAACAATGCCAATAGCGTGCACTCCAGACCAAGACTATAACTTAAATCACTTAAGAGAAGGTGTGGTATCTCAGGCTTCTAATCCCAGCACTTGAGAGGTGGAGGCAGGAGGATGAAGAGCTTTGATTTCCATTACCTTTAGCTATGATATTGAATTTAAGGCCAGGTGGGGCTGAGTGGGACTTAGTTTATTTTTAAGAGTTATAATAATAATAATTTAACTCATTCACTTTGAATCTAACTCACCAAAGAGTTATGTCTACCCCCTGTTGTGAATTATTCACTAGACTTGTTCTTTATGGGAAAGAGCTGTAGTTCTTACAGAAAGCCTGTCATATTCTTATAACTCAACAACCGGGATTAACAAAATTTCCACTTTCCAAAGATAAATAAAGTATTGACCTAGGAGGAGGCAAGGAGTTGTTCATGAACTGTAATCTAAGGGATATAAATCTAAAGTTTGACATTATCTTTAAATGTCTTACTCTCTTTATGTTTAACGTTTGCCTTCATCTTTAAGTGGAACCCGAGGCAGGTGGGCTTCCTCTTCTGTTCGAAAGTCGTTTCTGATGCAGTGGTTTTGCTGACAGTGCCTCGCCTGCTTTATTTTGTGAAGTATTTGCATAGACCTTCTTGGAAGGAGAGGGATTCCCAAAACTAATGTTGTCAAAATACCAAAGGGGGATGAAGAGATGAGAGGACATAACAGACAGGCCTAGGGTCGTTCAGGATGCTGACGAAGAAGCATCTCAGCTGAGCCTAGCTCTGAGGCCTCTCCAGCCTCCATGGGAGAGAGCCTCTTTTTGAGGATAGAACCAGGGTTGCAGCCACATCTCAGGAGTTGAAGGCTAACCTGCAGCACTTGAGAACCAAGGTGAAAATTTAGAACATCCAAAGTGGGCAATAGAAAGAAAATGCTTTGTACACCTGGAGGCAAACAGGAAAATGGGCATTTTCAAAAATGAGTGGCTAAATGTTCTTCTTCACATTGGTCTCTTAGGAAGACAAGAGTCAGGCTGGGCTGTGGTGGCACACACCTTTAATCCCAGCACTTGGGAGGTAGAGGCAGACAGATGGAGGCCAGCCTGGTCTACAGAGTGAGTTCCAGGACAGCCAGGGCTACACAGAGAAACCCTGTCCTGAAAAACCAAAAAGAAGAAGGAGAAGGAGAAGGAGAAGGAGAAGGAGAAGGAGAAGAAGGAAGAAGAAGAAGAAGAAGAAGAAGAAGAAGAAGAAGAAGAAGAAGAAGAAGAAGAAGAAGAAGAAGAAGAAGAAGAAGGAGAAGAAGAAGGAGAAGAAGAAGGAGAAGAAGAAGAAGAAGCTAGAGTCAGTGTTGTTGATGCTGCTGAGAGAGCACTTAGCCTTGACAATCATTCAGTGAAAGAATATACAGAGATAGAACGGAGCTTGATGATATGAGGAAAGGAGCCTATCTGACACAGTGTAACAAAACTTATAGGGAACTTTGTTGCTGGAAATATTAAAAATGAATCCACCCCGCAAACTCTCTTTCTGGCGGCACTATCCAGCTACAACACTATATTCAGGTAGTCTCTTGCTATATTTTCCCAGCTAGCAGCACCATCTCGCTCACATGCAACGCTTTACACACACCCCTGTCTAGGACCTGGTAAAGCATGACTCTTAAAGCTTAATTATCTATTCAGGTTTATATAATAATAAGATCACAATTTACAAGATGCCAATACAATAATTTCAGAGCCCAATGATAAAGACAATGTTTTAACCCAATTATCCTAACCTTGTAAAAACCTTAACTTGGTTGTTATAACCACCCGGGGTCTGAATCGTCATCTTCCCCTGCCTCCATGATGATGATCTCTGCCCCTTCCTGCTCTCTGCCCTTTTCCCTCCTCAACTTCTAGCTCCACCTCTCTATTCCTGTCCAATCACAGGCCTGTCTTTGCCCTAATGTGATTGGTCAGAGAAAAGGCGGCGACAGAACTTTCCAGAGAATACACATAGAAGCTGGCTTTTTGATCCGCAGGGCTCACGCTGTAGAGTATGAAAGGCACTCCGTATCTAGAGTTCTGTAGCTTGTTTTAATACGTGGAAGCCATATTTATAGAAGTTGTGAAGTCTCATTCTAATTTACATCAGTGGGCAGACTTTTATACGCTTTTGAAGCACTGTGTAATTGACAGATTAACATCAATAGTAGACAACACTTGATGAAGGATCTCATTAAATTATGATGTCAGGATGACAAAGACTCCTTACACTCATAGGCAAGTTGTTTAATGTAGATTGTTACATTATCAAACAAAGCAGTCCATTATGTAAAAACAAGCATATGCACTTTAATGACATTCTTAGCGATATTGACTATATTTGACAAGTTTTTAAATTATACACTTTTTTGTTGCTATCTTTAATTTTTTAAGTTAGCATAAAAAGTATTGGGTCAGATCCTTCAGGGAGATTTTATACGTTTGTGTGCCATGCTTTGCCCTCAGTTGCCCCCACTATCCTCTCCTGCACCAGGTCCCCTCTCTTGCCCACTTCCCCACCGTTGCCCTCCTGCCCTAGTCCCTCTGGTCTCCCTTCTTCCCAGTAAGTCCTGTTATGTTTTCCTTTCACATATAATCCTTAGCCCTCTGTATCTCATATGTCCCGTAAATCCCATTCCATCCCTCTCCTAACCCACTTTCTAGTTCCATGGCCTATAAACATAGACACACACATACATGTGTGCACATGTATAACTTAAAATTTATGTTCCATGTAGAAGGACAAATGTCCAATGTTTGCCTTTCTGAGTCCGACTTATAAACTTGCTTAATGTGATTTCCAGCTGCATCCACTCTTTTGCATGCGTCATGATTTCATTTTTTTTTTATGGTTGCACAATATTCCATTGTGTATATTGTATGCCACACTCTCTTATCCATTCATCTACTGATGTGTGGACATCCAGGCTGGTTGCATTCCCTGCCTCTTGTGACTATGGATACGTCAGTATTTCTGTGGCATGCTGACTCAGTGTCTTCCAACTGGATACCTATGCTGGTATAGCTGGGTCGTTTAGTTCAAATTTTCAGTTTCGTGGAAAGCCTCTGTATTGATTTTCATAGTGGCTACACAGGTTTATATTACCATCAGCCAGGTGTAAAGCTTCCTGCCCCACCCTCATCTTTGCCAACATTTGTTGTTATTTGTTTTCTTCATGGCAGTCATTCTGATTTCCCTGGCAGCTAAGGTTAGAAAGTATATTTTAAACTATTTGCTGATCATTTGCATTTCTTCTTTTGATAAAGACTGGTCAGTTCATTAGCCCACCTTTTGATTGAAGGATTAGACCTCAGTACTGAGGTGGGTGCAGGCAGAGGGCCTGTCCTTGTACTTTCATGATTTGTTAAGGCCTAGCCTGAGGATATTCCCTGCTTTCAGGACCACAAGGTAGCCAGTTTTTATCAATACACTGTTTTAAAAAAGCACAAAGCCACTGTCCTCTGAGTCATACGGTGTGATAAGATTGGATTGTTCTCCAGTGTTGACTGTATCCCTTAACTAGATTTAAAGCTCCTGAAGGCTTTGGGCTTGTCTTGAGGGTGAAATTGCTTGTTTTATCCAGGTTACCTTTTGGAAACAGTTTCTGAGTCCTCTTCTAGGCCAAGGAGCTGTGTCATGGCAGCTGCGTTCACCTTGCTCATCTGAGTAATGGCATGTGCTGCCTTTGCTCTTTCCTGGGACCCTTTCCTTCTTTTATGGATTTCAGGATCAGATCGTCTCTGCTCTTTTAAAAATAAAGTCTATTTTTTAATTTTTAATCTCTCTTTGCCAACTCTCACAGAAGTAGCCTCTAATCTGTCATCTTACTGGGCTATTTCCTCAAGTTGAAAAGAGTATGAAAATACATTCAGGCTTTAAATGGGTACAGAGAAACTGATGCTCCCATATTGATAGAAACTGAACTTTTTAGAGAACAATTACTTGGTTGTGAATCATAGAAACAAGTATACTTCTGAATGCATCCACATTAGCTTTTTGTCTCTGTGCCAACATAACAGACAGACTTTTGGGAGAAAGGATTTGTCTTAACTCATGATTCCAGTCATAGCTGGGAGTCCATGACAGAGTTCACGGTGACAGGAGCATGTTCTATTGTTTCTCATATTTTGGTAGACAAGGAATCAGAAAAACAAAACAAAACAAAACAGGGGATGGCCATGGTCTCCAACCAGCAAGCATTGCCCTGCCAACAAAGCCCCACCTCTTAATAGTTCTACTAACTACTGCTACCAGGATAAGGACTAGATATTAAAGCCCATGAGACTGAGGGGTGACATTTCACACTCAAACCATAACGTATCCCAAGAACATCTTTTATGAACGTATGCAAAGTTTGTTTGCTAGAGATATTAATCACAAAAGTAGTTTCAATAGAGAGAAACTAGAAATAATTTTAAAAATTATCAATCGGAAATTGGTTAAATGAATTATAGACCATAGGGTGGGATATCATAACTCAATTAAAATCTGCTTTAAGAGAGAATAAAAACAACAAATATGGTTGAGATACACTAAGTAAAATAAGCATAATCTAAAGCATGTGGAATTAGATTCTAAACACACATACATGGGTAAATTAAAACAGCATTGGAGGACTTAACTGCTCTAAGCATTCACTTTGTATTGGGTCATAACATGGGTTAGTTTTATTTTTCTTTCTTGTGTGTTTGTGTGTTCTGTGTATTTTTTTATGATGAATGAAGATAGTTCTTATAGGATACAGAAATCAGTCATCTTCTCAGAGAAGAACTAACAAATGTGATGAAGGTCAAGTTAGTAGAAGTTCAGTAGGGCCATCAAGGGAGGGTTTGCCCACCCTCCTTTGATTCCTTTGACTACAAAGGAATTCATTGCTTCCTCCGACAGACCCTGAGAAAGGGCTATGCATCAACAACTTCAACAGGGACAGTATAAGGTTCCATGCAAAGACATGAGTGTTTGAGGTGATGCAGTATGTTAAATAGATGGTGCTTACATCAAGGAATAGGGAGAAATATGACTGTCTTGAGGCATTGTTTGAAAGTGATGGCATTAGTCCACTTGGGCCATGTTGTGGTTTTCCCTCTCAGGCTTGGTGTTTGAAGATCTAGTCCCAAGCTGGTGGCACTGTTTGAGAAGGCTGTAGAGCCTTCAGCACGTGGAGCCTTCCTGAAGGAAGTAGGTCTCTGGAGGTTCATCTGGAGACTTTCTAGGCTGGATGTCCCATTCGTGGCTGCATTTCTGAGCTTGATCACAGCATGACCAGCAGCCCCACTCCTGCTACCATGCTTTCCCTCTGAGGACTGAAGGCCACCTTCCAACTGTTTCCTCTCTTGGCCTTTTCTTTGTGTGTAGGGAAAAGGAACTCTGTTGTTTCTTCTTCTAAGGAACCAGCCCTGTTAGATTGAGCCACTCCCTCATACCCTTGTTGAAACTTGTGCATCTCTTTAGAGTCTCCATCTTCAAATATGACTGGATTAAGAATAAGGATTTTAACCTGAATGTTTTGGGGAGGGGCAAAACTGTCTGTAATATTATCTGAGACTAAAATGATCAGACCATAGTTTTTCTCTGAAAAACAGAAAGGGCTTTGGGAAAACGGTTTGGGAGAGACCCTACCACCTTGGTATGAACAAGCATTATTAGAGAAGTTGATCCCACCTTCTTCCTTTCCCATGCTTTATGTTGTTTTTAAATTAGGAGGCTGCAGAGAGTCTTGGTGATCGGTTAGAAATGTGTCCTCACAGACTATCTAGCTGTAAGGAGTACTTTTGGAAAGTGGACTGTGTGAGGAAGGAGGTAGCTGGAAGGGTGGAGCTCAGATGTCTTGCAGGGGCCTAGCGAAGAAAACAATGCAAAGACACTGGGATTCTCCATGGCTGGACTTTTACTGGAAGAATGGGAAATAGGCACATTGCAAAGTACTTCACTCTACTACCTTCAACGTTGTGAAACCCCCAGATGGCATTCAAGTCTCAGGCAGCACAGACTCTCTCTCACTACCATGGCTACTGTGGATGATTTAACCACACACTCTCCAAACATTGCTAGAGCAACACTCAACTCCAGCTGATGTTGGTTTATCAGTTATCAAAGCACCAGGCAGCTCTCTTTCCAGTGCCAGTGGCTCTCTTCAGGACCAGCATCTTTTTTCTGGTTTATGTTTGCCCAGGACCCTTTTCCCTAGTCCGAGACATTTGTCTTCTCCCATCTCTGTAATATACTTGGTATCACAGCATCTTATGATCTCCGTGTTTGTTCTCAGCTGAGGAATGGCTCTGAATGCTGGAGTTGAAGCTTTGAGAATAAGAAACGCATCTTTTCCCTTTAGATCAGCAAGCGTCTCATGCCCACTGGTACACACAGTGTACCATCAAGTGTATTCATCAAGTTATATTCATTTTCCCAATTCTAAGTAAGATACATGATACATGATACAGGGTACTATCATCTAAGCGGTAAGGTATTTTTTTTTCTTTTTTTTTTTTTTGA
>NW_022196897.1:91931525-91932111 GCF_008632895.1 Mastomys coucha
ATATTAGCCCTCGGTATTTTTCTTTTTACTTTTTTTTTTTGTTGTTGTTGTTGAAGCTTTTCAAATTGTATACAACTTTTTCCCACATACCCACTTATACGTATTCACCAGACCATTTCCATCCCAGGTAGGTACTCAGCTCCTTTACATTTTGTTTGCCTTCAAATAGAAAACAGTGACTATTAAAAAGTAAATTATATCCTACTCCTTTCCCCAAGTTCAAATGTCGAAGCTCTACAGCCCAATGTGACTATACTCAGAGATGGGACTCTCTTAGGTGGCAATTAAAGATACATTAAACTATGAGGAGAGGGACCTGATTAGACAGGATTAGTGGTCTTACAAGATAAGGAAAAAGCATGCTAAGAAATGGCTCAGTTGATAAAATGCTTGCAGCACAAACATGCAGACCTCTGAACTCTGTGGCAGCAAAACAGCGACAGGCAACTTCTGTGGTTTGCTAATCTGCAAGAGTAACTGAGTCAGAGAGCCCAAGGTAAAAGCAGAGACTATGTCTTAGAAAGCAAGATCGTAAAAGACAGATTGCATTCAAGGTTCACCTTTGTCCTCCACACATGGGCATTTA
>NW_022196897.1:91932145-91939005 GCF_008632895.1 Mastomys coucha
ACACACACACACACACACACACACACACACACCAAAGGAAAAAAAAGGAAGATGCTATTGCCCTCCTCCTCCTCCTCCCTCTCTCCCATATAGTGACATAGCAAGAAGGTGGCCATTTGTAAGCCAAAATCAGAAACCCTTAGGAATTGATTTAGCTAGAACTCTACATTCTCCAGGATAGCAGAAATGGTCTACTATTTAATCCATCTACCCTCTGGTATTGGTTTTGCACCCTTAAAAGTTACATACACACATATTTCACACATCACACACATTATACATATTCATGCATACCTCCTTTACCTGTACATATACACATACAAACACACACATACATCTCACACATGCATGCATGCATGCCCTCCACACACACTATATGTATATCTATCACACTTTTATTTCTGCAATAATCACCGTATTATTGCTTCATTAAATAACTTTTATTTTGTTTCCTAAATTAAAAAAAAAAACAGTGTCATTAAGTCAGTGATTAAACTAAGAACATCACTAAGAAAATGGAGATGCTCTCACTCAGAGTAACATTATCCTAGTTTAGTATAAATATGACTTTTTATGGTTTTCAGAGTGTTAGCTATGCTTGGCCACTGTGATCATAGTAAGTCCTATGGCATATCAGTCCTGAAAGTTGCTCTGGTCCTCTAAGAAACTGCTATGACTTTTCCTCATATAATTTAACACTTAAAAATAACACAGTATTTCTGGTCACATCATACTAATCTATCCAACAAACACACTTGTTTACTGAATTTTCTATTGATTGCCAAGCAGGATGTCTTAAGTTTTTATACTGTTGTGAAGAATACTGATATATAAATTCATATTTATTTCCTGGTTTTGTTTGCTATCTTTAATTCATAAAAACATGTCTGGGCAGTTGGACACACATGGCCAGAGTGTGCTGTACATAGTGCAAGTAGTGTTCTATTACATTTGCAAGCCAACGGGAGCTCTGCTGCTAAAGGCAGAGACTTAGACACATGCAGGTTTGACTGAGGAGAGATGTTAGAGGCTCGTGGTAGCTTATTTGTCCTCAGCGACTTGTACAGGGAATATTGACAAGCTCTTTATTTTCATTCAGAGCATTTTATTCTGAAGAAGAATGTAACAACATGGCTTCTCTAGGGCTCCTATGAAATTCTTCATTGTTTTGCTATTGGATACATTTTGCATGTTGAGAGATATCTTTTTCTATTGTTTCATGTGACTATCAGATCTATGATGACATGCATCCAACTTTCTATTTGTTTATGATTTTTTTAACATACAAAAAGTAACCAAGAATATGTTTATTTGTTGTTTTAAATATTTCAGAAAATCACCATATGAAGGTATGATTCAATGATTTTTCTTCTTAATGTTTTATGGTTGTATTTTTTTTTCCTTTTAACAACTATGAGGATTCTTCCTGGTAAAAAATATAAGTGGAAATATTTTCTTCTTTGTTGGCTTAGAAGAATTCTCTCAAGTTTGTTTACTGAGTAGTCTTAGTCCCCCTGGAATGACACAGAGTTCATGCTGCTCTTAAGTGAGTTGTAGTACTGAGTGTTTTTAAAGCTATTGTCACTTTAGGATGTACTTTGCTTCCTGGGAGTGGAAGTTACTCATCATTTCATCTTGTTATCATATTTTACTTGAGGATTATTGTAAAGAACTTATGGAATTACTTTTCATCCCCATAAAGTCATCACACAGGTGTTTTGACCTCAGTTGTATAAGAGTATTAATTAATTTCATGAAAGTTGACAATTTTTGTGATATCCATTTTTCACAGGCAGATGTATGGCAGTCTTATGTGCATTGAAACAGATTTTTGGTTTGTCAGTATAATAAGATAGTTTTCATATAAGGAACTCATATTTTTAAAATAACTATTTCTGTTTGGTTTGTTTTGAAGAAGTACTTTTCTTCCACTGTATTTTCTGAATGTTCAATGTTAGTAATCGGAAAAACTATTCATGCTATAAACTTTGCTTATTTACCTACTCATTTAAGTGCTCTTATTTTTTAATTATGAGGTTTTCATTATTTGATTAACCAAAGCTTCCTGCAAATAAAATCCTATGATGATCATACATGATTTTTCACATCAGCTGGGAAAAGCTATTTCTTACATTCTGGTACCTACTGTATATAACTTCTCAATTACAAAGTAAGTTTTATACTAATGTTTCTCTCATTCCATGATTCTATGCTTAGTAAGTGTTTTTAATTGATAAAATTTAAACCTACCTACAAGGGCCTCTTTTGATTTCTTTCAGTTTCACAGAATTTTCTGATTGGGAAACAAAGGACAAGGGCCTGGATTTCTTCACTATTTGTATTTTAGTTCTTTTGTCATTAAGTAAAAATTTAAAGCTAGTTTGTCATGTCTAGATTCCTAATCCAGAGTTTATTATATTTAGAAATTTGTTAAATGTCAAGGTGCCTTCATCTGTGGAAAAATTAGGCCTACAGGGACATCTTCACTGAAGATCACTGAAGCCCCCCATGTTAAACACATCAGCAAACACTCACTGTGTGTCCTTTTTCCCACCTCTCCTTACCTGTGCCCAATAATTAAGCTGAATGAATATTTAAGTAGTGATAGAGCTCTCTCAAAAGCATTGCTTGAGGATTGAGATATGATGCCGTTGAATGCTTGCCTACTGTTCATAAGACCCTGAGATCAGTGATCTCAGTAGCACATAAACCTGGACTTGGGGTGCACACCTGTAACTCAACACTCAAGAGTAGAAACCAGAGGACCAGAAGTTCAAAGTTGTCATCAACTAAGTAGTGACTTTGAGGCTAACAGCCTGTTACATGAAGCCTTGTCTCAAACAGTTTTAATAACTATTTTGAGACATTTGTCATTTAAATATGGCTCTCCCTTTGTATTTCAGTTGCTGGATGATTGCACTGCTCGTCTGAAAATGTCCCACCCAGCCAAAATCCTTTATACCTCAAATGGGGAGCTCATTCAGTCATGGGATGACATAGAGAGGGGTATGGCTGTCTGCGTGTCTGCAGGACATGGTTTTGTAACCTCAAAAGGTACAGGTACACCTCCTTTTTTATCAAAGTCTTGAAGAGTTAAAGCATTTAGTTTTCCCTTCACAGTCCTTGAGCAGTGGAGGATGAGTTTTACTAATTACACTCCTCATGATGGGATATTGTGAAGGTGACATTTATATCTGTGTCTTCAAGAAAATCATTGTGAACACTGTTTATTTTAAAGAACTCACTCAAATATCAATGAGTCTTAGGCTGTACCCAGGCCTATTTACAGATGCTGAGGTTTGATTGAAGGCATTGTCTTAGTGATGAATCTGGAGGAAAGTAAGGCTTCTGTTGGCATCTTATTCAAGTTATTTAAAACGATGCTTTATTAATGGAATTTCTTAGCTTGAAGATTTCCTTTCTGTTGCAAGAGCAAACATATGCTAGTTTCAATACACTATTTCTTACTTATTTCCTTTGAAAAATGACAGAAATGGAAAGGACATATGTTTACAAAATGAACTCTAGTCTTTTATCTTTTCCTGAAAAATTTAAAGTCCTTTCTGTAGGAAGGTAGATACTAGAAAAAAAAAAAAACATAATCTTCAGGAATTTCCAAAAGACATTTTTTGCACATTAAGGAAATTATAAGATTAGGAAGTAAATTGCCTGATATCCCAATAATAAAAATACTGGAGTTTTTTCCTTTTAGAAATGCACCATAAAATTATTACTATGTTATATATAAGGTGGGTAAATGGAAAGGTTTTAAGACAGGTGGGGATATTCCCTAATATTTAGTCCAGAAGAGACAATAATATAGAATTCCTTGTGGAGAACTTGAAGAACTCATATTTCTTGGTACGTCTGGCACTGTTCGAAAGGATAACACAAAGCCTTCCTCAACACTATCCTACCTTGTTGACAAGTAACTGTCATTTCATTCTGTGTGTTTTGTTATCTCCCTTCCCATCATTTCTTGGAACCCTAGCTCAGAATGTTGTCCCTTGGAAGTATTCAACTATAGTTTAGTTGTAAATGTTAGTTAACAGCTAACTGTATTTTCAAACTACACATCTTATAAAAGCAATATACACAAGGCTTCCTTTAAATTTATTTGTAAATATAAAAGCACTAGTTACTTTTCGTATTGCTCTGGCCAAATACCTAGTGGTACAGCCCTCCTTGACAGAGAATGCCCTGAAACAAGAGGAGATTGCCAATCCCAGGTTACATTGTACCTGCAATCAGAGAGCAGAGGGTAATGGACACTGATGCTCAACCTACTTTCTCTCTTATTCAGTCCAGATACCCAGCACATAGAATGGTGAGGACCATTTATGATAGGTCTTCCCATCTCACTTAGCCAAGTCTAGAAACCCTATCAAAGACATGCCAAGAGGTTAGGAGATTCTAGTTCCTGTCTAATGGCTGTCAGTATTAACCATCACAATGAGCACCCCTCAAATGATCACAGTCAGTGAAAACATAAACAAATTGGTGGCACAGCAGGGGCTCTGGTGAAGTGCTCTCAGTACTTGCACTGTGCAGTCTTTCTCTGCTTGAGCCTCCTTGCCATAGTCTGACGGATAACTAAAGCTAAATCTTTTTCAGGAAAGCAATTGCAAAAGATGTCCAAACCACAAAGGAAACTCCAGGCTGCCTTCCCAGTTACACTCGATAAAGGGTGGTTGAGAAAATTGGAAATTCAAACATTACTCTCCCTACCATTTTTCTCTTTGCTAACTATGTCTGCAAGACTGTGTGAACAAGCATTTACTTTTGAATCTTCAGTTTTACAAATGCACAGTTCTGTGAAAGTGAAGATGGCCCCTGTCCTGTAGACATGGCTGTCCATAGCACTTTCATGGTGAAGGGTTTGTGAGTTTTTCCAAGTTGCCTAAATTCTTTCCAGTGTGTCATGTCTATTTAGGAAATATGATTGGTCAAAGAATCAATTATTTATTCCTTAGAAATTTGTTTTATTGATGCCATTTTGTTGTTCTCATGAAATATAATAAAAAAATAACCATGTAATAGAAATCTACATTTTCCAGATACTTTAAAAAGGAAGAGAAATGCTTTTGCATGTATTCATTCATTATAAAAAGGTCTAACTAATTAATTATTCCATGGATGATTTTTCTGTGACTTACTAGATAAAATACCTGTAAGAAAGTAAGACATTCTGAGAGCCTCAAAACACGATAATAATTTATTTCATATACAATAATGCAAAAATCATTTAACAGGTAGATGTCAGTCACCAAAGAATTACATTGAGTGTTTTTGAAGATGCATTTCATTTGGCAAAACAAGCTAGATGCTTTCAGAATGGAATACTTTGCTCACATCCTCAACACAATTATGAATGTTTTCTGTCATTTGCGATAAAGCCTGAATGCTCTTTGCAGAGCTTTGATTTTCATTTTCTCAATGGGCTCAGTCTCTTTCGAGCACGCCTATGTTAGCTTCCTATTCAGATGTTATAATGCGTAGAAGGAAGCCCTTTGGGTGCCTCGAGTTGCATGACATCTAAAGACTGGCATCCTGTACCTGACTGTGTGAGCAGAACAAGTGTGTAAGAGTGCAGGGTGGGAGCCAAGAACTGCCGAGAGAGCTTAAATGTCCTCATCACTCTGCATTTGACATTGATCTGGCTCTGAATGGATGGATAATGTGTACATGTATGTATATGTATATATGTGATATGTATATGTGTAATATACATATAATATATGCTTTTCTTTTAACAGAAAAAAAGCAAATGATGGAAGTGAAAGCAAATTATGTCCGGATCCTAAGGCAGCAAGGCCCTGAGGCAACAGACATTGTGGTGTCACCATCCATGAACCTACTGTCACTCCTGCAGCTTCCCAGATGATTTCAATCAGAACCTCATATCTTGTGCTGGATTTTATTCATAAAGCTGAGTGTTCATTCTCAAATGCTCCTGTCATATCCTACGCCATGATAAGTCTCTATCCATCTTAACTTGTACACAGCCTCTCTTGTACTCTGCATTGGGATTTGAACCTAGTAGTTGACCATATAGTGAGCACTGTGCCTGTGAGCTATGCCTCCAGCTCCCTCAAACAAACACTTTTAAAGATCATTAGCTTCCACATTTTATGTGAAGTAACATTGGATTCCTCGTGCCTGTTCCTGGAAAGGCAACAAAACCAGACAAATAATACAAATGAGACGATCATCCTAGGTGAACTTTCTTCGAGAAAATAAAAACACAAACTGCTAGCTATTGAAAAGTAACTTAAAGGAACATGTGTGTGTATATATATACACACACACACACACGAGAGAGAGAGAGAGAGAGAGAGAGAGAGAGAGAGAGACGTGTGTGTGGGTGTGGGTGTGGGTGTGTGTGTGTAGATAGCACATTGATAATAAAATGACTCTTTGGCTACCTAACCCTAAATTTGACTCCAAGTGCCATTTTTCGGGATTCATCACTCTGATTTTTGATCTTTTGTTAAAATCCCTCACATACCCAATAAAACTGGAATGGCTTGCGGCTATTGAGTGCCAAAAGAATCTTGTCTCTCTGTTTCTTCCATTTCTCTTTAATTTTGCAGGCCCCCCTAGAGGCACAGTTGGATGCCCTACATGAGAATGAAGGTGGGTAGTTATAGTAAATGGTTAGCAATATGATGTCATAGACTACATCCTCAATATGAAAACAAATAAATGCAGTGTTTCAAAGAAAATTCACGTAAGGAAGGGAGGTGTGAGTGTGTGTGTCTTAGAAGTCTTTTTTTTTATTTGTTTGTTTGTCTGTTTTTTTATTTTATTTTAGATATTTTCTTTATTTACATGCAAATTTCTCCATTCCCAGTTTCCCC
>NW_022196897.1:91940153-91953102 GCF_008632895.1 Mastomys coucha
CCCTCTATCAGATATAGGGCTGGTAAAGATCTTTTCCCAACTTGTTGGTTGCCGTTTGGTCCTATTGAAGTCTTAATGTCACTTCTCTAGGACAAGGAGAATTAACCTGTTAAATGGTTCCTAAAAGAAAAAAAGAACATTTAGGAAACAGATGGCAATGTGAATGCCAGGCCTAAGGTTGGTTCTGTGGCTCATGAGATGCTTGCTGCGGAGAACCGCCCTCTTCTTCTACACCACTCAACTGTTCCTTCTGAATGTAAATCACAGCCTGGCTAGGTGTATACCAACCAGCGTAAGCAGGTTTCCACCCCAGTCCTCCACTTTAATCGATGTAGGAAGACAATATATCATTTCTACTGATGGGAGCTCTTGGTAACCTCAGCAAAAGGCCTGGTATTTATTCCCACTCTGCAAATCAGCAGGGCTGCATGAAGAAATCCCTGCTACCTAGGACACCATGATGGTGAAACCTCACATGTTAGATGAGCAGCTGTTCACCCTTTTGCAGATTCTTGATAGTGTGATATTACAGAAGCGAGAGCGGTCCAAGGTGCAGCAGATGCGGTCATACTCCAAGGCTCATTTGCTTTTTTTCTTTCTTTATCTTTTGTTAGCACACCTGAAATAAACAGGAAATATTAAGGAACTTGTCCACAGTTGAAAAGCAAACCATCAGGACTCCCAGCAACTGCTTCTTCCTTTGCAATGAAAAGATTTGATCACAGTCCCCATAACGAAAAGAAACTTTTTTTTTTCAAAATCCCACGAAAATAAATACATTTGTGTAAGTGCAGAAGCACCTATCACTGTCTGCCAGGGAAAAGTTGCTCTGCTATGAAAGTGGCATCTTTCACCCTAGATCAAATGTGCAGATTCCTTGCGAAGTCCCCCCTGCTGCACGGGAACACTCCTGAAGCGAAAATTGATAATATCACACAACGCCGTATCAAGCACCAGGAGGCATCAGGCAGACGCCTTACATGAACTCCACTATTGCCAGTAAATGGGGTTTTAGATGTAATCTTACAGTCATCAACACATCACATTTGCCAGCGAGGCAGCCGCAGATACTCTGTAGATGACAGCTTGGCCTAGAATATCTGTGGCACTCATAATCACCTCTAACTTAGCCTAAAACAGTCCTAAGTTTTTCCTTATGATCGATTCTCTTCACTGGCTAGGATTTGACCCAGGGAGCAGGGGGGAGGACCAGTTCCTCCCCTGTGGTGAGGATTATAGAAAAGGCTATTTCTATTCAGTGAGCTGTCCTAAGCTTTTGATAAACGTAGTTATTTCCTCTGGGGACATGTTTATCAAATTTGAATCATTTCCATACATATGTCAGATTTCAGTATTTTTTTAATCAGCTGAAAGCCATTTATTATCAGATATTGAGCAAAACCCTCAAGTCCATAACCTTCTCCAGAAATGTATTCCCTGCTGGTTCAGTATCCTTGAGGTGAGCCACGTGCCAACCACTGACCCCTATATTGGTGATTACCTTCGGGAGAATTGGGGTTTTCTGCCAACCTCTGGTTTTTGTTCCCTGATAAAGCTGCCCATTTCTAAGCAAATTAAGAATATGCAATATGTTTAAAAGTTTGACCCATGCATGAGGTTCAATGACTATGTATAACCAAACATTTCACCTGAGTGCTTCTCTGAGCTTTGTGAAACAGAACTCCGCAGTGCTTCAAGTCACCAAGGAGTGCATAATAACTAAGTGTTGCTTCACAAATCAACAAAATGAAGATAAAGGGAGAAAAATCAAAAAAACTTTTAAAAATGGTAAATATCCCTTAGAAACTGTGGCTGGAGGGTGTTGTGGCCTTTGCGCTACGCTTCAGGGACAACCCTAGTGTGGTAAAGGTCACGGAGAGATTTATGATTCTCCAATGCAGCAGTTTAGGGAGCAAATCATTTGAGAGGGTATTATCAGAGCACACAAACTTGTGTCATTGTAGATGATATCCAAATCAGATGCAAATGTTCTCAATTAAACAGAATTTGGACCACTGGACAGCGATGCTCAGTTGTGTCCATTAAACCAGCGACTCCAATGGTCCCAGTTTCCTCCTGGCTCTGCACACACTCTCTTCCCTCCGAGGCTAGGTAAGCAGAAACAGACAGCAGCACATTCTCTCCCAACACAATAAACTAGGCTTTTGCTTACACAGCACAGTTTAGGGTTGCAAAGCCATAAGCAACTGCAAAGTAGGATGGGCCCAGCCCACTCCAGAATAAAGCTGCTAAAGCCAGCAGACCTTCCACATAAGAGCAGAACCTCAGAGTGCTCCCACGATCAAGCCACAGGATCTTAGAAACAGACTGTCAGACCATTACCACATGTGAAAATTAGGAATATAGATAGTGCTGGTGCTCCTGATGCAACTAAGAGGAGAGAGGAAGTGCAGAAGACCGGGAGGTATATCCAAGGGGCAAGTGGAATGGTGGTTCTGACCGAGTGTACTATTGTTCTACATGGTCCATGAAACACTGGAAGCTGAAGGGTTTCAGAAGGATACTGACAGCTTAAGGATACAAGGAAGGTGTGGTCAAGCTGCTGAGTCTGTTACTTCCTAGCTAACTGTTCAGCAGAGATGCCAAGTTGGAAGCTGACTTTGGTGATGAAACACAGTTGTGAGTGCCCAAGACGCTTGAGTCAAGAGGAACAGAGCAGTCATTACCCCTGACTAGCTAGTCCATCTTCAGGAACACCAATAGTGCCTGCATTTTTCAAGGAAAAGGTCTGAAGGAGAGAATCTGCTGCGATCCCTAGGTTGGTGCCTCCCAGGGTATGGGACTTTAATTGTATCTGTTTCCTATCTGTCACTCTTTCCTCTCTCCACTTATCTATACCTTCTGGTCTTTGGTATTTTCTTCTCTAAGAAACTTCAAGTCTGATTTTTTTATTTTAAAAAAAAAAAAGTCCAGCCAAGGAGGTGGCTTAATTGGTAAAGTGTTTTTGCCTTCAAAGCATGAAAACCTGGGAATTTGATCCCTAGAAGTCATGTAAAAGAGCTGTGAATGAACATTAATAATGATCAGTGTGCCAAGATATCCCTAAAGGTGCAATAGTGTTACTAGATCTTGGCAGTCTAATTGGATTTATGGCCTGTTCAACAGGAGAGAAATCATGCCTGGCACTGGAAACCTAGGTCGACCAATGTCCTGGATCTTAGAGAAGAACCCACGACTACCACTTTGTCAAACCAGCATCATTCCTAGTTTGCATTCATTCTAAATACTTATGTGCACAGATAAATAAATGTAGCTCTCACCTCTCATGGAGTAAACTCCCCTTTGCAGTAGACGGAAACCATTACAGAAAACCATAATGAATTAAAATGAAGAGAAAAAGTGACCAGTGGTCAATGGGCAAATCACATATATGCAAGCAACAGTAGATGATAGATTTAAGTTATGCTTATGTATTTATACCCACATACCCATACACTCACACACCTACATACCCACACAAAACACTCTAGAGTTAAAGAGGGAGAAAAGGGAGTGGGGGAAGTGATGTAATTATTTTAATTAAAACAAAAAAATTCCAGCTGGCTGTGGGTGTGCGCAGTTGTAATCCCAACGCTGGAGAGATGGAGACAGGGTTTGCTGGCCAGCTGGCCTACCTGTTTGGTGAGGTACAGGACAATGAGTTACCGTGCCTCAAAATGAGGCAGACAAATCCTGAGTAACAACACCCAAAGTTGTCCTCTGGCCTCCTACATGTATGTTCACAAATACATGTGTGCACACACATAGATACATAAATAAATAAATAAAATAAGCAAACAGACAATCAAATAGATAACCTTCACAGAACAAGGTATTACTAACTAAGGGATGCTTCCCTAACAGAATTCTCATATTTTAGTGTACACAGGAAGTACAGGGAAGCCTGATTTGAAAGGTAGATTCTAATACCTCATGGCAAAAGAGTTACAATCTCTAAGCCTGCATGGGACACCTGGTAAGAAGTGTGGGAAGTTGTCAAAGAGGAAGGAGTTTTATCGGAAGTTTCCGGCTTGTCAAGGGGCGTGCTGTTTACAGTCAGCTGGTGGCCCAAACTGGAAGTTCCAATTTAAAGAACATTCTCCAGTCTCTGTTAGACTCTTAGCTGTGTGTATGTGAGGGCTTGGCCCTAACTGCCCTTGTATGTGATGGAAATATTCTTTCATTTTTAAATTGGGTTGTTAAGACAGTTTCAATATAGTGCAGGTTGGCTTAGAGCTCATTGTGGAGCTCAGAAAGCTCATGAATTCGTAACAATCATCCTGCCTCAGCCTCAAAAGTGCTGTGATTACAAGTGTTATTCACTATGCTTATATTTAAATGGTTTGGGTCAGAAGTAACCGCCTAAAGGTTGGGACTAGACCTAAATATTGGAAGGCTAAGCAGAGAGTCAGAGGCATGGGAACTTTTCATATGAACTATGCAGTTTCAGCACTGATAAGAGTTGTTATTTTAAAGGTCACAAGAATAATGTCAGAACCATTGTACATATACAAGTAGCAGGATAATTTTGCAGATGGTAAAAATAACCAGTTTCCTAATACATTTTTATAAGAAGACGGGGGTGGATTAGAATGAAGATGGGATTTCTGCTTTCCAGAGTTGAAAGCCTTCCCTCAGTGTAGGAGCTACCTACTTGGGCAGAGAATAATAATTCTCTCTAGTGTTTGCCTGCCTCAGTTAGTGGGAATGTCTAAGACACTTCTGTAGAAGCCACTTTCTTTGTATAGAAAACACAAGAAAAATTTGTACTTGAAAGATTTAATTAATGAGTCATGTACTTACCTGTATGTATATATGTATATCTGTGTCTGTCTGTCTGACTGTCTTTCTAGAGCTTTGTGTCTTTGTATATGTGTCTGTGTGTGTCTCTGGGTGTGCATGCCTCTGTGTGTCTCTGTATGTGTGTGTGTGTGTGTGCATGTGTCTTTGTGTCTCTGTATGTGTGTATCTGTGTTTGGGTCCATGTGTCTGTACCTGTGTCTGTGTATGTCTGTGTGTGTGTGTCTGTGCACGTCTTTGTGTGTGTATCTCTGTGTGTGTACGTTTGTGTGTCTGTGTCTGTATGTCTGTGTGTATGTATGTCTGTGTGCTTGCTGATGAAATTGAGAAGCATTCAAAGGTGAATATAACAAGTGGGACTTCCGAACCCAGGGAGTGAATGGTATGTGTGTGCACTCAGAAGTTCTGCAAGTCTATAAAATAATTATATGCAATAAATAAAATGATCAAAATTACTTAACAAAATGAGTTTGAGAGTAATTATAGAATAGATTAGGGGCTATGTCACTGAATGTATAACAGAAAGCCCCTTTTCACACTCTAAGACATCCATGGAGAATTGCTATCTATAGATAATTCATAGTTCCCATGAAAAGTTTATGGGATTGTCATCTGTGCATACAGCCAAAGTGATGTGTTTGAGGAGTCTATGCAAACAACAATGGTAGTGCCCAACAGCCTCAGTGGGGAGCTACATGCTGGGTTCTCTCTCTCTCTCTCTCTCTCTCTCTCTCTCTCTCTCTCTCTCTCTCTCTCTCTCTCTCTCTCTCTCTCTCTCTCTCTCTCTCTCTTTCTCTCTCTCTCTCTCTCTCGGGAATGAGTCTATAGAAGATGTAGATTTCCACCTGCATCTGCTTGCAAGTTATATGATGAATAAAATGGGACTCCTAGTTCTTATGGCTATGAAGTTACTTTCACAATTTTCAGGCCACTGCCATCAGTCACTGGGATGAGACATTCCCATAGATTAGAGAGTGACATAAACATTCTCCAACTCTCCACTGTGCGACCCTATCCCTAGCCTTTCTCCTCTTTAGTTTCTTCTTTTTTTAATGAATTGAGAAATTCACACATGCATTCATACATGATGGATTTTGATCAAGTCTACTCTCCTTTCCTCTTCCTACAATCCCTCCCCTGTTCATATTGTCACTATCCTTCTCCAACATTTATGAATTCTGCTTCCTCTTCTCATCTTCTCTCTCCTCCTCCCTCTCCTCTTCCACTCTTCCTCTTTGTCATTGTCATTACTGCCATCATCTACAGAGTCCATTTTTCATCACTGCCAGTACAGACATGGGCATAGGGCCACTTGCTGGAGGGTGAATAACTTCTGGTGGACCACATCTCTGAAGAAAATGGACTTTCAGCATCCATCATTTGCTAACAGATCCTCAATTAGGTTAGAGATTTCCTGGCCGCATGCTCCCACCATGCTGGAACTTTGTCTGGCATAACCTTGCATAGGTCCTGTTTATGCTCTTGCAGTTCTTGAAGATTCATATAAGCAACTGCACTGTTGCACATAGAAAATACTGCTGCACTAGTTATCCACTATCAGAGGAGAGGTCCTCTGATGATCCCTGAGCCTTGAAAGGGGGTTATCACATAAAGATGTGCTTTATGGCTGAACATTCCATAGTTTCTTATTCTCTGCATGTTGAGTTGGCCAGTTGTGGGTCTTTGTGATAATCACCAATTTAATTCTGTGTCCATTTCTTTATCATAGTAACTGGGTTCATCTCTCCAGAATGAAGATCATATATTTCACTCTCTAGTCTATGTCCTTCCATAACTTCTTGTCCTCAGACTGATGGCACAAACTCGTCCCCAGGCCTTGTAGCTGATGTAGCCTTGGACCAGCAGTCTTGGCCTCTGTCCTTTGCTCACAGAGCTCTGTGTTCCCCACACCCTTGCCTTCCCCTCTCCTGGCATGTTCTCTCTTACTCCACACCTGTGCACAATCTTCTCTCAGACCATTTTTCTCAGCCACTCCTTAGACATGGCAGTTACGGGAACTCCCTTTACCATAGGAGGCATAAGCTTTCTTCCCCTGATCTGCAAAGTCCTTTCCAGTCTTATTCAGCTTTGTGCTCCTGGAACTTGCATATTCTCTAGAACATAGAATGACCATTTGTTGAATTGATGTGAGATTTATAGTAACTTTTTGGCTTAAAAGCTTTCCATTTTATCATCTTACCAGGCATTGACATGTCTGTTTTTTTTTAAAAATATGGGTAATATATTGAATGAAAATTTAGCTTCCTGTGCAACTTCCTTCTCCTCACATGCATTATCACATCAACCCATAGAAGATCACATTGTCAGAATAAAACAAGTCAATGCTTGTTGATAAGACACTAGACTGATTGCGTTTTCTTGCTTATGATCCCTTCTTTATGAGCTTCACCATTCAAAGCACTCATGATACAGCCCTGATAGAATGGAAAATACACTGTTCTCATCCGAACCCACATAGCTTCTCTTCCCCAGGCAGCCTGGCTTGGAAGGGAAGGCATGTCACTCCCTTTCACAAGAGTGATGATTTGTGGCTGAGACTGGAGAAACTGCTCTCTGAACCACATGCCCCCTGGTGCAGGCAGGCTAAGGAAAGATGAATGGCAATATAAGACAGACATCTGAATGTTTCATATTAAATTAGTCCCACAGAGCACCCAGAATTCTCATTCCATAAATCACTGGGTAACATAAACTTGCTCCCAGGTTAGATTGCTGGGACTTTGGCCTGCAGTGTCATAGATAATCTGAGAACAGTTAAACGTTTGTCTGAAATAGTAATCATTTTCAGCATATTTACGCAGCGGTGCTGAGTGACCCAGACTGATCTCTGCTGCTAGAAACAGCATGTAAATGGAAGTCAGCCAATCGAGGAGACTTAAAAAAAAAAAAAAAGAGTCACTGTTTTTCAAATTCTTGGTCTGCTCTGAAATTGCCATGTGCCTCTTCAGAAGGTACTTCCCAAAGGAGTTAACGAAAGGGAGTACCAGTGTAGCCCCAGTGTGTCCCCCATCCCTTCAGTAAACTGCAGTCACAGTGTCATTTTTTTAAAACCCATCCTTTCCTTCCTTGCTCTACAAATCACAGGCTGAGAAGGGAGTTGCTTGTGCCAACACACACATTTCTTCGATGGTCAAGGTTAATTCTGAGAAGAGTTCACATGTTCTTGGATCTGTCATGGCTCTCCATTTCTGAGCTGACATCTGTTGCTATCCCAGGTACTTCATAAACTGGAAGAAACATGGGTCTAGGTTTTAAGAGACCAACTTGATGCTTGCTAGCCGAGGGTCTGTCTGAGCTGCTGGGGCCTCTCTTAATTAGATGGAGATTTAAAAGACTGTTCTGACACTGTGGTGAGATACAAGGGGAACATAAGAGTCAAGGCAGCAATAACTCCAAGTGGTTCTTTAAGTTTCTGTGTGTCTCCCTGTCTCTGTCTGTCTCAGTTTCTCCCTGTCTTTATCTCTCTCTCTGTCTCTACCTCTCTACATCTCTATTTTGTGTCTCTGTCAGTCTCTCTCTGTAAAGCCTTTCTACATAAGGCCATCTAGCATCATTTTTCCTCTTAGAAGCCCAGCCCAAGTTTGCATAGAGCTGCAAGAAGAACTCATGGCTTGGTTCTGTGCTAGCCAAAGAAAAGAGGTGGTTTTAGGTAGAGAAAGAGCTCTGAACTAAGGCCCATGCTTGGCTGCTATAACAAAATAGTTGAGGCTGAGTAACTAATAAAGAATATAATTTTATTTCTCATGGTTCTTTAGGCTGAGATTTTCAGGTATAAGACTCTGGCAAGCCTTAGCTTACCGGGGACTACCTGAGTGAACCACACAGAACTGAAATTGCTGCAAAAAGCAAGAGGAATTTATTGTTCCAGCACACTGGGGTCATTCCAGACCTGAAGGAGAGGTGGCAACCCCAGGCAGCCAGTCTGACGAGTTTTTATATGGTTTCCAGGGGCTAAATAGAGCATCAGCAACTAGGCACTCTATGATTGGCAGAACAGTGTGCCCTTTAAACTGATAAGTCTTTAGGGAATGAGGTGGCAAAGACTTCCCTTGTCTGAAGGTGGGCAATGGTCAAGTCTGTCCTAAGGAATGTCCCCACCCATAGGTCGGTCACCCCCCTGTAGTCTGAGGAATGTTAATTAGCCTCTCCCTTTCAGAGGGGCAAGTGTTCCATGACCTTCCCAAAGTCCCTGAGCTAACCTTTTCACAAGATCAAGATGAAGTTGCCAGTATCTGGTCCAGAGCTTTTCACCTTGTCCTCACATAGCGTAACTCAGGAGAGTAAGAGGACATCAGCCTCCGCTCTGGTCGGGCTCTTGTAGTTGAGACCTACTAGTTATGAGGATAGAGGTTCCTGACCTGAATACTTCCCCAAAGTCGCACTTCCTAACGCTACTGGGGATTAACTTTCCAGCACCTGAGTTCTGTGTGACATGCTCAGGTCACAGGCGTTGCCACCACACAGGTTAAGTCCCCTTATCAATGTATTGTCTCACAATTCTGAAAATCAGAAGTCCAAGGACAGGGAGTGCACGCCACTAATTTCCTCTGCAGGCTAAGTGTCTCTTCCTTGGCTTCTCCCTGGCTTCTCAGTGTCTTGGTCTTATGATTTGAATGTGGCTTGTTTGTGTGAATGACCTTCTGTTTGTGACTTTCCTAAAATTGTATGTTGAAACTAGGTCACCTGCGTGACTCTATTAAGTGCTGGGAGCTTTGGAGGTTATGCCCCTGGGGAAAAACCTCTCTTAAAGGATTAGTGCCCTTATAAAAGAGGTCCCAGAGACTTTCCCACCCAACTCTGTAAGGACATAAGAATATGGATCCAGGCTGGGCAGTGGTGGCGCACGCCTTTAGTCCCAGCACTTGGGAGGCAGAGGCAGGCAGATTTCTGAGTTCAAGGCCAGCCTGGTCTACAGAGTGAGTTCCAGGACAGCCAGGGCTACACAGAGAAACCCTGTCTCAAAAAAACAAAACAAAACAAAAAGAAGAAGAAGGAGAAGAAGGAGAAGAAGAAGAAGAAGAAGAAGAAGAAGAAGAAGAAGAAGAAGAAGAAGAAGAAGAAGAAGAAGAAGAAGAAGAAGAAGAAGATAGAGCCATCTGTGAACCAGAAAGCAGGACCTTCCAGCTTCTAGGAATTTGACAAAAAAGTTTCTGTGGTTAACAAGTTGCCCAATCTAAGGCATTTTGTATATCAACAAAATAAACTAAAACAATTGTCAGCCTCTATCATTCCTCTTAAGATGTCATCCGAATTGCTCATGTCTCTATTTTGAAGGCCAGGATCTGAATTTTCCCACTATGGTGAGGACAGTGGGTATGCTGGTGATCAGAGGCCCAGCATATTCTAGTGTGGCCTCTTCTTCACTAATTACATCAGGCAGGGATCCCATTTCCAAGTCAGGTCACCTTCTGGGGTGCTGAGGGTCACGCCTTCGGCATGAGCATTCTGAGCAGACACAATTCAACCCAAAATAGTAACAAAAGTTCCATGTCCTCCTCCCAAGCACTTTGCCATTGGAAAGCACCCTACCATTTATTACCACAGCCTTTCCTGTCGGCCTCTCTCTTTTTTTTATGCTTTTATGTCTTTCTTGTTCCTCACTAACACCAAAGTCTGATATTAATGGAAAAACCATTAAAAAAAAAAAAAGAAAGAAAACCTATTATCCTATGAGATAAAGTGAGCGCACTCAACTGTAAAAGGAAGACTTATCGATCAATTTCAGTCAAACCTTGCTTGTCTGACACTTTGTAGCGAAGGAATATGTTTTTATTGCCTGGGCAGATAGTTCAGGTTTCCGGTCAGTCTTAGCAAAGGCCCTTTTTATAACATTGACAAAATTTTACCACAGAGCCATGAAAACAAAATTAGATTTCATAACTCACATCAGGACTGGAAGCAGTTGCCCCTATAAATTTTACAAAACTTATCAAGCTTTAACGTTCCTGATCTGGTAAGATTTTTAAACAGCAAATTACACTGAACTTCGTGTACATATGCATGTATATAAATAAATGTATATTTGTGTGTGCACCCATGTATATAGATGTATTTTTATTCCCTTTTTATCTTATAGGGAAGGAAGCCTTGTCTATCTGCTCCGGGAAGGAAACTGACAGAGGGGCTCCTTACTGAAACAAATTTACTTTTAAAAAGGAAAGCTGCCATTTATCGAAGAGCTTTAATTTTAAAATTTACCTTCAAATTAATGGATTTTTTCCATGGTAATATTTTGAAGAAACCACATTGACAGATCAGCCACAGTATAGCCATACATTCAGACTAAGACAGGTCATAATAGAGAGTGGTTTTAGCCGCAGAAACTTGGCATTTGGGGGAAATCCTGCATCTACATTCCAACCCAAGCTTCTGAGTCTGTAGAGTTGACTGTTGCAAAGCAAATGGATAGATACTGAATGAGAGCTTTGTCTCCGAGCCAGATGGGAAGCAGTAAGAAGGCACACACCCTTTTATTTACTCAGGCTGAGGCTCTACCCACAAAGTCCCTTCACCAATCTCATCAGCCCCACCCCAGTGCCCTGGAAAAAGATGGCTCTGCCATTTTCTACCCTAGGGCTGGGACCCACACTGAAATCACTGATGGAAATAGAGAAGATCCCCCTGCTGCGGAGAACGTCCATTCTGTGAGCTCTTTATCAGCTAGAGTCCTGAGTCCCCTTAAAGCCATGTCACAGTCAAGCGATCCTTTATGCTTTTCAGATCCGGTCAAACACAATGAAGAGTCACGGCAAAAACTAAATGTGTCATGTTCTGAAGACACATCTCTGTTGATTATACACTTTGGTTTCAAGTACCAAGTCTGAAGAAACAACAACAAAAAAAAAATTATGTGAACTCTCTTAAATGATTAGGCAGAGTTGAAAGCCTCACCGGACTGCAGCACAGTCTTTCAAGCCATTTGGGCTTCTATGGTCCTTTAAGAACTTTGAAAAGACACAATATAAGGAAATGCATCTGCACAAAATGTACTGTGTTTAAAACACACTTTCACAGGGTTTAAGGAACCACCTGAAAGACACAGATAAACTCTGCAAGTACAGACAGACTGACAGAAAAGAAAGGCTTCTGATATTCATAATCTTTGATGTCTGAGACAAAGAACTTTTATAACTGTCAAATGGTAGGTTCCAAGATACATTTCAGATGGGAGCAAAATGCCAACTTGAACGGTTAGTTATATGTTGTTTTGTAATCTGCAAGATCAGTCATAAACCATGATAGCATTTTAACATCTTTGGGTACAATTTTTGTGTGCAGGGAAAAGGAGAAAATTCTAGCTTCTTCAAAGGGTGCTGTAAATTTGGGAGCATTCCTTGAAGGAAACCCTTATTACCTGGAAGGAAGAAAAGATTAGGTTGACATTTTTCACAATGAGGAGGCCATTTTCCTGGCCCTTCTTCTGAGCAGAAGGGAAGCATGCTGTTTTCCCTCTGTTTATCAGGAAAGCAATACTCAGAAAAAATGGGAGACTGAGTACTTCCAGAGCTGGCATGATAACCATTCTCTCTGGAGGGAGAAAATGGGACATCTTGCTTTGTAAGCTTCAGAGATCTCTCCCTGACTCTCCTGCATGGCATTTCTCTTCCTGTGAGCTGATAATGCTGGCTAAACACCCAAATAACTTCCTGATCATTTTATTTCAAGTCAGGCTTAGAATTACTGGACTTTCTATGAGAAATCATGGGTAAAGTACCTCCTGGCTCCCTTTAAAATATTATTTACAAATCTCTTAGAACTATAAGATTTTTGCATGGAAAAGTGTTATGGGTTGTGAGTCAACATCACTGTCACTGGCTAGGGTCTCAGGTCACTTAAAGGCACTGGAATTGGAATCTAGGTTGCCTTGTCCAGTCTCTTTGTTCTCAGAGCCTGAAAACACTCTGGAATAGAGTAGATGCTCATTAAACCTATTAGACACCAAATGGCAACTAGGTATCTATCCTACTATATTTATTTTATCACACTTGTAAGACATGCTTGTTTTCCTCTACTTAAAGCTTTCTACCAGGCTGGTGAGATGGCACAACGGGTAAGAGCACGAGCACTGACTGCTCTTCCAAAGGTCCTGAGTTCAGATCCCAGCAACCACATGGTGGCTCACAGCCAT
>NW_022196897.1:91953127-92043000 GCF_008632895.1 Mastomys coucha
TGGCTCACAGCCATCTGTAATGAGATCTGATGCCCTCTTCTGGTGTGTCTGAAGACAGCTACAGTGTGTTACTCTGGAGCAAGTGGGGCTGGAGCAAGGAGAGGTCCTGAGTTCAATTCCCAGTAGCCACATGATAGCTCACTGCCATCTGTACAGCTACAGTGTACTTATACACATAAAATAAATAAAATCAATCTTAAAAAAAAAGCTTTCTACCATTGGATCAGAAAAAGCATAGAAAAGCGTTTTATGTCCATTTTTTAAAAGACAAAAAGTATTCAAATTTTTACATGTATACTAAAGAGAAGAAAAAAATGATTTTTCCATATCTTTTTTGGTTCATCGCTAGGACAGACTCCTGTGACAAACAGACAAAAGGAAAGTAAGCAAAGGCTTATTAGCATGTAATCCTTTATGTAAATGGGAGATAACAAAAGAATGTGCAATTAACAAAAGAGTATGCAATTCTCAAATGGGAGCAGATTACAGGTTTAAATCAGTATTCAACTGAAAAGAAAAGGACTATGGAAAGACCAATGAAGTGGGGGTTGGGGGTTTCAGGCAAAATCATTGAATGAGGTAAAGGTTTACCTCATTCAGTTCAGTTTTAAACTGTATCATGTCCATTGTCAAAAATCTACAGACACCAGTCACAGTGCCTAGAACTGCAGTCCTAAAATGCTGTAGGCAGAGGCAGGAGGATCACTTGAGACCAGGAGTTCAAGATCAGCTGCATCCCAATATCCCTCTCAAAACAAAGTTGTTCCTGTCTAAAAGAAATGCAGGGACTAAAATGGAGCAGAGACTAAAGGAATGGCTAACCAGTGACTGCTCCAACCTTGGATCTATCCCATGGGAGGCACCAATCCCTGACACTGTTACTGATGCCATGTTGTGCTTACAGACAGGAGTCTAACAACGGTTGTCCTCTCAGAGGCTCTACCAGCAGCTGACTGAGACAGATGCAAATACCCACAGCCAAGTATCAGACTGAGGTCGGGAACCCCTATGGAAGAGTTAGGGGAAGGTTTGAAGGAGCTGAAGGGGTGGCAACCCCTTGTCATCTAACCAAGACCCCTGGAAGTTTCCAGAGACTAAGCCACCATCCAAAGAACATACATGGCTGGTCTGAGATCCCCAGCACATATGTACAAGAGGATTGCCTTGTCCGGCCTCAGTGAGAAAGGATGTGCCTGATCCTGAAGAGACTTGATGACCCAGGGTGAGGTGAGGAGCCACCCTTTCAGAGGCGAAGGGGAGGGAAGAAGGGGGAAGAACTTGCTGAGGGGGGGACTAGGAGAGGAACAGCATTTGGGAAATAAATAAATAAAATAATTAATTAATAAAAAAATATGGTAACAAAAAAAGAAAAAAAAAAGAAAAACAAGCAAATAAACCTCTCAGACATCCTTCTCTTCCTGTTCCAGAAAAGGAAAAACATTTTTTCTTTACAGGTGTAAATTTTCTTATAAAACGGGTAACTTTAATCCCAATTTTAGGCTTTCCTGGCCCTGTTTTCCATGTCTAATTTCTCAGAATAATCCTTTTACTAAAGACAGATTATTAGTCTGTTTTATAGGAATTCAGAAGAATCACTGATAATTGTAGTGAGGAAAAGAAATCACAGATTTCCCTCCCTTGCTGGGAATTGAACCTAGAACTTTGTATATGCAATGTTTTAGTATAGAACTACACAATAAGCCTCTTTCACAAATCGCAGGCAGAGAATTAAACATGAGGCTTTTATCTTACCCAAATATTAATTCAGGAAAGGGAGGCATTCAGTGGCTGGAAGTGAAGAACCACCACACCCTAGGCCTCAATGCCACCAGAGGATTCTGGGAGTCCCTTTGTTGTTATCAAACAATATGGGGAACAACAATGTCCCCTCTTGGGATTCTTACTCTCATTATTAAGAGAATTTAAGAATGGACTCAAACAAAAGCAGTGAGGACAATTTTATTAGCATTTTAAAAGAAAAACCAAGAGCAAGAAAAGAATAGCATTAGTTGAGAAGATGGAGCCTGTGGTTCTCAACAGTGAAAAGGAAAGTACTCCTTGGACCCTAAGGCAGAGGAAATTCCCATCGATTGATTATCTCATGCATATGAAATTCATTTGACTAGTGCTGAGGTTATAAAGTATTGTATAGTTCTGGAACAAATAACTCCTAGCTCTCTTGGACACTTCTATCCTAGTTAAAATCATAAATTCAATTAAAAGAGCAGTCAACAAATAGGTAAGTGGCATGGTTGGAAGTATCTGTCAAAGGCTCGTCAGTCAAAGGTCCACTCTGCATCCTGTGATTCCATCGGAAGATGAGAGGACCTTTAAAATTCCTGTCTCAATAGAAGTCCTAGGAGGAGGAAATTATGAGATGGGGACCACCTAAAAGGGAGTACTCGGATCCTGTCTACTTTGTCTTGTCTTTCTGCCACGGACTGGGTTGCTGCAGGGACCTCTTGTTCCTCGGGATGAGAGTTCTGGTCAGATGGGCAAAGAATTCAGTGAGTGACAAACAGAGTCTACACAAGGAATTGCTGAGTCTGAGTGTATTTTTCAAAAATGGCATCAGACTTTTAGTCATTACAAAAGAGAAATGAAAAATCTGGAAGCTCAATGGTTGAGGTACATCTGAGGGCATCTGAAACACACTGGGTCTAAAACAGCCACCTCTTCTGGACAGGCACTGCACCGCCGCCACCCCCCAACCCCCAGGCCCAGACAGGGGTTGTGGACTGCATGAGGCTTGAGGCTCGAATCTAAATGTGTGTGCACAAAGTGAAAACTAGGCTTATATAGTATACAGAAACGTCATGTAGGCAGGTGAGGGCCACATCAAGGTCAGTAAGATCAGACAGCAAGACAGAAGTCACATAGGCAAGTGAAGCTCACATCAAGGTTGGTAAGATCAGGCATCCAGGTGCAAAGCAGAAGAGCAGTGGTGCCCTTCCCAGTGGGGCTATCTTGGCAGTCCCAAGCTAATTCTCTGGGTCTGTTGGAGGCAAGCACCAGGAAGTCCCATTCCAGCAGTTTCTGAGAATGTCCTTAAGTGAAGGAAGCCCTTCAATTACTCTAACTATGTTTACAGTTAGCAATAGTGCCTGACCTCTATTCCTAACTCTGAGGACACCCTGTCTGATAAGACAGTTTCCTTGTGAGAAATTCCAAACTAACGACAGCTTGGTAATAAATTAGGATATATTGGAACGCTGTGCTGGCCAAGGAACAATGTTTAATCTTAGTTTTAACTATTTACGAATCATTTCTTGGGGCACCTTTATGCCTGAATAAGAAGGCATAAAGTTGAGTATTGGAAAGACTAATCTGGAACACGTCTGAGTTAGGGAATGCCAGCGACTGGCTGAATACCCAGGAGACAAACTCCCTTTGAAGTCATATGACTCTGCCTGACATGCAGACTTTACTGGAGTAGATGAGTGGGCGTGGCATCTTTTCTTTCTGGTCTCATTGAAGTAAGCAAGCTTCCTTTCTGGTCTTCTTCACCTGGTTCTGTCTCTTCAAGACCCCAGAACAGCTCATCTAATGAATGATGGACCCAGCCCCCTGAAGCAATGGTCCAAAATAAACTTCCATCTTTTTAAACCAATTTGTCACAGTGATAGGAAACCAACACAAATAATTGGTCCCAGAACTGGGACTGTTGATGTGACTACACTTGACATTGCAGTTGAAAAGACCTTTGGATTGATTCATGGCAAGAATCCAGAAAATGTTGAAGAAGCACAGGAGGTTTCACAGCTGTAAGCAACACCTAATGGGTGACCCGAGGGAAGGGTCAAAAGCCTAAAATTTTGAGAGGAAGATGGACAAGGATGATTCCAGTAGAAATGAGGATTATATTGGAAGCTGGGTTGTAGGTAACGTTTATACAGTCTGACAAAAAACATTTCTACGTTGTGTTCATGCCTTGACACTTGATAGAAGACTTAGCTTAACAGCCACATATAGTTTAACTGATGAAGCAAGTTTTGAGACAGGACGGTATTAGGATATGGCTTAGATATTTCTGGCTGTGCCTAGGAGCTTTATTACAAGAACTGAGGGGGGGGGACAGGAATATGAGATGCCTACTGAAGAAAGCTGCATAAGAGAGGCAGAGCATTTCTGATGAGGCAGCCATGTGGGCTGCAACTGCCAAGACTAGGACAGAACTACCTAGACCTTTGTGTGCATGTGCGTGGCGTGTGTGTGTGTGTGTGTGTGTGTGTGTGTGTGTGTGTGTGTGTGACAATATCAGACATAGAAACTTGGTCTTTTTTTTTCCTATGAGATTTTGCTCTTGTATTAATATATTTCCTTTTAATACCTTTATTCTTTCGTTTTGGAGAGGAGAGTTTACCCTGTGCCAGTATGAGTAGGAAATATGGAATTTGTTCTTTTTTTTCCAAGCTAAGTCTTTGCTTTGAGTTCCAAAAACTTTGGAATTATATATTTTTTAGAAATGCTGAAGCTGTTAAGAACTAGTCAATTCTTATAAATGGACTGAACATATTTTGCATTTAAGATGGTATGAATTCTTGGGCCTAGAGACAAAGTGCTATACTTTGAATCTGGAGTGTGTTCCTAAGGTTCATGTGCTCAAGTCTTAGTCACTATCATGTTGTATCATCAGAGGTGACAGATCCTTTAGGAGGTGGAGACTAAAAGAAAATTAGGTCACTGCAGACCCTTGCAAAGAGCGTTAATACTGGGTATAGAAAGAAAAACATTATATATTGTGGTGGTTTGAATATGCTTGTCCCAGGGAGTAGCACTATTAGGAGGTATGGTCTTGTTGGAGTGGGTGTGGCCTTGTTGGAGGAAGTGTGTCACTGTAGGGGTGGGCTTTGAGACCCTCCTCCTGGTTCCCTTCAGACCAAGATATAGAACTCTAATTCCTCCAGCACTGTGCCTGCCTGGATGCCACCATGCTTCCTGCCATGATGATAAAGGACTGAACCTCAGAACCAGTAAACTAGTCCCAATTAAATGTCCTTTATAAGAGTTGCATTGGTTATTGTGTCTCTTTACAGCAATGGAAACCCTAACTAGGAGATAGATAGATAGATAGATAGATAGATAGATAGATAGATAGATAGATAGATGGATGGATGGATGGATGGATGGATGGATGGATGGATGGATGGATGCATGGATGCATGGATGCATGGATGCATGGATGCATGGACAGACGAACGGAGGACGGACAGACAGACAGACAAATAGAGATAACCCTTCCTTTATCTGTCTTTATTACCCACCATGAGGTATGCACTCCCTGTCTTGGTATTCTCCCTTTGTACAAGGGAGCCAAGCAACTATAGACTGACATCGCTGAAATCATGAGACCCAAATAAATCCCCTCTCCTTTTTCAGATATTCTTCCTGGGTATTTTATCATAGCAAGAAGACACATTTAAAAAAAATGGTGTGTAGACAACAAAAATTCTACTGACAGGATAGGAAGGACTGGGACATGTTAATATTTACATGCCAAGTAGCCAATAAAATATTTGTGAAGTGAACAGCAAACTATCATAGCATAGCTGAAGACACCAAGAGCTATGTGCTTCCTCGGAAGTACTTCTTTAGACTAGGCCTAGGACAGGATGGCCTTGGGATACTCGCCTGTCCTTTCAGTGTCTCAAACATAGCCTGGCCAGCAATCTCTGGCTCCACAGAAAACTTTCCAGCTCCAGATGGGATAAAGTGTGACAGATGCTGAAGTGCCTTCATGAATCTTATCAGAGTTTACCTTTGTAACAGACTCAAGAGATCACCCTCATCATCATCTATGACACCCTTGCTGTCACTGACAGGGTTGTCAGCTTGTGTGGGACTGATAAAAATTAGCAAGATGATTACTGCCTACTTATTGGACTCTATGCTGGTTACACAAGTACATTGATTTAGTCATCATCAGTAACACCACCAACCATAATTATAATCTTCATCATCATTATCAGCAGCAGCAGCAACCCCAACATCTCCATTTTGCAGATTTGCAACCTGGATGGCGTGAACGAAAATGGCCCTCATAGGCCCGTAGGGAGTGGCACTATTAGAAGGTGTGTCCTTGTTGGAGTAGGTGTTGCCTTTTGGGGGGGAGTGTGTCACTGGCTGGGGGCTTTGAGGTTTCAAGTGATTAAGTCAAACCAGTGGCTCTCTCTTCCTGCTGCCTGTGCATCCAGATGTAGAACTCTCAACTATGTCTCTAGCACTGTCCCCCTGCATGCCACCATGCCTCCCATCATGAGGATAACGTAGTAAACCTCTGAACTGTAAACCAACCTCAGATGAATGTTTTCCTTTATGAGAGTTACCATGCCCATGGTGTCTCCTCACAGCAATAGAATACTAACTAAGACAGAACCCAAGTCTCCTGGCAAAGACGCAGCAGAATGAATTCTGATGCTTAAAGCAGAGGTCCTAAATTCCTATGCTAACTACCCACTGCTCATGTGTTTGTGTACAGAGTGTTTGTATATTGAGTATCTGGGAAGTGCTCAGCACCTGCAAGTGGGGTAAAGGAGAAGGTGAATTCAAATGCATACACACTGTTCTTTTGATTAAACTCCAGAGAGACTTTTGCTGCCACTCTCTAAGGCTCCAGTATCTCTGTCTGCTCTGTGAACTTGAGCAAAGCGAGGTAAAACTTCTGTTTTCTCCATTTCTGGACTTTCCAGCTAGGGATAGCAACACATTTGGTTTAGATTAAGCCCATTGACTGAAGCATTGTTCTTCAGCCCCAATACACATGACCTCATCAAGCATTGCCTTATCTGGCCCAACTGCTCTCTATAGCAGTAGAGCACCCCAGAGGAGGGCAGGTGTGGTGGAGAAGGTCAGTCAGGTTTAGCAGTCACATGCATACATAGCAGCATAGTGTCCTTTTAGAGTAAAAGGAGTGGATATGGAAAACCCAATCAGGAGCATTTATGTGCATTTATATAATGTGCAATTTTTGACCTGAATCTAAATTATAGAGATCTTAATAACTCCAGTAATTAGCCAAGCATGCAGGCAAACCCACTATGTTGTTATTGTGTAGTATCACACTCCCTAGGACCCACCTTCTCTGCTTGTCAGGCTCCCCACATGAGCCTGCATCCCCTTTATTTTTACCATAGGGAGTTTTTTTATCAAAGGGCTCACTGTTCACATTGTGTGACTCCCCTCAGTCAGGAGGCAGATTTCTTTTCTCAGGCGGTTTGTGCTTGTGTTACCCATTGCATAAGAAAGACAGAGCAGAGCCTGGTAGTTCATTTACAACCTCAGGCTGTCTGCTGTATGTGCTGAGGACACAGTGCACTCTGTGCCATGCCTGGCACAAGGTGAACATCTAAATCATCCATGATCCATGGTGTTTAACAAACTCTTGATGATTCAGTTACTGACCTGAAAGAGAGCGGAACGAAGTGCCCAGAATCACTGGTAAATGCTGACTTTGTTTTTGCTCTTTGTCTTTGCAGAGTGCTGGCTTTCTAGCTCCCTGCATACCTCCCATTCTTTTTCTTCTCTCCTAGTCTGTAACTGTATTATAGTAGTCATACTTTATGCCATCATTACAGACAATCCTGCTACAGGAGATGAGGGCTATCCATCGAAATACTTTGAATAGCTTGAATTTTTCTTATTGTTCTTTTCCTTAGAGTGAACACGCACACACAAACACACACACACATACATCATAAACATACACACACAAACTCACCACACTACACATGCACAAATACACCAAACACACAGAACTCCACACCACATCCACACACACATACATACCACATCCACATATCCACACATCACATCCACACAACACCACACCATACTACACACTCACATAACACACTATACAAACACAGTATCACACTATGCTACACACAGAGAGTATCACATCACTCTACACACACAAACATACAAACACACCACACATACAAAACAACACCACACCACACACACATACACACACACCACCACCACCACTACCACCACCACCACCACACTACATACACACATATACACAGAGAGCGGAATACACCACACAGACATACACACAGAGAGAAACACACCACACACAGATATACACACACCACATACACGTGCACACCATACCACATATATATGCACACATAAATACCACACCACACATACAATATTACACCATGCTACACATATACAATATCATACCACACACACACACACATACACACACACAGACATACACACACACACACACACACACACACACACACCAAACACCCTTTTGACTTATAACTGAGTACAAATTTGCTGAATTGTCAGAATGATGCAGTTTATGTAGTTAAGAGATAGACTTCTTTCTGTATTTGTAGACTTTTAGACACAAGTTTTATTACCATTTTGGGAAGATTTTTTTTTTCATGAAGATAATCTCAAGGAAAAGTTCAATAAAGATGTGTTATTTTACTAAAGTCAACTTTTCTTAACCAAGTCTAAGTTAATTATATTTGCCTTACAAGGACATTCAAGTTGTTTCCTGAAAGCAGTTTTAGAAGTCTAAGAAGCCCCAGTGGCTTCAAGCAGACAAAAAACCAACAAAAGCAAAGAGCATGCTCCTCCCAGCATCGTGAACTCCCTTGTATAAATGGTGATTCCAGCTGGGTTCACTGTGACCGGCTGACTGATGCTCTTGCCTTTCTCTGGGGCAGGTACCAGACAACAAGAGATGGGCGCAGTGGAAACACACGAAAGCCATCAAGGTTTCCTAAGACTAACTTAAAATCTTCTACACGGTGTTAACGGATAAGAAGCTGGGTATTTTTAATGGCTTCTCGCCATTTACCACACAAATAAATCTCATTTTAAAAATGTGTTCTCCTACTCTGTGATGACAAAAATGTTAGATAGTTCCCTTAAACTCAGAAAGACAAATTAGCCACATAGAGTGCAGAATCAGTCTCTGTGGCCGGTTTCCTCTCAAAGAGGCTGTCTGCTGCATACACAATATTCCCAACTCGTCTCTCTCCTTGGGAGAAAGACCGCTGTAGATCCTTTCTGCTTATGTCTTTGCTCCTGGTCAGAATTGATTCCAGATGTGGGAGGTAAATACTGGAAAGATTGTGGAAAATAAAGTGGAAATGAAAAAAATCCCTGAAGCCATTTGAGTGTCGATGACAGATGAGGTTGGTATTTTCAGTTTAAGCCATGGACGTGGACGTGTGGGGAGCTCAGAGGCCGCTCAGTCCCGTGGGCATTTAACAAACAGGAAAGACCCTACTGGGTATCAGCCTGGGCTCATACTCTGTGTGCCCAAGACAAGCAGAAGTACAGTGCCCTGGTGTTAACACACTAACATTAATTGCATACTATATAGTCTGTAAATAAACCAGCTTTAAGTATCTCCAAATGTACTCATAATTTCTGCATTCATAGGCATTTTTATTTTTATTTATTTATTTATTTATTTATTTATTTATTTATTTTTGGTTTTTCGAGACAGGGTTTCTCTGTATAGCCCTGGCTGTCCTGGAGCTCACTTTGTAGACCAGACTGGCCTCGAACTCAGAAATCCGCCTGGCTCTGCCTCCCAAGTGCTGGGATTAAAGGCATGCGCCACCAACTGCCTAGCTCATAGGCATTTTTAAACCTTCTAATTACTTATCTTACTATGGCTATTTCCTTACTTGGAGAGATATGACAGAAGTGTCCACAATGTGTAAGTCAATTGAAGAAGTGACAACAAAGTGCGTGTGACCCAGACAAGGTTCTAAATGTGGATTCTGACACTTCCTCACTTACCTTGAGCAAATTATTGACGGCGTCCATTTCCTTAGCTGCAAATGAGTACTGAGGTTTTAGTATTTATTGTAGGTGAGTTGTGAGAACCAAACTCAGCGTTCATAAAGCACTTAGCCTAACAGCTGACTCAATGAAGTCAAGTCCACTACTCTCTTGTCACTTTAGAAATTCAGCAGGGGGCTGGTGAGATGGTTCAGCGGGGAAGAGCACCAACTGCTCTTCGGAAGGTCTTGAGTTTAAATCCCAGCAACCACATGGTGGCTCACAACCACCTGTAATGAGATCTGGCACCCTCTTCTGGTGTATCTGAAGACAGCTACAGTGTACTCACATATAATAAATAAATAAATCTTAAAAAAAAAAAAAGAAAGAAAGAAATTCAGCAGGAAATGATGCCTAGTCCAGCATAGTGTGACATTCATAATCTCTAATTGTAGATATTTTTATGGTTTCCAAGACGCTTACAGCATTTCTAGATGCCTACCTTTCCAACTTGCATTGCTATTTCAGTAAGAGCTCTTGGTTTACAAGTATAAGTTCATTACTGTCAACAAAAACATGAAAGGTAAGAGGACTCAAAGAATTGAAGGCATTGAATGTAAACAGGAAGCCCAAAGAACAGACAGCAAGAGACTTAAAAACCTTGGACCCACCCCAGACAGCTAACAGGGTGAATTAATGGCTTCCCATAATTCCCTTCTGTCCTAGGTCACTCGTCCAGCATTCAGTGCCTAAGAAATCATTCTTTATTAGCCAGGCTTTTATGTGCTCAAAGCCTGGTTGTATTAGGGAACAGGGAAAGAAAAAGATTTATTAAGAAAAGGATCTGAGATTTTCTTCTACCTCAATCAGATTCAAGAGAGAACTGGGGCACTATGAAGAAGGAACATGCACTGTTAGCCGAAACATGTAAGTGCTCCTCACGGTTTCCCTAAGCTGTAATGCTTTCTAGAGCTTTGCTGTCTCACTTTAAGCCATACACCCTTAGGTAGAATGGCTCTGTTGCCTATTCCAGCTGATAAGATCTGAAAGAAAGAGTTTCTCTTGAGTGAATCTCAGAGTTAGTGGTGTAGGCAGTGTAAATATCATACCACCCGGTAGGAAATGCAAAGGGAAAGGGGAAAGGTTGACTGTCTGCTCGAATTTCTTTCTTCTAGAGCTCCTTTCTTTATTATCTCTTTCCTAGAATCAGAGTCTCAAGGCTGAAGGAGCACAGAACATTCAACCGAGCTGTGCAGCTGATGAAGATAATGGACCTTCCCCTTCCCCTCCCACCCACCCACCACCAAGGCAAACCTGGAGACCACACTTCATCCAGATTTCCGTGCGTCCGCGCCCGTAACTCTTGCACCTTCCTACAGCAGCTGATTTCCTTTCTGACAGCGCTGAGGAATATTGTGCCACACATCCAGACCTGAAAAGTATGTGACTTATGCTCGTCCAAGTAGATTAGTCCTATATTCAGAGCGGCAGTGGACAAGCTTAGCTCTTCTTCTGGATGAGGGGAGGTCTGTCTATGGATGGCTAATGAAATGTTTCTCTAAAGCTGACTCCTACTCACTCAGTCCTTGGACAACATGACTTCATAATGTGTCACCTGGAAGTTTTCTTTAATATTTCTTTCATTTGTACCAACATACCACATGTGTTGCAGAGCAAGAGACATTCAAATAAAGATTATTATAAGCATCATAAAAGTCATGATAGAAAGTAGGTGCCCGTACTAATTAAAAACTCATTATATGTCAGGCATTGTAATACTTTGGGTATTACATTATGCTAACACTTCCAGAGATCCTGTTACTCTTGTTCACAGGTAAAGATGAGCTTGGGGGTGTCATCACTACACAAACTCCTACCAAGGGTAGGTGCTAACAGTGGGATTCAGATTTCTTGAAACCTCACACTCTACCACTTCACTATACTTCTTAGTAGGTTAATGCAATTAACACCTAGATTTCCCCTTCCTTTTCTGTCTCCCTCCTCTTTCCTTCCCCCCATTGCCCCTCTCCTATTCCTTCTGACCTATTCTAATGAATATTGCCTCGACCTTCAGTAAATTGTCCAGTAATTTGCAATACTGCTATATTGCCTCCATATTTTCAGTTGCACATTTTCATATAGATTTGCTCTGCTGAATCCTCACAGCTAAAAGTACATTAAAAGTAGCTTAGATGTAAGTAAGAAGTGTCACACTTAAACTTTTATTACTAACTCCGTGTTACACAAAGCCATGGTGCTCTTGTCTAATAGTTTGGAAGTCTTGCTGATACCTCACTAAGGGTGCCAAGAAAGCTACAGGCTATGTGTCTTAGGGGCTAATTCACTTAATGCCTTAAATTAAACTGTAGACTCACCCCAGTCCCTACCACTTGTCTCAATTGAATCAACCCCGGGGGATCTACTGAATCAGGATGCCCACTGACTTTTCTATTTGGTAGACATAGATACTTTCAGATGACCCCAGTTTGGTTTGTTTGTTTGTTTGTTTGGTTGGTTGGTTGGTTGATTTTGCATGGCTTTGTGGAAAATGATTGTAATAATTCATGGAAAATGACCATTTCTCTATCTAATTGCAGATGTGGCAAAAATACTCTCTTAAAGGAGAAAGAGAACGCTTGTTAATTAATTCCTAGATCAAATCATTTTGCCACGTTTATTTACAATGCTGTGACAGTTCTGGAAAGTTGGGGTATGCCCACCCCCACAGCAGATTATAACAAAAAATAACAAAACACTCAGGTTTATTATGCCCTCCACAGAAAACGGAGTCAGAGAAAAGCCAGTGCAAAGCATTCTGAGGTGGTTCCTCTCTCTGCTTCCCGGGGCCTAGCCTCTGCAGTGTGGCTCATGGGCGAGCCTCAGTGAGCCTCATTCTGTGGCTTCTCTGCTCATGGAGGAGGGTCCAAAGACAGCGTTGGAAAGACAACTTGGAAAGTGTGCATTCGATTTGCCGAAGACTGAAAGGGGTTTGAAGAATGTCTTTAAAACTGTCATCTGCTTTGAATTCTCAAATCTTGCTTTTTTATTTACTTCAAATTGTGATCACTTTAGGAAAAAACAAGCTAAATCCGTTTCTCTTTCCAACGACACCCACGATAACTCAAATTTTTCTGATAATTTTTTAACTCTCCCTTGGCATAATATTTAAAGATAATTCCAAATTTCAGTCCTCTGCAAGCTGAACCCATGCCAAACAAATAATGTCACCTTTTCAATGAAGCAATTCTACTTACTCACTTGAACCTTAAGTTACAGGAAGCGGATGCCAGGAACCGCTGTGGTTTTCCCTGCGCACTCCATACAGCCCACTAGGTGGCGTCTCAGCACACAGAAAGCCGGATCTGTATGCTAGAGGTAAACCCACTACATGATTTTTAAAATGGGTTTTAAATTGCATTGAACTATATAGTTGTAATAGTGTTGGAACTCTCAGCATTTGTGAACTGGAAAATTTGCTGGTGAAGGAGCTGTGTTGCTGTATTAGATAAGAGATGCTCTAATAGGATCCCGCTGCTCTTTCTGATAGAATAAGGTTCTGAAATTGTATCCCAAGATAGAAACACCAGTGTAGTGGCACCCCGTCAGGTAGATCCAGTTGCCGGTGTGGCTGATGAGAAGAAATAAACCACTAGAAAATGTGGCACTAAGGGCATCTAAAATCTTAACAGACACTGGGCTTCATTCTGGGCCGGATTCAGAAACACAATGAGACCTTTGTCTTAGCCTGTTTTATGCTCCTAAAACAGACTATCACAAGCTGGGTAATTTATAATGATCAGGAATTTATTAGAATGGAGATTTATTGGCTCCCAGCTTTACAGGCAGGGAAGTCCAATATAAAGGTACCAGCATCTCACAAGGGCCTTTAATCTGTGTTATTACATAGAAGGCCCATGGGAAGGGAGGGATGGAGGGAGGGAGGGAGGGAGGGAGGGAGGGGCAAGAAGCAGCAACTTGACTGCCTTTTAGAAAGTGCTCCGAAAGCGCTAGGGTCTGGTGCATCTTAGTCCAGAGCATCGAGACAGAACCGCACCTCCAAACTTTAAAAAATCATCCTTTCAGATGACAGTGTCAAGAGTCTAATTCCGGAGGAAGGAGGAGTCTCCCTTCCCAGTGCAATTTCAGAGTTTCGCCAGTTACAGACATTCAGCCCCACCATGGTCTTCTTCCAGCAACCAGAGTTTCTGGTTTCAGAAAGTGGAAATAGTCTAGAAGAAGAGGGAAGTGGCCTCAAAATAAAACCGACATGGCGGGTACGTATCTATTAAGGGAGGTTGATAGAAGTTGTCTCCTCCACCCTAGTGCTCTCAGGCTTTTCTGCAGTTTTAAAACCTGTCTTTACCTCTTGGATTTCTGGGTTCATCTCTGAACTGTCTAATTTTAGCAAGAATTTTGCTAAGTCGGTTTAGACAATGTCCATATCTGATTACCTGCTGTTTCTGATCAGATGTTGAGTTGGGTTATCAAGTGTCTTCCTCGTCCCTCCTGTTTCTTCTGACTCATTTTCCATTCAAGAGCCACACCCTGCTCTGGATCGTATGTTCTGCTTCTGCTTACATTTCGAGTTAAGCTCCATCTCTTTCCTCCCTGAGCAACATCACAGAAGTCCTTACAGCCATTGTGATGGACTTGATAACGTTACTCTTACCATCCCTTGGTGTCACCAACAGTTTTTAAACATAGTCTTTCAACTGTGGCCCTTATTCTCTGTAGGAATCTATTTACTTGGCCAACAGAATTTTTTTTTTAAAGAATTTTTAAAGGTCTTTTGATTTCTTTGAGATTTAATACAAACCATTTCATCAGCTACCTGTGTGCTTTGCAAACTATTTATCATTTTCATTTTAAAAAAAAATGTCAAACTTCCAAACAATTTGACTCTTAAGATCACAGGATTTTATTATGGTTCCAATGGTTGAATGAGCACAGCTTTATAAACTCTGGTGCTCCTGTTTACAAACATCATTGCTCCTGTTCCATGATACTGGATCTCCCTGTCCTCGTAGCTGTCCTCCTGTGGATCACAAGTTCAGGATAGTTGGCTAACTTGTTCACTGCTCTAACTTCAAGGTGGTATACAACAGAGCCTGGTCCTTGGGGAAAATGGTTTCTGAAGAAGAAAAACTAAATATCTAGTGATAAGGAACGAATGCATTGACTTCTAAGCTAGGGGCTTCATGGCAGTTGTAAGGGCCTTTTGTAACATACAGGTCTAAGTTACTCCTGCATGTTATTCCCACAGACTGCAGTCTCTTACAGTGGTGTTCTCACCCTGTGCTTCAAGTCACCACCAAGAGCAGGTTTTATGCAAAGGCTATGACCCAGAAGTAACTCCTTGTGGCACAAGGCAAATCAACATATTCTATTAAGGTAACATTTACTGACCCTCACCAGATATGAGAATGGAAGTCTCCAGGAAGTATTCAGAGTTTTCCCCTCACTAGTGTGTTCCCATGTGTACCAGGATTTAGCAATTGTGTCTTCTCCTTTGACTTTCGTATGGCATATGTGCGTGGATGCTCAGGAGATAGCATATTTTATGAAACAAAAATTTTTATAACTATTGTCCCCAAAGACAATATTAGGAACAGGACTGGAGCTCATAAATGAGATTTCTGTCATGAGAGGGTCACAAGCCGAGGCTCCAGCATTGTAAAATCTGGATTGGAATCCCAGCCCCACCACTTCCTGCATGGAGACCTTGAGTAATGTCATTGACATTTTTTTGAAGCTGTATTTTAAGAAGTGTAAAAGTAGCATCTATCTAGTAGGATTCTTGGGAGGGCTAGATGAGATCATGTGCTTACATTCTCAGCATACTGGCTGATGCAGGCAAGAGATCAGTCAACACTCAGCTTTACCGTTGTCTTTGGCTTTATCTGAGTGTCTTTTCTTAGACATTCTTTTAGTCATTGATAAAATGAGCACTCTGTAAGTTCCCAATATATTTGGGAAACTTTTTGGTACAGACCACTACTACCACCACCACCACCACCACCACCACAACAACAACAACAACAACAATGGTGATAATGATAAATGAAATTTTAAAAATGTTTCTGAATATATGGTTGTAGATAAAAAATAATTGTGCTGAAGTATATACAAGAAGACACATTTTTCTTTACCTTCTTGGGCTACTATTTTTAATATTTACAAGATTAGTTATCCCTTTTAATTTTTATTTATTCCTCTGCCTATTCATTCATTCAGCTATCATTGCTTAGGAGTAGGTTTTGTGTATTTGGCGATGACATCTCTGAACTTCTGTAGTTGAGGAGGAGGAAGAACGAAACATGCACACTCACCTCACTTTATGAAGAGGTAGAAAACAATGAGAATCAGACAGAGCAGACACAGCGCACTGGAGCTGAGAAGAGAGAACCACTGCCACTTCAGAACAGCCCATTCAGAAATGGACAGGCAAGCTGGAGACCTCTGCTCTTCTGCCCCAAGAAATCGAGCACTTGAAAGAGACAGGATTGAAATGGTAAGTATTTTCAGGCCATATCTCAGGAGTAACAACTATATCTGATCCTCAGCAGACCTTACACTGAATAAGGAAATATCCTGAGTAACAGTTTTAAAATCCAAACAAATTGCCGGGTGGTGGTAGCACATGCCTTTAATCCCAGCACTTGGGAGGCAGAGGCAGGTGGATCTCTGAGTTCGAGGCCAGCCTGGTCTACAGAGTGAGTTCCAGGACAGCCAGGGCTACACAGAGAAACCCTGTCTCGAAAAACCAACCAACCAACCAAACAAACAAACAAACAAATCACCATCATCAAACAGGCATCAACTAGCCTAAACATCATTTTCCTACCTGGGTAAGGATGCTCTGAGTTGAAGAATGAAAACGAAGGCAATATGTATATTAATCACCAGGAGAAAAAAAAAATGCCCTGAGAATGCAATGTATTTTGATTATTTGGTTGGTTGTTGTCTCTATAATGCTTGGCTTCCAAAGGTTAGAAATGGTGGTCATCCCAGCCCCGAGGATGGAGAGTCTGGGAAAGCCAGCCCTGCTTCTTGTCTCCTAGGTGGTGGCATTAGCAAGAGAGAGATCCCCTCCCTTTCTTTCCCCTAGCCAACTTGGTGGTCCTGATGGGGTCATAAGAGGAGAAGAGCTGGCCCTGCTATAGCACTCAGGAGAGCAGGTCTCGTATCTTATCTGAGCAGCACGGTAGAGCTGACCCCTGACCCTAGTGGTGGTGGCAAGAATGAGCTGGTCCCGAGGATGTGAGGTTGCCTTCCATGTGGTGACGTAGGCAAGATGCCCCTGAGCCCTCACCCTGTTGTCTCTTGCCACAAATGACAGACAGACAGTAGAGCTGGTCATTAGAGTTGAAGAGCTGGTCCCACCTCTCACCTGAGCAGCACAGTAGAGCTCGACCTGGATATGGCTTCCCAGTGAGCCAGCCCTGAGGAGCGTGGTAGTGCCAATTTTATCATTCACAAAAATTAAGATCTCAACCTCAAGTTTTGATTCTGGCCATGAAATATAGTTTAGATTTTGAGTATAATGCTTGGCAGTTGCTGGTTAGTTGTGGTGGTACAAGATACTAATCTTAGCACTGGGGAAGCTGAGGCAGGGGAATTGTGAGTTTGAGACCAAACTGGGCTCCACAGAGAGTTCTAGGGCAGCATGGGGTATATAGTCAGATCTCGTTCTACTACTGCTAACCCTCACCAAGAAAAAAGAGAGGATCTTTTAAAGACAGGTTACCTGTTCACATTAAAGACAGGAGAGAGACCATCCAGGTACATACAGAGGTCATCCATACTAATATGGTTGCTGGGTTTCCCCTGGCTAGTTCAGGGATGTCCTGAACTAGACTTTCCTTCTGGCAAGGACTTTTCCAAGGTAAGGCTTGGAACTGTGAATCCACTTCCCAGCTCCCATACAACTTTGAGTACAGACCACCTAGGGTTCTCTCTACCATGTGCTGACAATGCACATAGCCAGGTGAGTGAGTTCAGCCAAGAAAAGGCATCCTTAGGCAACCAGAGAATAAAATTATTTTTGTCATAGTATCAAGAAGCCCGCTTGGTGGATAGTAACTATCATGACAGGTTGTGTAACAAATTGGTGATGGTCACATGGTATGTCAGGGGATTTGTACAGTAATCAAAAGGCATTGCTTGCATAATATCGCGACCCAGCCATTCTCCCTGCAGACAACAGCACAAAGAGAGAAGCAGCACTATAAAAGATGGATTCTAGCTGCAGCTAGGACAGATAGAATCTGGGGCTTTAAGAACAGCAGAAGCACTAGGGTTTGTTTTGGTTTTGGGTTTTTTGGTTTGTTTGTTTGCTTGCTTGCTTTCCTTCCAAGAGAGAAGGCAATCCTGTGCTCTACAAAACAGAGACAGGAAAGGAGTTTTGTGGAAAGCAACCCCTGCGCTCACATTTCCCAGTTTTGGTTCGCTCAGTATTCTAAGCTTCCTTGATATCACCTGGAGATAGATAGGCGGGGCGGCTCTCACTCTGCTGCTACCTGACTGGCCAGGGCATGCATGCTCTTGGGCTAATCCTCATTCCTAAAGCTTGAGGCACCAGTTCCCCTAAAATCTCTCACCCCTGTGGTGGCTGCACCACATTTTCACAACCTCCATTATTTTTCAGAAGATCTGGTAAGATTTTGTTTTGCCTTTTGCATTTGTTCTTCCCATGCCCTTGGCTTAGGTCTGAGTGGCTGAGCTCTGATTGGATTTCAGACCACAGATTGAGTTCCTATGAACTCCAGTGAGAGCTGAAAGAAGAATGGAGTGGCAGAGGGACTGGTGATCTTTGACCCCAGCCCATTGATGGCTTTTGTCATCACTGTTGGTGGCTTCTCTGAACAAGGATGCATTGTCTCTCTGTCTATTGTGGACTGGCCTTTACAGTTAGTCTTCACGGGATGTAACCTTTAATCAGAGATGTGTTCTTCTACCCAGGGCAAAGGGTGGCTGCAGAGAGAGAGATGAAGCAAGTTAGCAACACTCGGGTGTGGGGCTTGAGGAAGAAACCCTAGGGGAAATGATCACATTAATAAAAGTTCAAAATTAAAAATCATGGGCTCAGTAGTATGTAATAAGCTCCTACATTGGTTGTTGCATGTAATCCTGTTGTGATGCCCTGCTTTTCTGAATTAAAAAAATATATATAAGCCTGAAATTTACTCTCATAGTTTTATTTTTTAATAGCCAATAAGCTAGGTGAAGCTAGGTGGACTTGTGGTTTTTATGGCTTTATCCCAGGCAATGAATCAAGCAGTCTGAAACTGTACCTACTTGTTGGTATAAACCTCATGTCGGAAAAGAAGCTGAATCCTAAATTGAGTTTCGAATCCCTTCCACCTCTCTGGAGTCTGGAGGTAAAGATATCTGTATGCGAAGGTTCCCACTCTCTGATTTTTTTTTTTTTTTGCCCTCCTTCAAGGTTTGGGTCAGGTCGCATGTCTCTACAACTCTTTCCTTGAAAGAGTTTCCAGATTTGTCTGATCCCTTTGAAATCATTTCACCCACATTATCCCAGGAACTTCTCAATACAAAGCCAGTGATACTTGCATCCATTTTATAGATGAAAAATTTGGTTCAGAGAGGATTTAATCTAAAATCACATTTCTAGAAAATAACTTAGTTTAGGCTCAGCACATGACTCAGAGCCTGGGTCTATTTATTTTCTGTGTAATATTGATGTTCCTTGACTAAATTCTGTATTATAAACTTTATTGAACAATCCCCAAATCATTACTTTTTGTTTTCTCTTCTTGCATGTTCATGTAGGTTAAAAACATTTTTTTCACCATTATAAATTCTTAGTTCAAACAGAGGACCACAACAAACATAGAATAAGATGAGAAAAATCTATTAACATATATATATATATATATATATATATATATGTAGTAATCAAATAAGTGACTTTGAACTCTAGCCTGCAATGGCATCTATAACAAGAGTAAATTCCAGAAAACTAACAAGACCAAGAAAAAAATAAGTTTGAATTTGTTTAAGCAGCAACTGTGGGAACCTGTAGCAGACAGAACTCCTGATGTAAGTACCCTGGGTACTCAAAGGCAAAGTTTCTAACACTGCGCTCAGTGGACAGTTTTCAGCTTCCCTCACAGACTTGCAGAGACAGAGTCCAGTTCTCCTTTGTCAGCTTCTGACTTGTTTTCAGCTCAGAAACAATTCATCTTTGAGGCTGGCACACTCTGGCCCCCCAAACCCTGCAGACTTGCCCTTGATTATTCTTGCTGACAAAAAAAAAAACCTACAATATAGTTGCTTTAAGTTAATTTTGTAAATAAACTGTCAGCGAAGTTGGAATTTAAAGAAATTATAGAGGATTGGGGTTTTGTCTGTATTTTCTGTGCCCCTGCTATCTCACACACACCTTCACACAGAGAGGTGAGTGTAAGCCTCAGCTACAATAGCTTTAGGAGAAGTACCCTCTATGGCCGGCTCTCATACAGCAGCTGTCTTGTTTCCTTGGTTAATTACTTTTTGTTGATATTTTCTTTAGATTCTGATTCTTGATGCCATAGAAGTTTAAAGGGAAAAGAGAGATTTCATGTTGAAAGTGTGAAATCTTGTCATATTTTCCTTTGATTTAGTGCCTAGGGCAGAGTTTCTCTTTTCTTTAGTTCACATCAAGTCTGATTCCCAAACCTCACTACTTTAGAGTAGTAAAGACCAATTCGACCTGGATAATTAAGAGGGCCCTTTGCCCTTTCAAAGTAAACGCTACATGAAAGTTTTCCATGGTGTAGAAAAATAGAAGGGGAACAGAAGCTGAAAGGACAGATGAACTTCTGACCTCCTAGATAAAGCCAATGGAAGCCTTACAAAATAATACTTCCAACATGTAAGCTAGAAAAGCAAGACTTGATGCTAGAGCCAGGTGACATTGTGGGAAAGCATGGATTTCAGAGCCTTGACTCTGGGTAGTAAGGAGAGAAAACCCTCTTGTAAGAATCTAGAACCCAGACTATACAAGACTTCAGACAGATAAACCACAGGTGAAAATGAAATTTTCCCAAGATGTCAGAGAGAGAAAGCTGGGAATGTTACTTGGATGAGTAAGCTTTAAATACGACCCTCTGAGCATTACTGTAGGCCCCTGTTCTGTACAGCAGATGCAATAGCAACAATGACCATGAGGGACAAGTGATCACAACTGAAAACCAACTTAACAACAACCTATAAACCTAAGGGACTAGGAGTACAGATGTTAGGGGTCACCTGACACACCCCCATAAAATGGAATTTAGTATGGTTAAAACAATTAAAGATATTAATTAAGATGTACAGAATGCAAAGAGATGAAAACTGAAGGAAACTGGGACAGAGGAAGGACAGAGGTGATGGTGGCTGATGGTGATGGTGGAGACTTCTGGGATTCTAGAATTACTAAAGAGAAACTGAGGGTGGACGATATTCAGTGGGACAATGGACAGAGCTTTCTAGAATGTGTGAAAGATACTAACCAATGGAGCCAAAAAGTTCAGTGTATTTCATCTTCATCTGCTGAGGACCAAACACAAAGTGAAAGTCCTGATACCAGCAGCGATAAAGACAGTGAACTACAATCAATCAAAGACAGTGAAGACCCAATCACTCTGATGAAAGCACATTTTTTAGAAGACAGATAGAGCCCTGAAGTGCTCAGAGACGACCACTGTCATCCTAAAACTCAGTAATCTCTCAAATTATATGTTCCAAGGATGACTATGTACAAATCTCTTCAGGTGAAGACAAGCAAAACCACAGCTTCTATCCCAATAGATATTCCCTTACTAAGAGGTGATGATAGGGCTTCTTTTCTGAAAGAATTGAAATAATCCCCAGAGAAAAATCCATGACTTCAGAAGGAACTTCTAGCAGTGAAAATATATAGATATGAAGAACTACAAATTAGCATTGGTGTGTGAATGAGCAGTGGGGTTAATATGTTGGACTATAACAAAGATACAGTGAAAACCCTGGAAAATGGCATGAACATAAGGAGAGAGGTGAACATAGGAGGCTGATCACAGCACAGAGAAAATGCCATTTTCTATAATAGTTACAAAAACATTGCAATGCCACCAAAGGCAACTTTCCCATTCCTAAACCACTTGAGAATATGCAGACCTGGGGCCCTGACACCCCAAGTCCTTCCATATATTATTTTACAAACAAACAAATGAAGTAGCATGGACACTGTGTCTTTTATCCTCCTGCCCACTCAAGTTGTCTAATTGTCTTAATTCTCTTGCTTTTTAACATATGTATCTGTACACATGTAGATGTGGGGATTGTGTTCATGCCTGTTGGGGTATGTGTGGAGGCCTGAAGTTGGCATTTGGTTCCTTTCTCAATCACTTTCTTGGAAAGAAGTTATAATGAAGCTGAAGTCTTCCATCACCTATTTACCTCTGATCTATCTATCTATCTATCTATCTATCTATCTATCTATCTATCTATCATCTATTATCTATCTATCCATCTATCTTGTATGTCTGTGCATGCATGTGCACATATATCATGGCACTTATGTACAAGTCAGAGGACAATTTGCTAAACTCAGTTATGGCCTAAAAGGTCATCAAGCTTGGTGACAAGAGGCCTTACCCACCAAGCCATCTTACTGAGCCCTCTTTATTATTATTGTGAGACCAGAACTAACCCTATAGTTTAGGTCTCCTTCTTCTGGATTCCCAGGATTCTCTTGTCCCAGTGTTTCCAGTAGCTAGAAGTACAAACACTTACTACTCAACTGGGCTTCTCATTTGATTTTCCATGTATTTTTTTTTTAATTTAGAATTATTTCAGTAAATGGGTGTAATCTTATTTATTTTCATTATTCTGATGCTCCAATTGTCTTTGCTTTTATCAATGGGAGTCCTGTCAGGCTGGTTTCATTGTCTTGAGTCATTCTCTGAGTACTTGCTTATTTTATAGCATAAAAAGGATCTTTCCAGGCTCATCTTGTTCTTTCTTTCCAGCCCCCACAGGATTTCTCTCACCCTGCTCTGGTTCCAATTCCTCATGTAGAACCATATCCTGACCAGAAAGGGGATTTCAACACCCTACTAGTAGCCTTGCACATCAGCACCCTGAACCAGAGTCTGCCTTCTTCCTGTCACTCTGCCCCTATATACATGGATACCTTCTTATCCTGCTGAGGTCCCTTTTAGAAAGAACATGCCCCCATCTCCCCAAACTCTGACATACCCTATAACCTTTTTCTTTTCTGATATCTCCACATTTATTCTGAAAAGGCTCCAGCATCTTGTTCCAGGCATCTCCAAAAACACCTGCTCCCCTGATGTAGCTCAACATCCTATTCCAGTTTCCTGTGACAAATTGGGCTGACCCTGCTCATCTCATGTAGATATTCCCTTCATCCATGTGTGCCTTGCCACACCCACTCTGGTCAAACACTGATCTTGCTAGGCCTCACCTGAACAGGGATATGTGTGGGAATTGTGGGGGTGGGGTGGGGAGAGGGTGGGAATCATAAAAAAGGAATTAAAAACAGAAGGAGAAGAAATAGGGAGAGAAGAGGAGGGAATGAGAGAAAGGACACCTGAAGAGGAAGTGGGAAAGAAAGACATTTATATTTACATCTTCTTAAACAAAAATACACTGCACACTTTTAGAATGACATCTAAAGGTAAAGTGTATAACAACCAAGCAAATAGAAAAGGAAACATAAAGTAAAAGGAAAAACCAAATCTGCCCAAAGAAGACAAGAAAGAATGAAACAGATAGAAAAACTGTAGAATGTCCTACATTGGTATAATTTGAATTCTTGGCCTCTTGTACAAAGAATGGAAATAAAGGGCTAACACAGAACAGGAGTTGCAAGGAAACTTTATTCAAAGCAAAGCCACAGAAAAGTCAGATTACACTGCAAGAGAGCAGAGTGGTCCATGTCTGAGGAGATATCCAAGGGCCCCAAGTTACTGTCTGGAGTCTTCTTGTATGGGGTCTAAAGGAAGGGGGACCAGTTGCATGGTTCTCTGTTTTGATTGGTTATTGATATAAAATAGACTGCAAATATCCACTCCCACAATTCATCTGATTTTAATCATCATAGGCACACCCAATTTTGCACAGGCATAAGATAGTAAATAAGTGATTACCTCTCAAAATTTGCTTGAGGGCATAGTTTTGCCTTACAGTGAGTGCATGAATCCAAAGCCAGTTCTGAATGGTTTGACTTTATTCTTTACCCAAATATAGCAAAAGCCTGATCCAGTAGCATCTGTCTAATTTGATTGTCATTAGGGAGGCAGAAAATTACTCCACATTTTAGATAAGAGTGTGTGTATAGCTTGATGAAGGTAGAGATCCTATGTGGTTAACATGTCGCTAGGTGTATTTTGTATGTGTGTAGTATATGCAGGTAAGGACCTATGCTGCCAAGTGCATTTTTCGCTAGAAAGGGGTATAATCTGTGTACAGCTCAAGGTAAGTTGGATCCCAGTTTGCTTAACTATTCTTTATTTGCAATTCTAGCAAAATCATAAATAGACAAATAAATACATAGAAAGCCATATGTAACCCAGCACTTGGGTGGTCAAGGCTGGAGGATTAGAAGTTGTGGATCATTTGTAGCCTCATAGTCACTTTAAGAATAGTCTGGGCAACATGAGACCCTAGGTCCAAAAGCAATCAACCAACTGATCCATAAGATACATAATAAACAAATAGGATTAAGCTGGACATAAAAACAAAACCTGTCTGTATACAGTCCACAGTAGCCTGATCTAAAACACTAGAATACAAACAACTGGACCCTGCTTATGTCACAGATGAGTGGGTCTTGTCTCTTGCTCTGGAGGAACAAGAGGTAAGAGAGTCCACGTGATGAACAAAGATGGCTGGAAAAGGCAACGATGGATAAGGCACCCTTGTTTTGGTGACAAGATTTCCTCCAGGGAGCTGCAAAGAAAGAATATGATGAACCTAAAATGCCATTGTTATACTTTGATTGCCCTGTAATTATGCCCAAAGCAAATGTTTGCAGTACACTAGGGATGTGTCAGGAGGGCACAGGAGCCAGTGTGGAGGGTCTCACTGATAAAATCAAACTGTTGTTATCACCAGAATCAGAAGGGTGCCTTCCCTGGGCCAGCTGGCTTCTGCTTAACTTTGGTTCTTAAGACTTGAGGCTGACTGATAGTAGAGGTACTTCCCAAGAGTTTCAGCTGATCCATTTCAGGCAGTCCCCCGGCTCCAAGGGTATGACCTGCTCCTGCAGCTCCTCTTTCTTATTGTTTCAGTTTGTATGGATGGCAATGATCCTGAACTGCCCTGCCCACGTTCCTTTGCTTCCCCTCCCGACCACCCCCCACTCATGGTGACACCCCCTCACTATTGTCAATCTTTAAACCAGTTCCTGTTGAATTTCTCAGGTCATCTGTCATCTGTGCAACTCATTGCTTGGGTTAAATTCCCTCTGTTTAGATGTTTAAAGTGTTTTCTGTTTTTCTAGTCAGACTCTGAGTTGACAGTCCAAATAAACATTGGCAAAAAGAAAGATGGTGTAATTGTGTGACCACTAGACTTTAAGACAAAAAGCATCAGTCAGATAAAAAAAATTACATAATTATAAAGTTTACATATGTAATAACCTTCAAATATATATATAACAAAATCAAGAAAACTGTACAGAAAAATGGACAGATCACCATCAGATGTTGAACACATTTCTCTCTGTAATTGATAGCTCATGTTGTCAAGGGAGAAAAATATGGAAGATTTGTGACATATAATTAAGAATTCATCTAGAAGACATATATAGTCCACCACACAAGGACCTAAAAAACACATATCTTATTCAAGCACACATGGAACCCAGATCACACTTTTGGCCATAAAAGAAGTCTTAACAAATTTCAAAGACCATCATATGACCACATGCCCAACAACTACACAATATGTTAGAAATCACTAACAAAGGAAAGATTAAAATCACCTCATACATTCAAGAGAGAAAATCCACCTGGGTAAGAGAACAATTTCCACTAGAAATCCAAAAATACTTACAATTGAAAAATAATAGAAAAAGCAATAATACCCCGAAGGAAATGTAATGCCATATATATTTCTTCTACAAAAAAGGGAAATAATACAGAAAAGTAAGAACTTTTAGTAAATAAATCAAATAAGATGAAATCTAGGAAAGAAAATATTAACAATAGAAGAAGAAATTACAAGGAAATATAGGAATAGATTGATATATTTGGTGACATTAAAACTAAGAAGCTGTATTTACCAAATTCTATCACAGAGTTAAAAAAAATAAAAACAACAAAACCGCAACACACACACACTGGAAATGACATCTTAAGATATACTAGCTATAAGAAATAATGTCCAAAACATCAATAAAGAAACAACCCAACAAAAAAGTATAAAAAGAAATAAACATTTACAGATAAGAACTGTGTGTTGATTTAAGGCATATTAGCAGATGAGAAGATGTCTCCTTCATTACGACCCAGCTAACTGTGAGCTAAGCATCTAATACATTTGACTTTGAAAATCAAGAGAATAGTGTACCCATCTCTAGTGTGATAATGATGTGGAATGATAAGACTTACCTGCTACTGTGGGAATAGAACCCCTCTGATGTATAACCTGGACAGGTATGTACCATGCAACAAACCCATTCACTTTCTAGGCATTTCCTGAATTCAATGATGCACATATACACCAATGAATGTGTGCAGATATGTCCATGGAATTGTTTTAATGGAAATTATTTTTAGGGCAGTTTTAGATTCACATCAAAATTGAGTTGAAATTAGACATATTATCAGTTGGTTCGTGTTTTCTGCTCAGATAGTTATGTGTATGGACAAAGTCAGTTTGATTTCTTATTTTCCAGGCTCTACACATCATTTCTGTTTCTCGTGTCTCTTCATTAGTCTGTTGTTTAAAAGTGGCAGAGGTTTGAGAGAATCTTGTTTTGCTCTTGATCTCATTATAAGATTAATATTTACTGATTGGTTTTTGTTTGTTTGTTTTTGTCAAGCAGAGCCAGCTTTACTTCAGTTCTAGTTTAATGTGAGGTTTTATTAGAATAAAGACTTAGGTTTTTGTCAAATGAATTTTTTAATCTATTAGTATGACCATGTGACTTTCTTCATTAGTATATCGATAGGGTAAGTTATACTGATAAACTTTTGAATATGGAGCCCACCTCATATACCTGGATAAATCCTACACCTAATGTATAATTACTTGTACATGGTTGAATTTGATTTGCCAATATTTATTGGGAGGATTTGTTTATGTTCATGAGATTGAGTAGCTGGTTGTTTGCTTGTAATCTAGTTTGGGCATTGGAACATTGCTGGCCTCATTGAATGAATTGAAAAGGTTGTAAAGTAGTGGTATAATTTTTTCCTTAAATATTTATAGAATTTTTTAGAGAAATTCATCTGGGCCAGATTGCTTTCTGCTTTAAAAAATATTAATAATTGACTCAATTTCTAGGATAGAGGTATGCCTACTTAGGTTATCTATTTCTTCTCCTATGAATTTTAGCTGATAATATTTTTCAAATAATTGCTACATTTTATACAGGTTTTCAAGTCTGTGGGCACAATGTTTTCTTAATAAATAAAATAATTTGAAACAGCGCATATAGCAAGCAGCATTAAAATAAAAAAGTAATTATGGACTAGTACTGTAGTAAGATGAACCTAACCATGAGAACACATGTTCTACACTGGGGCTCTTGGTCTTTATATTCGCTTTTATATTACCACATCCTGACTTTTTTTATTCACTTTACAGCCCTCTCACTGCCTTCCTTCCTTGTTGGTCCCTACCAAAAGCCCTCTCCCATCCCCTTTCCCCTTCTCTTCTGAGAGGGGGCCCACCTTCTCATTATCCCCTAACTCTGGCACATCGTCTCTGTGGGGCTAAGCAAATCCTCTCCCACTGAGGCCAGACAAGGTAGTCCAGGTAGAAGAATATATCCCACATACAGACAACAGCTTTTGGGATAACCTCAGTTCCAGTCATTTGGAACCCACATGAAAACCAAGCTGCACATCTGCTACATATGTGGGGATGCCTAGGTCCAACCTGTGTTGGGTTATTGGTTCAGTATCTGAGAGCCTCAAAAGTCCAGGTTAGTTGACTCTGTTGGTCTTCCTGTAGAGTTCCTATCTCCTTCAGAGCCAGAAATCTTTTTCAAAACTGTTCCATAAGAGTCCCCAAGCTCCATCCACTAGTTGGCTGTAGAACTCTGCATCTGTCTGAGTCAGCTACTGAATGGAGCCTCTGAGAGGGCAGCCTTGCTAGACTCTTGTCTGCAAACATAACAGAGTACCATTAAAAGTGTCAGATATCAGTACTTACCCATGGGATGGGTTTCAAGTTGGACTAGTTATTGGTTGGTCATTCCCTTAGCCTCTGTTCCATCCCTGTTCCTGCATTTCCTGTAGACATGATAAATGTTGAGTCAAAAGTTTTGTAAGCTGGTGTCCCTATAGCTCCACTGGGGTTCCTGCCTGGCTACAGGGGGTATGGCATCTTCTGGTTCCATATCCCCAATGCTGTGAGTCAACCCCATTGATTCTTGGTGCCTCCATCATCTCAGGTCTCTGTCATGTCCTGGAGATGTTCCCCCTTCCCCATCTGCCATTTCATTCATTCTCATACCCATCTCTCTGTTTCTCCTCTCCCTCCCCACACCTGATCTTGAAATGCGCCCCCATTCACCTCCACCCAGTTTCCTCCCTCCTATCACTATTTTATTCCCCCTTTAAGTGAGATTCAAGCATCCTTGCCTGGACCTTCCTTATTGTTTAGCTTCTTTGGGCCCATAGAGTGTATCATGGGTATCCTGTATTCTATGGCTAATATCCACTTGTACATGAGTATGTACCACACATGTCCTTTTGGGACTGGGTTACCTCACTCACGATGATATTCTCAAGTTCCATTCATTTGCCTGTGAAATCATGGTGTCTTTGTTTTTAATAGCTGAATAGTATTCTACATTTTCTCTATCTATTCTTCAGTTGAGGGGCATCTAGGTTGTTTCCAGTTTCTGGCTATTACTAATAAAGCTGGTATGAACATAGTTGAGCAAGTATCTTTGGAGGATGGTGGAGCTTCTTTTGGGTATATGTCCATGAGTGGTATAGCTGACTCTTGAGGTAGTGCTCTTCCTAGTTTTCTGAGAAACTGCCAAATTGATTTCCAAAGTGGTTATATAAGTTTGTACTCTCACCAGCAATGGAGGAGTGTTTCCCTTGCTCCACATCCTTACCAGCATGTGTTATCTCTTGAGTTCTTGATCTTAGCCATTCTGACTGGTGTAAGAGGGGACCTCATTGTTGTTTTGATTTGCATTTCTCTGGTGCCTAAGGACTTTGAACATTTCTTCAAGTACTTCTCTGCCATTCAAGATTCCTCTGTTGAGAATTCTCTGTTTAGCTCTGTAATACATTTATTAATTGTGTCATTTGGGTTGTTGGTGTCTAATTCCTAGAGCTCTTTATAAATTTTTGATATTAACCCTCTGTCAGATGTAGGGTTTTTGAAGATCTTTTTCCAATCTGTAGACTGCCATTTTATCCTGTTGACCATGCTCTTTGCTTTATAGAAGGTTTGCAATTTCATGAGGCCCCTTTCCTTTTTTCCATTGGCTGCTTTTGGCTTCTTTATCAAAAATAAAGTATTCAAAAATAAAGTATTCATGGGTTTATATCTGGGTCCTCAATTCAATTCCATTGATCAACATGTAATGTAATTACATTACAACCATGCAATTTCTAATCACTATTACTCTGTAGTATAGCTTGAGATCCAGGAGTGTAATTCCACCAGAAGCTCTTTTATTGTTCAGGATTGTTTTGGCTATGTTGAGTTTTCTGTTTTCCTACATGAAATTGAGAGTGGCTCTTTGAAAATCTATGAAAACTTGTTTTGGAATTTTGATAGGGATAGCATTGAATCTGTAGATTGCTTTTGGTAAGATGGCCGTTTTTACTATGTTAATCCTACCTATCCATGAACATGGGAGATCTTTCTATCTTCTGATATCTTCTTCAATTTCTTTCTTCAGGGACTTGAAGTTCTTTTACTTGCTTGGTTAGAGTTGCACGAACATATTTTATGTTATTCATGGCTATTGTAAAGGGTGTTGTTTCCCTAATTTCTTTCTTGGCCCATTTATCATTTATATAAAGGAGGGGTATTGATTTCTTTGAGTTAATTTTGTATACAGCCACTTTGCTGAAGGTGTTTATCAGCTGTAGGGCTTCTCTGGGAGAATTTGGGGGGTCTATTATGTATGCTATCATGTCATCTGCAAATAGAGAAATTTTGGATACTTTGACTTCTTCGTTTCCAATTTGTATCCCCTTGATCACCTTTAGTTGTCTTATTGTTCTGGCTAGAACTTCAAGTATTATATTGAATAGATAGGGATATAGTGGGTAGCCTTGACTTGTCCCTGATTTTAGTGGAATTGCTTCAAGTTTCTCTCCATTTATTTTGTTAGCTATTGGCTTTAATTGCATTTGGGCATGTGCTTTGTATCTCTGATCTCTCCAACACTTTTAACATGAAAGGGTGTTGGATTTTGTCCAAGACTTTTCAGCATCTAATGATATGATCATGTAATTTTTTTTCACTCTGTTTATGTGATTGATTATGTTGATGGATTTTCATATATTGAACTATCTCTGCATCTGTGGGATGAAGCATACTTGATCATGTTGAATGATATTTTTGTTGTGTTCCTGGATTCAGTTTGTGAGTATTTTATTGAGTATTTTTGAATCAATGATCATAAGAGAAATAGGTCTAAGGTTCTGTTTCTTTGTTGAGCCTTTGTATGGCTTAAATATCAGGGTGACTGTGGCTTCATGGAATGAATTTGACAGTGTTACTTCTGTTTCTATTTTGTGCACTAGTTTGATGAATGTTGGTATTAGCATTTCTTTGAAAGTCTGGTAGAATTCTGCTTTAAAGCCATCTGGCCCTGGGCTTTATTTGGTTAGGAGACTTTTGATGACTATTTCTTTAGAGGTCATAGGGTTATTTAAATAGTTTACCTGATCTTGATTTAAATTTGGTAAGTAGAATCTGTCTAGAAAATTGTCCATTATGTTAAAATTTTCCAATTTCATGGAGTATAGTCTTTTGAAGTAAGACCTAATGATTCTTTGAATTTCCCTGTATCTGTTGCTATGTCTCCCTTTTCATTTCTGATTTCGTTTACTTGGATACTGTTTCTCTGTCTTTTTTGATAGTTTGGCTTGGGTTTCTCAATCTTATTGATTTTCTCAATGAACCAGATCTTGGTTTTATTAATTCTTTGTATTGTTTTCTTTGTTTCTAACTGATTGATTTCAGCCCTGATTTTGATTATTTCATGTGTTCTATTCCTTTTTTGTGTGCTTGCTTCTTTTCTTCTTTCTAGAGCTTTCAGATGTACTTTTAAATTGCTGGTATGAGAACTTTCGAATTTGTTTATGGAGACACTTAAGTGTTATGAACTGTTGCATTAATTGCTTATCTCCACTCAAATCACCCTGCTGGAGGCAGTGCACATTCATTGCCACCTGCCCAATGTTCTTGATTTCCGAAAGACACACACACACAGCTCTATATTTAATACGCCTAAATCAGCTCAAGAGCTGAGCCATTCCCAAACTTCCACTTCGCTAATGCCTTCCCTCCAAAACTCCTGACTTATTACTTACTAAAATCTATATTCCATCTTTGCTACCCCAGACCCATTTGGGGGAGGGGCCCCTGGGGCCACTCTTCCCTGGCTCTTACATGGCTGTATGCTTTTTCTCCTGCAGTTCTCAATCCTGACCCTCCTGCTTTCCCTGCATGGTAATTCCAAAATCTTTCTTCTTCCCCTGGTTCCCTTGGCCAGAAAATCTAAAGCCCCACCTCTGTCTCCCTGCCCAACCATTAGCTACAGGCAGCTTTATTTACCAGTTAGAACCAACTGGGGGCAGGGACCTTCAGTATCTCACACATGGGATTCTCATGCAGTTTGAAAACTCATAATGCAAGCATGAAATCAAATCCACAACAATGAACTTTTCTCTTAGCACTGATTTCATTGTGCTCCATAAATTTGGGTATGCTGTGCCTTCATTGTCATTGAGTTCTCAAAAGTCTTTGTTTCCTGACTTAGAGATCATTGAGTAGAGAGTTGTTCATGAGAGTAAAGGCCTTCTGGTTTTTCTGGTATTGTTGAGTTTTTCATCCATGCTGGTCTGACAAGATGCAAGGTATTATTTCAATTTCCTTGTATCTGTTGAGGCATGCTTTGTGAGTATGGTCAGTTTTGGAGAAGAATCCATGAGTTACTGAAAAGAATGTATATTCTTTTGTGTTTGGGTAAAATATTCTATAAATGTCTGTTAGGTCCATTTGATTCATAATGTCTATTAGATTTATTATTTCTCTGTTTAGTTTTTTGTCTGGATGACATGTCAATTGATGAGAGTAGGAGACTGAAGTCTTCCACTATTTATGTGTGGGGTTCAATGTGCGATTTAAGCTTTTGCAATGTTTCTTTTACAAATATGGGTGGCCTTGTGTTTTGTACTTAGATGTTCAGAATTAAGATATTATTCTGGTAGACTTTTCCTCTGATGAATATCAAGTGTCCTTCTCTGTCTCTTTTGATTAATTTTGGTTGTAAATCTATTTCATTAGATATTAGAGTGGCTCATCAAGCTTGGTTTTTGGATCCATTTGCTTGGAAAACTTTCCAGCCCTTTACTTTGATGTAAGGTCTATCTTTATTGCTGAGGTATGTTTCTTGTATGCATTAGAGTTATGGGTTCTATTTTGACATCCTTTCTGTTAATCTGTGTCTTTTTATTGGAGAAATTAAGTCAATTGATATTGAGAGCTATTAATGACCAGTGATTGTCATTTCCTGTTATTTTGATGTTGGTAGTGTTAGTGTGTGTGTGAGTATGTGTATGTGTGTGCATGTTTGTGCGTGCGTGTATGTGTGTGTGTGTGTGTGTATGTGTGTGCGTGTTTGTGCGTGTGTGTGTGTGTGTGTGTGTGTGTGTGTGTGCTTTCCTTATTTTTGCTGGTATGGAATTACTTATTTCCTGTGGTTTCTTGGATTATTATGTGCCAGGAGGACATTTTCTGATCCAGTCTAATTGATGTTCTAGAAGCTTCTTCTATGTTTATAGGCATCTCTTTCTTTGGGTTGGGAAAGTTTGTTTTTTTTTTTCCATGATATTGCAGAGAATATTTTCTGGGACTTGGAGCTGGGAATCTTTGCCTTCTTCTATTCCTATTATTCTTAGGTTAGGTCTTTTCATGGTATCCTAGATTTCCTGGATGTTTTAAGGTGGGAATATTTTAAATTTAACACTTTCTTTGACTGCTGTATTAATTTCTTCTATTGTGTCTCCGATGCCTGAGAGTCCTCCTTCCATCTCCTATGTTCCATTGGTGATGCTTACATCTATTGTTCCAGTTCACTACCCTAGCTTTTCCATCTCCAGGGTTCCTTTAGTTTGTGTTTTCTTTATTGCTTCTGTTTCTGCTTTCAGGTCTTGTTTTATTTTTTTATTTCCTTCACCTGTTTAGTTGTATTTTCCTGTATATCTTTATGGGATGTATTTGTTTCCTCTTTAATGAGCGCTACCTGTTTGATTGTATTTTCCTTTATTTCTTTTAGGGATTTATTCATTTCCTCTTTAAGGGCATCTATCATATTTATAGGATTGGATTTAAGGTCATTTTCTTATGCTTCAGTTGTGTTATGCTATCGAGAGCTTGCTGTAGTAGGGTAGCTGTGCTTTGAAGGTATCATAGTACCCTGGCTTTTGTTGATTGTGTTCTTTTGAGGGCCTTTAGCCATCTGGATGGCTTTGGTACCTGGTTACTCCTGTTGTAGGAGATATTGGGACAGGGGTTAACCTTGATGGTCCTGGCATGGCAGGCTTCTGGTATCCTTGGGATGTATGGTTCAGGATCTGCAGGTTAATGAAGATGGGAAGGGAAGTGGCAGGAGAATGGAGGTGCAAAGTGCATAGCAGGCTGCTTAGGACAGCTTGGAGGGCCCAGGGGACTCCAAGAGCAGAGACCCTTCTTACTTCTTAATTATTTCTTAAAAACTTGCCTTAGATGAAATTTTAATGCAATAAATTGTATATTTATACTCTGTGCATTTATAAACTGATTTTATATATATACATATATATATATATAAAAACTTTATGGAATATAATTTTCCATATTTTCAAACCAATTTTCACCCCCTGAGGGTGCTATCTCCTCCCCAATGAAAATGCATAATTCACCCATCAGTGCAGATGAATATTTAAGAGACACATATATTAAGTTCAAAAGAAAAATATTGCATAGTTTGTTATTTAGGATCCAAATATTTTGGAATGAAAATCAAAGTTGTAATAAATATAAAATTTCTTAGTTGCTTCTAGTAGTTAAGTAGACAAAGGAATGTATAAATACTTAAGAATGACTTGTTATTAGCAATGGTTTCATAAACTATTTGGTTAGTATAGTGGTACTTTAAAATATTAATACCATTTAAAACATGTATGTGTGTGTGTGTGTGTGTGTGTGTGTGTGTGTACTATCTAAGCTACTTTGCTATTGTTGTGGTACAATTATGACCAAGGTGACTTATGACAGAAGGCATTTAACTTGGGGCTTACAGCTTCAGAGAGTGGCTGCCATGTAAGAGAACATGGCAGCAGACAGGAAGACATGTGGAACAGCAGCTGAGAGTTCACAGCTTGAACACAGAGAGAGCAAGTTGTGAATTTCAGTAGTCTGTTGAAACCTCAAACAAAGCCCATCCACAGTGACAAACCTTGTCCAACAAGGCAACACCTTCTAATCCTTCCCAAACAATTCTACCATCTGGGAACCACATTCTCAAACATTTGAGCCTATGAGGCCATCCACATCCAAGCCACCACTTACTCTCTTTGCATTCTTTTGCAATCATTGTTTACAAAATCATTGCAACACAGTATGCACAGTGACAGGTGTCTGCAAGTAGAGTCAGTAGAACACAGGGTTAACCATTTACAGATTCAGAGAGATCTTCAGAGAGAGGAAGTGCATGGACACAGTTGGAAAGTGTGCATGGGTGTTTTCCTATGAATAGAATTTAGATACAAAAAAGCTTAGACTTTAGCTACTTTAGAATACTTAAGTCAGGGGGGATGTGAGCCCCTGATGCTTAGTTAATACAGAAAGATTAAAACCACAGCAGGATGTTTCTTCATGATGGTTGCTTCCACATTTAAAATGTAGAATACAGTGTCAGTCTGAACCTTTCTTGTAGATGAAGTTACCAGCTCTGCTTTAGGGCTTCCAGTTCTCATCTTTGACTACCCGAGGTCTGAGCTGCTTTGTTGTCTGTATCAGCTCAGCCTGCTTCCCACTTGCCCTTGCAAAATTGTTCTGTCTCAAAGTTCAAGATTTTTAATCCTTTTGGGCAAGGCTTCACTAATTAAAGCCCAAACAATCTGAAAAGTAAATTAGTATTTGGGAGCCCTGGGCACCATTCCATGGCTCTTGATGTGACACTCCAAAAGCCTTCTTTGTTTCAATCTGAGCCTCTGTAAAAGCCCTTTTCTCACTTTGAGACTCTTCCCTCCTCTTGGCTCCAGTTTGGCTCAGCACAATGCCACCTAAACGAAGCACATCTTTCTCAGGTCACGTGATTTCTCTTTGTAAATACTTGGGACACATGCCAGACACTCAGCTTGGCTGCCTCTTGTAGTTTCTTACAGACTATAGATGCAAAGTGCATGTTCAGTACAAAGAGCAAGAAACCTTGAGTGAACAAAAGTAACCCTTGATATACTGCCTGAACATATCTTAAAGAAGTCTTAGTTCACCTTTGCTTTTCCCATGCCCAACCCTCAGGGCCAGTTTCTATTTTGAGATACAATTTCAAACTGTCTGGGAAAAAAAAGAGATTGTAGTTGTGGATAAGGGATCAGCAGTGAAATAGAATTTTAGGAGCACTCATTTGGTGGATTACTAACAAAGGGCAAGAGGGGGAAAATGGCAGGGACCCAGGGACCCAGGATGTCCTGATCAGGATTAAATGCCTTGATTAGACTGTCTCATTTCCTCTGTGACAAGCCTTAACTTTTTACCTTTGATAGTCACCATTTTCATTTAAAGACTTCCCATTGTGGTAAGTGAAAAGTAATTGCAGTGCCAATTACTTAGAGAATCAATAAGGAGAAAAATGCCCATTATGTGGATTTTCCGCTGCTTAAAAAAGCCAAGTAGCATGTGTTATGTAAATGAACCGATTTTACACTTGATCTTAGCCAAAAGGCTGAGAAGCAATGATGAACTGAGTTTAATAATGTGAAGTTTTATCTTCTCTGTCCTGTTCAGACAGATAAAATCAAAACCTGTCTGACTGGCTTGACCATTTTTTTTTCTGTTTATATCTAAGTTTTAGTTGTGTCTTTGAAAGTAATTGATAGATCTCTACATAACAAAACGGCTTCTTCCCTCACCTCTTAAAAAACAGAAAAATGCCATTGTGTTTTCTCTGATGCCAACCCTGCTTTTACTATTAGCATCTTCTGTCTACTTGAAAAGCATCGAATGTCTCTGGACAAGCCACTCTCTGGATATGCTAATCACCCATCAGCTCAGGACCTTTGGTCAAACTCAAGTTAACATCTAAACTGACCTGGAATGTTGGACTTCAGTCACTTGTGTATCCTCTGAGTTTTTAAAATAGACAGAGTAGCATCCAGAGATCTATTGAAATTGGCTCTCCTTTTTAATTGTTTAAATTTGAATTGATCAAGCCCTCACCTCACAGGACTAACCCATAATAAGCAATCTCCTCCTTGATCCTTGGATGACCCTGGGAGTTCTCAAAAGGCTTATGTTTCTTGTACAGCATCAGTTCTACTTCCTGTCTTTGGATCTTCACTTTCACACCATCTCCTCAGCCTCACCATGGGGCTGTCCCCTTAGGATCACTCAGAGGTTAAGAGCATAGAGTCTGGGGTCACTTGGAACTGAGTTGTTCTGAACAATTACTCATTTGCTTTATGTTAGTTTCCTTGTCTATGGAAGCAAGCTAAAAGAATACTTCTCCCACAAATTGTTGATAGTATTAAATGAGCATAAAGCACTTGGAAGAGGAATAGCTTCTGATAGCTGTTACTCTCCTACCTCCATCTCTCCAGAAGGACTCACCCAGCACCTCCACTGCAGTGGTTGAATGACTCATAGGGAGTGACATTATTTGGAGGTGTGGCCTCGTTGGAGTAGGTGTGGTACTGTTGGAGGCAGTGCATCACCTAGGGTGGGCTTTGAGGTCTCAGATGCTTAATCGAGACCTAGGGACTCACTGCCTCTTCTTGCTGCCTGCTGATCCAGATGTAGGGCTCCTAGCTACTTCTCCATGATGACAATGGACTAAACCTCTAAACTGTGCCAGCTCTAATTAAATGTTTTCTTTTACAAGAGTTGCCTTGGTCATGGTATCTCTTCACAGCAGTAAAACCTTAAGACTCTGACGGCTTCAGATATTTTTGCTTGAGGAGCATAAGCTCAGGGCCAGTTTATGTAATTTAGTGAGACCTTGTCTCAAGGTAAAGAGAGAGAAGGGGGTTGGGGCTGTATCTCACTGGCAGAGTTCTTCCTAGCATGCTTGTGGCCTTAGGTCAATTGCAAGTGTCATAAAGACACTGCCTTCTTCTGCTATCCTGTAGGGCCTCTGTAAGGACAGGGTTTCAGTCTTCACAGCCTGATGAGGAGCACAAGTCTCTGCTCTTCTCCTTGGGGCTCTGATGCCTTGCCAGGGAACTTGAGCTCCTTTCTTTTCACCTTTTCCTTACCTCTTGACCTTCCTCTTTCCTTTCTTTTACATAGTTCCCCAACTCCCAGCCCCCATTGCCCTCTCTTGGGTGCTCTAGACTATTAAGACCCTCTGGTTATTTTCTGACCAGCACAACATTGTTCTGCCCAGGTAGATAGCTCAGGCCACACTTCAGAAGCATCAACTCTTACACAGTAAGAGGACTGCCCCCATAGTCACTCTTCAAAAATAATCCTTCTCTTCAGGACTAGAAATAGTTTGTAGCAGCTGTGGTTTGAAAATGAATGCTTTCTTTCTTTATTCTACTATTATTAAAAATAATAATAACACGAATAAATAAAGTCTGACTGGACAATTAGCACAATTGCTTCATAAGTTTAGTTATGAAACAATTGTCCCCTTGAAGAATTTTCTGTATCAGTTTCCTCATCTGAAAAAAGGAAAAGATCAAAAACTAGAATAAGATCATTCAATGTATGCAAAGTCATTAATGTGGTACCTAGCACTTTGTGAAATTCTTAACTAATGGTAGCTGCTATTATCTCCATTAATCAAATAAAACCCATCAGTGTTGACTTCTTGCCAACATGGTTGACCCATGGCAGGAAAGAGAGCATGTGAGTAGGCTTAGATTTGATCCCAGGTTGATTGGTTGGTTTAAAGTTCATCTTCTGCTTTTTTGAGTCAAGCATTGTGTTAGCTTTCTAACTCAGTGACCAAATTCCCTGAAGAGGAAGAAAGGTTGATCTGGACTCAGGCTTTCAGAATCTCAACCCAAAATTTCTTAGCCCTACAACTTACCAAAGTTATGGCAGAAAATTGCAGGGGAACAGACTGTTCACATGTGGCCAGGAAGTAGGGTAGGTAAGGTCCCCGTGTGCTCCACTAGGCCTTCAATGACTTCACTTCCTCCCATTAGGGCCCACCTGGTAATGGTTTCTATACTACCCAATAGTGCTAAGCTGAGGTCCAAACTTTGAACATGGGTTTTGCAGGGGCCACTCCAAAACTAGCAAAGCTATATGCTTAATAAAGAGTGAAGTTGTAGCTTTGGTTTTAAAGTCCAAGAGATCTGAATAGAAAAAACAATAGGTTAAATTTAAAAAAACAAAAACAAAAAACTATGAATATTTAAGAATCAGGAAATTTTATGTAAAACTTTAAACATAGGATTTTTCTTTTACAAATGAGGTCTTAATGCCGAATCTGGGCATAGAACCACCAGACAGAAATGAGAACTGTTGAGTTCTCAGACTGTGGCCTTCCAATGTGTCACAAGCTCCATCATTCTTTGCTTTGGTACAGCCTCATGAATGACATAGATGTACATCTGGCATCATTTGAGTTAAGTTTGGTAGTTAATTCCCACTTCACAGGACTCAGGAAAAAAAATCTCTGAAGACTCTATTGAGCCATCTCTCCAGTGCTGCAATAGCAAAAGGCACAAATTCCTTCCACAGCCACATATGTAACAGCTGTTTCAGAACTGCCTCCCTGCTGGCCCTGGCCACTGTCAAGTAAACTGAATTGAAAGACCCTGTACAATTGCTCAGGTCGTTTACTCTGAGAGCTCTATCTAGGTCTGAAAAGTCTCTAAACATGTCCGTGGCACAGGTCTAGACAGCTAAGGAGTCTGTGGTCACATTCATGACAGATCTGCTTAAGACATTTTCCAGAGAGCCTTTCCTTGACTCGCTGCAGTAAGATGCTAACCAGCCTCCCCAGCACCAATTCCCACAGCTTCAATTCATCCTGGATTCAGCTGACAGAATAATCTGCTTCCAACATCGATCTTATTACAACCCTCACGTGCTCAAGACCCTACAGAACCTCCCTGTTCCTGCTGCTTCCATTCTACCATTGCAGTCCAGCATTCTAGGCCTGCATCAATTATGCTGTCTCTATGGACCATGTCCAGCCTTATCACAAGTCTCCTCAGGACACAATTCTTCTGCTATAGATAAAAGTCTGGGCTGTTGAACCTTCCAAATTCCTATCTATGTTTCACCTGCCAGAAACCATCTCTAGATTTTCTGTCAATCTAGTCACACCTATTTCTTTCTTTGTTGCCTTATCATGCACATATTCAATAAGTATGTGTCTTTGAAATTAGTCCAGGCTTCATTCTTGCTCCAAAGACACAGTTGTCACAGTAATGTGTATCACTTCCCAGTTTTGTGCTCCTAGAAGATATCACTAATCAATCATGGTGCAGTCTCTAAATTTTTGCTCAGCATTAAGCTCTAGGAAAATAGACCCATGTAATTATACTGGGATATCCTACCTGGTGTATTTGTGATTCATTTTTTAAAAAGAACAACATTAAAATGATAGTGATATCAAGAAGTTCAGCAAGAAAACCGAGACAAGGCAGAAGGATTTTAGTTTTTCCTGTATTTTCTCCATGTACTTCAGGTTCCTAATTGTGGTATGAGTAATCAATGTAATCACATTCAAGTGTTGGAGGTATACCTCACTGGCTAGCCTTTGCCTAGCATGCACAGGACTACAAGATCATAGACCTGCATAGTACACACACACACACACACACACACACACATACACACACCTCACACTACACACACATGGTAGTTAAGATTGGTAACTATCTCCTGTTAGTTTGTTTCAAAGGCTGCCTATACTCTCCTGGCAATACTTAAATAGCTGCAGCTGTGTACATTGTGCTAATTTAACAGTCAATGAGAAAGATGTCCCACAAACCTTCCAGAAATCAGAGAGAGTTTCCTTGTGCTTCATTGGGTCTGCTTGAGTCCCATGGTCATCCTTGTCCCAATCCCTTGATGTGTGAGCATGTATAAAAACACAAAATACTTGACTAAAAAGTTGGTTATAAACTTCTGCTCTGAGTGTTCATGAAAAGGAAAGCAGAAGGTGCTAGAAGATTTGAAGGCTGCTGGGTATTCACTTTCTAAACAATTAAGTATACATGGCTACTGTTCTGATGATATCATAGTGGATGAAAGAAATTTCATCAAATTTATGAAGCTTGTTCTCTGGGGATACAGAAAATAAGCAAGTGTGGATATAAGACCTCAGGTGAAGGTCATTGTACATAAAATCAGGGCCTGTGATATAATAAGGACTATGGGGCTTTAGGAGCGATGGGTGTGGCTAATACATAGAATGCTTTGATGTGATCCTTGAAATTTAACTAATGCAATTGAAGGAGAAGTCAGACAGGGGTGCTATAGGAAGGAAAGAGCACCCTGCACACTGAGGGGACAGTAACTGGTGAGCTTGAGAGCCATTGAACAGAAATAGAATGACATGAACATTGGAAAATAGATGGGTGATGAGGCTCATTAAAGGTTGGGAAGTGAACACAAGGAAGTTACACTGTAGGGTCTTTGTGGACATAGTGAAGGTTCTTAGCTGTGAGTGAGATAGAAAACCACTGGCCAGTCTGGAGCCAATGGTACTCTAAACTAAGATGGTTATCATTTTTGTTTCTCTTTGTAGTTGAAGTAGATTGGGGAAGGTGATTGGCTCAAAGCCCCCTACAATATAGGGAGAGAAAATTGAAGAGTCTTTGACAGGAATGAATGAGAAATAAAGAGTAAAAAGTGGATGGATGTGAGAAACATTTTGAATATAATGAAGATGAGAGGACTTGAGAGATTGGATGTGGAAGTGTGGTAAGAGGGGAGGCGTGGATCCTTCCAAGGACAAAGCAATAAAACATAGGGCTGTCATGAGGAAGAGTGGGAAAACTAGGCAGTGGTGTTGAGTATTTTAGATGTTAAGAGGAGAAATCCAGCAAAGAATTACTACAAAAGTCTAAAATTCAAAACAGAAGCATCAGTTGGTAATTGTGGGCACCAGGAGCTGTAGGCATCACGGGAGTATGGAAAGCCATGAGGAAAGATGAGAAAACCAATGAAGTTTAGATGCACAGATGTGAAGTCTTCACAGATCTGACTCTGTAGCCTTTCCCACAGGAGCTGGGAGGCCTCACGGGTACAGCAGCTCTCTTCGAAAATGCTGCTCTAAAATATGTTTTTCCTGTGGTTTGACTTTTTGCTGAACTCCAACTTTCCCATTTTTGAATAGGACTTTTCTATTTTATTTTAAATGTTGCGAGTGTTTTCCATGCATAGGCTCCTAAATACATCGACACATCCCGACACATCAGGAAGGTCAGCCCATACGGACTGCCAAAGCAAATGCTGAGCTAGCCAAAGACAGAATTTGGGTTTATCTTGGATTGTAGGACCACCATGGCCTGGCTACCACATCCTGTCCCTTCCTGGGCTCTTGGAAGTCATGAGAGGTCTAGTTAGGTCAAATCCTAAACTGAGGCCTCTGAGGACCTGAGTCAGCATTCCGGTGACGGGTGCCAGACACACTGAGGGGCTCCTCCCTTATTGATGGCCAGCCTGATTAATCTGGCGCCTAATCAGACTCCTTTGAAGGGAGCTCAGAGGGCAATGTAAGAATAGCACACCTGTTTCCACTTGACTCCAATCCTGAAATAATTCTGCGGCTCCTACAAGATTTGAAACAAATTAAATTTGAAAGGGCAGAGAGGGCAGCTTTGAATGTCTGGCTCGGTGGAGAATGTGGGGTTTTGATCCAGGAAATGGCTGACTTGAGCTGTGGCAGCTGGTATGGTGTTAGTATAGGACTCCAGCCTTACACAGTGGCTTCTTCTAACCTGTTATCCCTGGCATCAAGCTTCGGCTTTCTGTCCTTTGACAGCATAAGAAGGTTATAATGGTAAGACACAAAAAGCAACTGTTAAGAGGGGACGGTGTTGGGGCTATTTGTGGAATCTCTGTGAAGACTCATTTAGCCATAAAGGGAAGCAATGACGGGCACCATTCTATGCAGTCCACAGGAAGATTTTTGTTGGGCAGGATACTTATCATTCCTTCAATCAAGATACTAAAGCCTGGAGAATCCTGCTGCTACCAGCAAAGCTACAGTGTGGAAGGCAGGGCCTCCACGCCAGAGCTCTTCTTGTGCTTATCTTTCAAGTGGCCCCAGGGTGAGTCACAGGAAGTGTTGTCAGAAGAGTCCCAGGCCTGCCTCTACCTCTACAGAGCCTAGAGGTTCTGGATGCAGTGAGTGGGAAGCAAGAGTAAGACAGAAGGACAGTTTATTTCCATCCGGACCAAAAGTCCAGAAAGTGCAATGATAAGAGACTATCTTTGCAGGCTTGGAATAGCACTGGTTAGGTTCTCTTAGCACTGATGTTCTCTTCTTCCGCTGCTCACTCTGTAGCTAGAAACAGTTACCAAGCATTGTCAGGTGACAGGTAGCGAGTTTCTAGCTTGGTAAATGGGCCTTTCCATACTCACAGACCTGCCACTTTGATCTTTGTTGTAGACACAGCCAGATGTGATCAGTGTGGTAACCCGCTTCCTTGATCTTTTGCCAGTAAGGGGTTTGATGGAGAAGCTGAGCAATATGAGGCCAATGGTTTTTTAAGGTATCTGTTACTAATACCTCCTCGGCCATGGAGCTTTCCTGCCTGGGACCTGGGGCAGCTGATTAAGCACTCAGGTCTGGCCATGGCTGATTTTTTAAGGCTTCCCTTCATCCCTTACACAGAAAGGGGAACTAAAGACCTGATTTGCCAGGCCACTTTGACCTTTGCCTCCAGATCCTTGAGGGCTGGAACATTTCAATGAGGCAGAGTGCAGAGATCTCTCTAATGAGGTTTGTCAGGACCTGCTGTTTGATAAGGGGTGGATTCTGTGACTGTCAATTTTCCTCCTCACTGATGTTCCTGTGGCCTTTGATAACTGAGATCACACACACGGAGGCGTGTCTTTCATGTTCCCCAGCCTCCTGGGCAGGGGTCTGCCAAGCCATCATTAATATGCACCTCCGTGTGGCTGGTGGAGAGCGGATGGGAAATAAAGGAGCCGAGTCTGCCTTTTACCAGAGCTCAGAAAACCCATCATGCTCAGAAGTTAAAAAGGAGAGTCCTTGCCAGGAGACCAGAAAACAAATGGGAGTCACTTGCACAGTGGCATTCTAAGATCAGAACTATTTACTGTCGCCTTAAATATGGAGGAGACTCCTTAAATCTCACCTAGGCTGGAAACTTCCCAAGCCCTCTGTTTCCTATCAGACACTGCTTTAGTGGGAGGTTTGGGGTTGGGGTCAATTGTGGAAAACTTAAGGGACATTATATAGGACTGGAAATGAGATCTAGAAATGAAACAGAAACCAGTTATGTTCTTTATTTAGGCAGAAGTCACTATTCACCAGCAGTGTTAACTACGGTCTCTGGAGTGAATGACTTCTAATCAATACCCCCCTTTCTCTATTAAGGAAAAGTAGCTGGTGGGTTTTTTTTGGGGGGCAGGGGAAAATAGTATGAGTGTTAAGGGCAATTCCCCACTACAGAGAGGAGATTTCTCAGAAGATCCATCAGCAGAGGGGCTGACATTCAGCGAGCCAGTCGATTCGAGTGCACACTGCAGGTTTCATGTCCTCCCCAAACCTCTTCCTTGCTGCCTAACTCACGGCCCCTCCAGGTGACACCTAACTACCTCGACAAGGTTGCTATCAGTAGCTAAGGAAAGAGCATAGGAAATTCTTTGCATAAAACCTTCAAGGAGCAATAGTATTAATGGCATTTGAATCATAGTACTTCCCCACCTGTGATCTCCCCTCCTCTGACCCATGCTCCTTATCAATTGCTGGTGTGAACTTTCAAAAACGAAACTCTCATTATGCCATGCTTCTGCTCAAAACCCCCAGGTGACTCCCTACTGCCGACAGAAGGATCTGAGACACCAGCCTGGTCTAATCCTGCCTCTTTTCTCTTTCCCCAGTAGCACCTGATAAATGTTTAATAACCAGTATTCTCAGGGAGGAGAGGCAGGAAATTATGTAGGCATATGCATATTCTATTATAATGTTGTACTATACAGCAGATGCGTAGCAAGGCCACAGACTATAAATAATAAGTCTACAAAACTCCATTATAAATTCTATACCATCAGTTTAGTCACAGTGAATGCTTTTGTTCATCTTTGCTGAATGGTGTCTGTTATCAAACTCCAGCTGGGACTAACGAACAAGTAGAGCAGAGACACAAACATAGATGAGGTTTCCTTTAACATGCAAGATGAAAGCAAAACACTACTTCACTTGTTCATCAAAAATTTATTCTTTCATCTATGTTAGAAATTCACAAATACCAAAGAAGTATTACTAATTTGCACAATTTACAATGAAATGGCTATTAAAAAGAAAAAAACTTGATACATAGTATCACTTTCTCTTAGATGATCAAGAAAAATATAAACCCAAGCCTTGAATGGTAACATTTGCCCATTTCTATGGCCACCATAGTATAGCCAATTTCCAAAAAGATATTAATGAAGTTTTCATCTTCTCCATAATAAATAATATGGATAAAAGTCGATTGGCTTAAATGCTTAGTGACCTGAGTTGCATGCATATTGTCTCTATTTTAATATAATTTTATTCTAAAATCAAGTCACTTAATTTTTATAATGGCTGCATTTAACAACCGTGTTGTGAATTTCTTGATGTTTTGATGATTGAATGTTGTAAGCCAGTTCACATTACTGCTCTATTGCATTTACCCATAAGGCCTAGCAAGAAGCTAATTAACCGTCATTTAGAGAATGTGAATGAATGCAAGACTCTGCAAGACTCTGCTAGTTTCTTTCTGATCTTCTCCCACTAGGCTCCCTCTTTTCCAGTCACAAAAGGAGGAACACTGTTGGCCATCGTTTTTATTTTATTTTATTTTATTTCCACCACTGTCCTTTATCCTGATGGTCAAACATGGAATTTTCTTTAGAAAGACTCTCTTCTGTACTCAGTCTGTAAAATTCATCTGGGGTTTCCCCACTTCCTTATACCTGGGTGGACAGGTGACAGAAGTCTGGCTGTAGTGTGGGCAGAGTGGGCTGGTAAGCAAACCAGTAGATCCAAGAAAATGGCCCCAGCTGTTAATTACTGGCAGAGAGATAATACTTTGCCGTGAATATCACTTAATTGGTAAGTATGAGCTACTGGGAGGCGGGGTGGTGGTGCTACTGCCCACTACATAGGAATAGTCCATCTGAGTCTGAATCAACAGAGGAAAAACAGAGCTGAAAGCTGGGGAGACATTCTGGGTAGAATGGCCTGAGACATACTCAGGCTCCAACTTTTCATTTAATGAAATGGAATAGTACTAATGCTTCCTGTGGGCTGTATGAATTAAAATGTATAAAGCTCTCATTTAGTTATCTAAGCTGATCCTCTACTCTCTGCCTAAACGAGTGCTTTTCTATCACAGGCACCAGAGAAGGGAATTCCATCTCTAGTGAAGTCTCAGTCCCCTTGTGAGGCGTGACCTCACTGTTGCCCTCAAGGTCTGTTTCTTCCCATCCTGCTTCTTTTCTCAGAATCCATGGTAAGATCATTCAGATCCCATGCCCAGAGCAGACAGTGAAAAACAATGAGTGAATGAGAATTTCAGTGTCTTTTGCATTAGTTATTGATTGCTGTGTAACAAATTACCCCAAAGCTCACTGCTTTGACAAGGAATATTTGACATTTTTAATCATGTCTGTGGTCTGGGAATTTGGCTGCAAGTTGGATGGGCAGTTGTCCTGTGGATTCTCATAGCAGGCCGGGGGGTTGCAAGCTAGCTGGCTTACATGGCTGGCAAATTGGTGCTGCCTCAGTTTCTCTCCACTTGTTTTCTTCAGTGACTCACAACATGGGGAGCAACCTTCTGTAGAGTGATGAACCAAGAGAATCCATAGGCCATTGCCATGCTTCCTGAAACAATGCAGTGCTTTACTCCCCAAATCTGGAGACAGCATAGACAAGTCTACACTATCCCGTGTCATACCGACTAACTCTGGCTCACTTTGAGAAGAAAGCATTCTAAGATGGGAATACCAGCAGACAAGGCCTACATGGAGTCTCTTAGAGATGCCCTACAGCTTTCAAGAAGTCTAAACACCCATCATCATTCATGTCTTCCAATTAATATAGGTGATCACTTTTAAGTGGCTTCTAATTTAGTGTTTGTAAATTCAGATTTCCTGCTGTTAGTGGCTCTTGGGAATCCTGCTGCTATAGAATAAAAAATAGCAGCTGGTAGAAATTCAAGTATCGGAAGCCTTGAAGAAAGATTCAGTTGTTTCCTTGATGTCTCCAAACATGAGAGCTCTGTTTCTTTATTGACTGCTGAATTTGTAGTGTCAACATTCTTCCTGGAGTGTAATGGTTTGAATGAAAAGAGGCTCCAGAAACTCATAGGGAGTGGCATTATTGGAAGTGTGGCCTTGGAAGAAGTGTGTCACAGGGGGTAGGCTTTGGAAGTCTTAGATACTCAAGCCAGGGCCACTCTCTTTTTCTGCTGCCTGCCAATTCAGAAGTAAACTTACCTCTCAGCTCCTCTCTAGCACCATGTCTGCCTGCATGCTGCCATGCTCCCCTCTGTGATGCAATGGACTAAACTTCTGAACTGTAAGCCAGCCCTAATTAAATGTTTTCATTTATAAGAGTTTCCGTGGCTCCAGCTGCATATGTAGCAGAGGATGGCTTTATATCTAACATCAATGAGAGGGGAGGCCCTTGGTCCTGTGAAGGCTCAATGCCATAGTGTCTGGGAATGCTAGGGTGGTGGGACTGGATGCATAAGTGCGTGGGGGAACACCCTCATAGAAACTGGAGGAGGGGGATGGGATAGGGGGTTTTGCTGAGGGGAAACTGGGAAAAGGGATAACATTTGAAATGTAAATAAATAAAATATCCAATAAAATACATTTTAAAAAAAGAGCTTCCATGGTCTTGATGTTTCTTCATAATAATAGAAACCTTAAAACATTGGGGTGAAGTGAAATCAAGCTTTTATGGGCAATCCATAGTCTTTCCTAACCTCATCTATGTCCTGGCTTAAGGAAGATAAGAGCATAATACATAAGAGAAAGCATAGCTCAGAGGGCTTCATTTGCTCTGGAAAAAATGGGCAGAACTGGTGCTGTTATCTTCCTATCTCCTAAAGGTATCTTCCCCCAGGAGGTAGAATGGTCTGAGCACTAGAATGAGTAGAATATTCTGATCCCTAGACCTGCTCAGGCTCGAACTTTCTCATTTTATAAGATAGAATAATACTAATGCTTCTTGCGGGCTGTATGAATCCCTGGGAGGACCTAAGTCTTTTTCTCCTGGGTCTGGCAGTGCTCACATACTGTGCACAGCCTGAGAAATCAGAAGAGGCCCAGTCTGCAATCCATTCTCTGCTTTCTTTTTTTGCTCACAGGTCTATGCATCTTTGAACTGCTTTTGCTTCTCTGCACAGACAGGGATACTCTTCGACTTAAGATTCACACATACCATTCAGAAATGTGGCAGCATAGTAGTTTTGCAAAACTCTCCTATCTAAAAAGATTCTTCAAACTCTGATCATCTCTTCCCCATTCATGAATGAGAAATTCAAGGTTTTCCATACTTGAGGAATTTGGGATATAGAGTCTGTCTTGCTGGACATGTGCGCTGAATATTATTGTGTTATTTTTGCTTCTGAAGAGTCAGATTCATGATACATGGGACCAGGTATCATGAGGTCAAGTTCATCCAAGTGCCTACTGTGCACTGAGTGTACTCTCACCCACAGCTGCCTTGCTTCCTGTTCCTGTTCCACCTCCCCTATTTGTTCCCTCCATTTGCATAAACAGTCTCACTTGTACATTCATATTGTAAATATGTGCATGATTTTATGTACGTATATAAAGTCAGAATCCACAAAGATGTGATATTTGTCTTCCTAAGACTGACTTCACTCATTTAATTATCTCCAGTTATACCCCTTTTTTTCATACAAATGGCATAGCTTTGTTCTTTTTTTATGGCTGGGAAAATTCCGTGTGTACAAGCACTACATTTTTTTAATCCACCCCCTCTCTTGAGGGGCTCCTATGTTGGTTTGTCATTTATCTAATGTAAACAGTGCTGCAATAAACATGGATGTACACACATTCTTTTCTCAAAGCACTAAAGAGAGATCTACCAGCTATACCTCTCTCGGGAATTTAACCAAAGGTGTCAAAGGCAACATATCCTAGGGACCTTACACTGAGACTTCCTTACAGCCTTCTGAAGCACCGCTCCTCTTCAGGCACAATTCATTTGGTACACAGTTATTAAGTATAGACATTGTGGGGACAGTGTGTTCTAGGACTGCATGGCTCTTCTTGCTAACCTGACTACACCTGGATTTAACTAAAACACAGAAGTGAAGTGGGATTATTGCATAATTGGAAAAAGGAGGGTCCCCTTCTAATCTGGATCTTTGAGGTAAGAATATACACCTTTAATTTAGATCTTTTGAGCTGGGAAATGCCACTGCCAGTCTGGGTCACACCTTTCTGCTAGAAGCTCATAGAAGTCCATGGAAGAAGGAAGCCTTTGCTCTTTGGCTGCTTGCTTTAAAGTGAGTAGAAAGTTTTATTGTTGGCCTTATTTTTTTTTAACAAAAATTTCCAGGAGGTTCTACTACTTCAACTACATAAAAGAAATAGAGATTCATTTGCTGTTATTCAGAAGAAGGTTTGAAAAACTTTTTTTTTTATTGGCTCTCTCAACCTACCTAACAGTAAAGCCACCAAATAAATCAATAGCCCAAGAGTCACACAAAAAAGAATCTGAGGGCCCCTGCTGTGGACAATGAGTAATCTATATAAGTGAACATGTGGTGTGTGCCTTTGTATGAGTGTGCACATATTGATGCATGTATGTGCATTCATTGTATATTTTGTGTGTGTGCCATTTTCATGGAGTTAAGTTTGCAAGGGAGACTAGTTAGGAGATTATTGTGCCTGTCCGGTCAGGGATGATGGAAGCCATGGCTGTGGGATTGTAGAGACTCTGCTATGAATGACTTGGTAACCACTTCATAACCTTTCCTTAGCCCAGACCTATATGAAGATAGCCAGTGACCAAAAGACTATGAGTCTCCTCATGATCTATTTGTATTGAATTCCTCTTAAGATTATTATGGCTTGGGGCAGCCTCTGTCGTTTTCTTCTATGTCTGGTGGGGGTAAAAGCATAAAGCTCTCCATTAGTAACAGTCCTTTCATGTTTGAGCAACTCAATGTTTATGAGGCTCTTAGTGTATGTCAAGCTTTGCACTTTGTAGTGGAGTTCCAAAGTAAAGAAGCCCTTACCCTCAAAGAGGAAATGTGTCTTGAAGGTCCTTCTTATAACAACATCATTACAACATCGCTATGGGACACAAATTAAGAAATAATGAGTTCAGCCTGATTTTTTGAAGCTTGTAGAAGCCAAAGGGAGATTACATTTTCTCCTTTATACATAAACAAGTTAAATTTTATTTTGTTTAAAGACAGAAATGGAACAGTGCTAAAGGAAAAGCATTGTGGGAAGCAGGGGTGGAATGAGAATGTTCTGGGGCTCTAAAAGCTCACCTTCATCCCCTTCTTCACTTATTTCATAACTCAGTCCATCCCATGACTTCTAATATACCTTTGAACAACAGGCTTGTGTTAGTTTGTAATCCTATAATTCCACACACTGCCCAGCCTGCTACTGACTTGATTTTCTGGGCAGTTAAATAAGAACAATAATGTTACCTACCTTATGTGATGATTTTGAAAGTTAAATTTATCTATCCTACTAGAAAAATTAGAGCAGAGTCTATGTATGAAGTGCCCCAGAATGTTGATCTGTATCTCTCTGGCATTCTTTGAGAATATGGCTGTTATAAGTGGCAAATCATAGATTCTACAAGAAATTCAGAGATGTCATTTGGACATGAAAGATAGCTAGATACAGAAGGTTAGAGAAAGAGAAGCATGGGCATTTTATCTGGTGGTCATTATCTTTGCTCTAGAATGACTGTACTTTGGTGTAAGCTGGGTCCTTTTGGTGGAGGGCTCATCGCAGATGGGCCTGTCCAACCACGCCTAGTTTCCCATGGGCCCTTTTGTAAAGTGTATTAGAACAGGCTCAGGAGCAAGTTGTTCTTTGCCTGGCAGTTGCAGCTCCTGGCACAAGGACTGTGGATTCCAGAAGAAGCCACGGGGAGCTGGAGCCTCTCAGGGTTGGCATGCCTTTGAAGCTAAAGCCTTTGGGCATTTGTGTACTTTAGATAGAGGCCAGAGGCCACCAGGCTGAACAAGGTCACTGTTATCCCAAGCATGAGGACAGCATGCCCTTTTAGCCCAGAGGCCATGCCTGGCTTGGATCCCTTAGGCATAGACCTGAGGGATCAAGTGGGTCCTAAATGAGTCTTACTGTGCTGTGATAGAGTGAGCTCTGAGTCAAGAGACTCTGGTAAGTATGATCTAAACTGAGTGTGGGTCTTCTTTTCCTCATTTTAAAAAGTAGATATAACAACCCAAAATGGTTCCCCAAACACTGTGCATTCCAGAGAGTGACTGTGGGAATCAAATTAACCTGTGAGTATGAAAGCCTCTCTAAAATAGTAGCCAGAGCTACGAATGCAGTTCCCCTGGTAGAGTATTTAGCTCTCAAGCATAAGGCCCTGGGATCCATTCCCAGAACTGCATAAAATAGGTGTAGTGGTATATATCTGTAATCCCAGCACTAGATACATAGAGGCAGAGAACCAAGAGCTTTTGGTTATCTTCAGATACGTAGTGGGTTTGAGGCTAGTATGAACTAGATATTCTGCCTTATCAACAACAAATGCCAGACTATGTAGTTTCTGAGTGTTGTGAAATCTCACTCTTCCACCTTACCTGTAATGGTATTCATTGCTCAGCTTCTTGTCAATCACTAGCCACATTTTATCCCTTCCTTTTTTCTATTTCAGGTTCTGATTTTCATTTCTTCATTGTAGACATTTTTGTATATAAGGTTGATTTGAATGCTCTTACTAGGTCATTTAAAGAAGAATTCTTTATTCTCTCTGTCTTTCTGTCTTTCTGTCTCTCTGTCTCTGTCTCTCTTTCTGACTTTTCCTATGTCTCTCTCTCTCTGTGTGTGTGTGTGTGTGTGTGTGTGTGTGTGCTTGTGTGTGTGTATGTTATGTATGTATGTGCAGGCACATGTATGCACTGGAGACTGAACTCGGAGCCTTTCACACATTAACAATATGTTCTACCACTAAACTTCATCCTTACTCCTGGCATAATACTTTTTGTTTGCATGTTTCACACATGGTGTCACTATGTTCCCCTTGAGCTAGTGTTCACCTTTTCTCAGTCTTTCAAGTACTAGAATCCCACCATTCCCACTGTCTACATTTTTTTTAATACTGTTTTACAGTGACATTTTAATTGGCTGTCTCAGTGACAAGGTTGTATAAGTTGCTCAGGGATGGATTGTTTCATAAACCCTCTAGTTGCTATAGCCTTAGAAGAATCCAAGGATACATGTTTGATTTGAGTGAATAAATGGATGGATGGATGGATGGATGGAAGAATAGATAGATGGATGACTAAATTTGGGGTATGGCCCCAGTGTCTTCTGTATTATCACAGAGATGGCCAAGAATGTCACTTTTCCACATTTATTCACAGAATAATAGGAAAGATTAGTGTTTGAGTGAGTAAGGACTATGGAGGGCAACATGGTTGAAAGGGGGGTCTGATAAAAAGGGGTTGCCTCCCCATCTTGATGCTTGTAGAGATGGACTCTGAGTGTAGAAATGAACCAGACTAGATGAAAGCTAACATTTCAAGGATATTTCTAATAAAATCAAACTATCTATATTTCAAGAAAAATAATTTCATAAAACAATTTCAAGCAGCTAAGGAATCTGGTTAGGTATACCAGGATAAACTCTTCACTTGGCAAGGCTTTCTGCCCTCCTGTTCCCACATAAAAGTTTTACTTTCTCAACCCTTCTCTTAAAATAGACTCCAGGATAAATGATGGCATTGCCATTGATCTATTTTTAAATGAAGGCCAACATTCCATCATCCAATAGAATTTGCTTTTGATTAGGAAAATCTAGATCAATCTTGCTTGCTCTCTGGCTCTAGTTATTGGCCCTCTTCACCCGACTTTTCTGTAAAGGTGGAATGAGTGGGCTCTATATTGGGATCCAGTGACCTTTGCTCTAAAACTATAATTAGTTCTGTGACCTTCAACAAGTCACTTAGTCGCCAAAGCAGGTTCTTTATTTTCAAACAGGTCTTTTGATTCTTCATAGGGTTTATTCAAGCCAAATGTGAGGTCCAGTGTCGCCTTTGATGCCCTATTTCTTCATAGTCACCACCCCAGACATTTCGTAAAAAAAAAAAAAAAAAAAAAAAAAAAAAAAAAAAAAAAAAAAAAAAAACCTTGATAATTTTTAATCTAAGACATTTTCCCTAATCATCATCATCATCATTTTTTCTACTCTAGGTTTTATTTGAAGACCTTACTGTTTATCAAACCTCCATTTTGAGGGTCCTGCCAGGAAGGGCCCAGGGTGAAGGGTGAGGAATGAAGAAACAGCACCCATGTTGACAAGATAAGAGGCTGCCCTTGAAGAAAAACAGGTGAGTGTGCAGGTTATCACATGGTTTAGATGTAGTTGGTGAAAAGGCACTACCTCCTGGACTCTCATGAGTCCTACCTCCTAAACATCTCTGAGTGTCTGCTCCCTGGCATCAAGTGTGTCAAGGCAAGGAAGAATAGCCAAGATGAGGAAAGAGCAAAGCAAGGAAAGAACTTGGCAGAGGGTGCAATGTCAGTGTTCCACACTCCGTGATTCACTGAAGCCTCAGATCCCTTAGTACACGGACCCTTTTTATGCACTTGGTCTACAGCCATTGAGGACAGAAGGTAAATTCAGCTCTTTCAGCTCTAGGGTCTTCTGACTGATGAAAGAACCAGGAAGTTCTCCCAACCTCCTCTTACATGGGAGTCTGTTTCCAACACCTTTTGAGAACCCAGTCAAATTTTGGCTGGTTTGGGTTCCCATCTCTCCAGTTCTTCTCTGTTTCCTTTTAAAACTGACAGAGCTATGAGCTGAACATGTATGAAAAGGTCACTCTGCCATGTGTCATGATCCATCAGCTGCTCATTGAACTAGCTCTTATTTCTCCTTAACATTCTGCCTCCTGATATTCCACATTAAATCTTGTACTAATTTGTGCCTCACTTTCTTAGGCTAGACAGGTACATCTGATGAATTCTACCTTCATTTTCAGATTAGCACTAAATTGGGCATTAAAATATGGCCACATATGTAAGAACACCTGCATTTAGTCATCTTCCTACTTTCAATTGCTAGCCTAAAGTCTTGGCTCTTATATATTTAAAACTGACATTGTTAAATGCATAAGCACATCTGAATTATTTATATTTAGGTTGATACAGTCTCCAGCTGCAACCGTATATTTCAATATCTTTAAATTCCACGTTGCCATCTGGACTAGATTGCTGCTAAATCAAATCAGATAAACGTTACCTTTCCACTACCTCTGATTTATATCAACCATTCATTTCCAAAAGCACAGCCCTGTTAAATCCAATCTAGTTTCAAACAGCTTATAAAATTAGCTCCATTTTGAGGGTTTGATACGCTTTCTCTGAAGCTTCACCTTTGAGAAAGGCCATTTGGATAAACTGAGAGGCAGTGCACAACCAGGAGTAGGGTATTTCATTGATTATTGTGCAAATCTTCTGAGCCTGGCTTCATCCAATTACTCAAGACTTTCCCCTAATCAAGTTATTGTGAACTGGTTTATAGACCCCCAAAATAGAATAGAAAGTGTTAGGGTGTTTCTTATAATTTCATTCCTATAATTTAATCTGGCATCTCTCAAAGCCTGAGGAAAATGTTAGGCAGATAGTCAAGAGTGAAGCAGAATGATAGAACTTTCTAAGTTATATATTTGTAGTCCACTCTACATGTACAATGTTCATACCTGGAAAATAAAGGTAAAGTTTTGCACTATATAAACAGCAGTCAGTCACATTCTATCAGAAAATTCCAGATCATTATTTATTGGTTAAAAACAACAATGATTTATAATTTGTCAATAAATGGAGTCGAAAGTAAAGCACCAGGGTGTTTTTTAAATGTTTCATTACATATATTTATTCTGTGTATTGGTGTATGTGATCATGTCTGTGTGTGTCATAACATGTGGGGGGGGGCTCAGAGGACAATTTACATGAATTAATTATTTTCTTCCACCATGTGAGCCCTTGAAGATCAAACTCAGATGGTTAAGACTGTGGCAAACACTTTTACCTGCTAAGCCATCTAACTGGCCCACCAGGGTGTATTGTGTAGGAAGAAGGAGTGGGAAGAGTAAAAGAAAAATCTAAACCCAAAGAAAACTGAACATCAAGATGAAGTCTAAGAGCCTGAATGACTTGCACACATTGTCATTATTTATATGCAGTTGCCTGAAGACCTGCCATCCTCATCTCATCCATAGGATCCCGAGTCTGGGCTCAGTTAGCAAGCCTAATGATTGGAACATGAACTATTCTCCAACAGCCCTGCTGGACGGATCTGTGGTTCTTCATGGCACACTTGAAATGATGTCATAAATAGTCACATTTTAATTCTTCCTGTGTTTGCTAAATGGGAGTACGGAGCAGGCTGCTGAAAGAAAGTGGTTCCCTTGTGATATTCTAGGCTCAAATAGCTGGATGCAAGCCCTAAATTCGGGAATGGAAACCCATTCTTTCTCAGTGTGACTAATGCTAATTTTTCTTGTACAAAAAAGAAATATCTCCCTCCTTAATGGTAAATTGCCATTTATTGTAAATGTGCCATAGGAAGGAAGCCATAAGTCATTATTATTGGCCTATTATGATTCATTCTACTTTACCCTGAATTAAATAAAAATGTGCACATTAAGATAATACACTTTTAGTTCAAATATTCCTTTGCTGGATGAGTGCCCGCTAGATTTTTCCAGTCTTACCACTTTGGGGGCTGACATGTGACTTGCAGAACAACCACCCCATCATAACCACTGAATTGTCCTTCATCCATCCCAAGCACAAGAGATGGTTTCTAATCTCTGACTCAATATGTCACCTCTCTGTGTATCATCCAAACTTTTACGTAGACTATGAAGAAAGTCAAGTCCTCAAGAATGTTAGTCTTGTGTGTCTTGTGGGACAAAGGAGGTCCAGGGGTCAGGGGGAGGCTCATTTAGCTGAGTGAAGGTGAATATATTCCAAGAAGTTGGGAGAAAGTTATTCTCAAAGGAGGGAGAAATTTAAAAATAAGTTGTTGAATAAAAGAAAAAGAGAACACATCCCATTAACTTGTCTACTATACAATAGTTAGTCTTGGTTGTAAACTGGATCTGGAATCAACTGAAAGACAAACTGGTTGGCACATCTGTGAGAGATAGTCTTGACCCCACTACGTGAAGTGGGAAGACTCACTGGAAACGTGGATGGTACCCTCTGGTGGGAGCCGAGATGAAGGGGGTTTGAGAGGTAGATCTGGCTTTTTGTCTCATGCGTCTGCTGCTGGTGAGCTCATCTATTGTTCATGCTGCTGCCGATAGTCCATTGACTGGTATCAGAACCCAGCTTCTTTGGGCTTCCAACATGGACTGAAGAACAGTGATTCTCTAGTCCTTCAATACCTGGTCAGGACAGCTGAGATGTCCAACCTTGTGGGCTGAGCAACTGCTGAATTCTCAGACTCCCCAGTGTAAAGACAGCCACTGTTGGACTACTGGGGCAAATATAATAAATCACATTTTGATACTCATTCTGTCAGTTCCGTTCCTCTGGAGAACCCTGACTAATACACTCCAGTTAAGAAAAATAAATATGAATTGTAAGTTGAAAAGCAGAAAGGAAATTTTTCTGTGGCTGTTTAACTATTAAATGTCTCTCATAGGCTCAGGCTCTGAATGGTGGGTTCCCAGCTGATGGTGTTCCTTGGGAAACTTGAAGACAATTCTAGAATTTGGGTCAGCATAGAGGAAGTAGGTACAGGGTAGTGTGCTTTGAAGATGACACGAGGAACCCAATCGCATGAACTCAGAAGCTCCAAAGTGTTCTCTCACCATGATAGGTTGAACCTTCTGAAACAATAGCTCAAAATAAGCCTTTTCTCCCTTAGGTTATTTCTGTCAGGCATCATTTTACATGAACAAGAGAAAACAGAGGAACGTGTGTGTGTGTGTGTGTGTGTGTGTGTGTGTGTGTGTGTGTGTAGAAGTGTGTATATGTACATACACACATTCACTGAGAATTTCATACATATATAGAGTGCATTTTGGTCATAATACCACCCGCTTTCCCCTGCACCTCCTCCCATACCCACCTCCATTACATTTTCCTCCCAACTTCACAAACTTTTTCTTTTTTCTTTTTCTACATCCACTTATCCAGTTAGTGCTGCCTGTATATGCTCAAGTATAAGGCCATCCACTAGAGCTTACCTTTCAAACAATGTTCCCATCCTTAAAGAAAACTGGGTCTCTCTCCCCAGTGGCTTCTTTACTATTTAAAGCAAAGGTCATTATAAATATTCTAAAGAATACTCTACAGTTGTTATTACTGAAAGGAATAAAATGGTTTCACCTCTTTTTTTCTACCTCCCAGGCCTGGTATGTCTACAAATAGTATGGATTTCTCACTCAATCAAATAGATTATATTCTAAAGCTAATCTTAATTTTTAAAAAAATATAAATTTACTTATTCACACACAGTATGCTGATTTGCTATGAACTGTTTACAACACAGAAGTACAAAGCAAACATCTTGCCAGGAGTAGATAACAGACTTTGGCTTAGCGCCCTTTACTTTGTCACCCACATGTTGGAGACAGAGAAACAGTGCCAGAGAAAAAGTGTCCCTTTTGCCTAAAGCCCCAACTTCTTTGTTCCATAGCCTGAACAAGGATACACAAGGATGAATGAAAGAACAGGAAGGCGGATTGTAGCATACAGAAAGCATCGGAGGTCTGGCTGTGCAGTATGTGGCAATTTTGATGGAGACAGTTCCTGTAAGGAAAGGAAGGAAGGAGAGATAGATGGAGAAAAGGGGGAACCAAATGGTTTGGGGCAGCCATCCAAGACTTTTATCATCTATAAACGTAAAGTAAGACTTATTCAAGGAAAACAGACCATGCACTGCCACAGACTAACCCCAAGTGTTACCAAATAGCATGAAATGTTTCTAGAAGAGAGAAACAGAGGGTAAATAAAGGACAGTCCAGATAAATTACTGTAAGTATAAAAGTGTGTGTGTGCCAATTAGTAATAAATATTATAGGAATAAAAATAGCCCTCGGCATGCAGAAGGAAGGTTACGTGGTAATTAAGGAAATTGAGAGGCTTATTGGACATCTAAAATATCGGGAAGGAAGATAATGAAAGCGTAATTGCAGATAAAAATTATAAGAGTGTCAGAAATGACTGAGGAGCAGTGAAGTCGCAAATGGAATGGAAATATCAAAGCCATGCAGATAACATATTACTCTTGTCTTAATTGCTATAGGTAAAAAAGAAAAGGGAAGAAATGATGACAGCGGAAAGCATCTTTGAGAGGCACTCACCAAAGGGCAGATCACAGAGTGACAGCCCCAGACAGGGATGAAAGACAATTTATTCAAAGGTATTCATTTTCAAGATAGCCCGTTCTTAAGAACATGGCCAGCCGGGAAATTCTGCTACCTTCCCCTCATGGATGCTATCAGGTTAAAGCAAGTGAGCTTACCAACATTCGATGGCTACTGAACTGCAAATTTTGTACGGCTCACTTAAGAGGAGTGTTTGGAATTCCAAAGGCTTCATGCTAGGATTTGTTTGTGCAGGATTTCCTGAGTTTCTTGCAGAAAGCATAGTTTTATAGTTAAACATAAGCCTGATGAGGCCAAAGCTTTGTGTTTTGGGGTTTTTGGTTTTGTTTGTTTGTTTGTCATGTGTTAATCTCTCTGTAGTGTCTGTCTGTAGGTGCTACAATCTCCAGGGGAAGCTGTCCATGGTTTATTGCATGTCACTTGCATTGACACAAAAGGTTTGTGTCACTTCAGTTAGAGAACTATTTCTCTCTTTCTCTCCTTCTCTCTCCCACGCTCTCTCTCTCTTAAAGTTGAGAATGAACTAAAGTTCACCATCGTCCTGCCTCAAATTTTTAAGTGTTTAAGTTACAGGCCTGAACCACTGTGACCATTTAATGCTGTGCTTGGGATCATGGATGCTAGGCAAGCACCCTAATAACTGGGCTACATCCCTAGCCTGAGAACTATATTTTTAAACTTACATTTTACTCTTCATTATTATTGTTGTTGTAGTAGCATGCGCATGTGTGCACAGGAAGAATGAACAGGTACTCACATTGCTATGTTACTCAAGTAGAAATGAGAAAACAACTTTGAAATGTTGGTACTCTCCTTCTACCAAGGCTGCCAGGAATTGAACTCAGTTCTTCAGGTTTCCACAGCAAGTGTTTTGTACACCACATGGAGCCATCTGGCTAGCATTAAGACTATTTAAAAGTCGAGAGCTTTGGGAGTGGCACTTTGTTGTATGTTAATACATATACAGCAGTGGATGGGAATGGTAGACTACTTATGAAATCTTTCTATAACATTCTCCTTGTATTGAAGAATAAATAAACTACCAATACTGAGCATCATTAAGTGAGTCTAATCCCTGCTTGATGGATTTTAATAAATATTTACATTAAGAGAAACATTTCAACATCCCTCAAGGGGTTATTACACAGACTAACAAGACTAGACAGTTATTTTTCAGCAACAGCTAAATAATTGGTATTTGATAGAGTTGTCTGATTCACTGATAATTAAAATTATAAATGGGTCTTGTTTGGACTGACTGATTATGTTCATGCTTGGGTGACTCTGCCCTTTAAGTACTGGGGCATGTAATTAGACCCCTCTTTGACCTTTGACTATCACAGTGACCACATCTAGACTGTGACATCTATGGCCTAGATAAAGCACTTAGAACCAGATGGCGTTTTCAGACAGAATTAATATGGGCTCCACTAACCATGCCATGGCTTTTCACAGACGGCAGAGCAAAGGACCTGAGATGGCTCAACTCTTGGGCACTGTATGCTATTTTATCTTATATCTTCCTTTTATTCCCTGAAGAGATGCTTGACTACAGGCAGATGACTCAGAATACCTTTCCTATCATTTCTTTTTCTTCAATGAATCGTTTTTCCGCAGGTGCTGTGATGTGTATGTGTTTCTAGTATGAGACTTGGTGTCTCTAGGAACCAATACATTAGCCTATATGAAACTGGCAAAGTTCGACCAGTATTCCTAGCCTCACCATCTATGCTAGATTCCCCGCATGAGTCCAGATTTAGAACCACAAGAATAATGTTTCTATTACAATCCTATCACTTTCAAAAGGAGAAAACCAAGGTACACAGGGGCTGGAGGTTCAACAGTCTCCAAGGGGAAGGCAGCTGATGAGCAAGGTCAGTCGAGCTCATGAGTCTTTTCTTTACCTTTTGAACTTTTCCCCCTGAATGGTGACCTTTAACTGGCAAGAGACTGTCCTTCGTTACAGAAAAGTAAGTTGAATAGTTCCTTCTAATTTCTCCCTTTATGTTACTTCAGGGTGATATTTTCAAGCATTTTATTCATAGCACAGCCTTTTTTAGAGACATTACATAAGTTGTCTTGTGACGGGTCTTAGAATTACAGTAAGCTTCTAAACCTTTCCATGAGAGAGCTTTGAGTAGTAATCCAGTTGCTAAAAACCATGCCCATCTTCACACCAGAATAGTTCTGATTTTGCATCCTGTGAATACTTGTTGATATTATACATTTGCATTTTTTGAAGGTTAGTGATCACTAAAATCCATGAAACAACTCAGGTACCTAGTGTATATTAAGTGAAAGGTTTATCTAAATCCAAAGTCTAACTGAAACAACAGTTGGTGCTGTAGCCAACAAATATTCTCCAATCAGCATGCAGGCACATGGAATAGTTGCTGCTTATCACCTATCTGTGTCCCGATGTTTTCCTTAAATATACTTATTTTCAACCATTGCTTAAGGGAGACACTGCTTCATGCCACGTAGCATTTTTAGAATTCTTTAACCAACCAACAGCATGTGTTGTGTATTTTAAGTAACCATGTACTCCTGAAGTAAGAGAGTAAATAACTTATGAGTTATAACAAGAAATATCAAGGTTTATATCTAACACAAAAGTAGCCAGGGAGAGAAAGAAGCAAGGACAGAATGCCTGAGTTAGATAATATAAAAAGACCTTGGTGGAAATTCTGAAATAAGCGAATGCAACCGCCTCTCATTTGTCAATGGTCTTGCTTCTCCAGTGCCACCTCTGTGTAAATGACTAAATGTCACTGATTATGGCAATTTGTTTTCTTGACATTGAAACAGCTAAATTATGAACCTGATGAAATTATAGTAGGTGAGTATGTGAGGCATTAATTAAAATCCTGACGAGGACAAGGGTTGTGTCACATGAAAGTCCAAAGTGAAAATCATATTTTAAATATTATGATAATGAAGTCACAAAGACCACAATTTAAATAATCACTGAAATTATTTCTGGGTAATTTAATCTAAGTGCCAAAAATTAATTTATCTGAATGGGCATTTTATTTCCTATTTTTAGATAAAATAAGACTGCAAGTATTAACTTATATTTAAAAAAATAAAATCCTCCCAGCTACTGTATGTATCAGTATGGAGGATCCTCAAAGTAAAAACAAACCAAAATAGATAAACCATATGACCCAGCTATAGCACTCCTGGGTATTGAAGCTTACGTCAATATATCATAGAGATACTGAATTCACATCAATGTGTATTGCAACACTTTGCACAATAGTTACTTAAGGAACAAACCTAGTGGTCCAATAACAGATGATGGGAAAGGAAAATACAGTGTATGTATACAATGGGTTTTTCCAGCCATTATAAGAGGTGGAGCTATGTTTTTGCAGAGAGATGAATTTAACTAGAGATGCTATATTTATCAAATTAGGTCAATTTCAGAAAAACGAATATAGTATGCTTGTTCTCACTATACATATACATATCAATACATAAAATTGTTAGGGATACATCACATGACAGTAGAAAGGCTCTCTGGAACAAATGGGACTAACAGAAGTGGGGACAGAGGAAAGGATAGAGCAGATAAGGGGAATATACTCGATGTACAAAATGTTATATGAAAATGTCCTTATGTAGTATTGTAGTATATATTTCTTCACTTTGAATCAGGTTCATTCACTTTCATTTTTAATTTAACACAATTTTCTATGTATATGGGCCACAGAATGATCTTTCACCATAAGTATCCTGTTAGTTATCTTGTTGCTGGTAGAAAATTCCTGATAAAAGCAATCTAAAGAAGGGTTTATTTTGACTCATGGTTCTAAGATCCAGTCCATCCTGGTGGGGTAACCATTGCAGCCTGAGCTGGAGGCCACTAGACACATTATATCCACAGTCAGGAAGCAGAGAGATACAGTGATGGAAGCTCCTGCCATTCTACATTCTCTTTTTCCCAGCCCACAGAATGGTGCAATCCTTAGTTCAAGTGGATTGTCCCACCTCAGTTAATCCAATCTAGATACCTTGTTAAAGGTATGTCAAGAGGCCACTGGAACCATTCACAAACATGTCCAGAGACCCATCTTCTAGAGCTTTCTTTCAAGTTGACAATCTTAACAATCACAACTTGTTCAAACCATTATGTATCATCTCAGGGTAATTGACACACTCACCACAGACAGTTTTCACTTTCTGCATGAGAAGCATTTCAAGTCCTTTCTCCTACATATTAGAGAAAATATGATTAGTTGTTGTCAATCATAATGATCCTGCTGTTCTCTAGAATGTTAGAAGCTATTCCTTCTTTGCAAATTGTACCCTTAGGCCCATTCCCCATCCTCTCACCAGCACTCCCTCCCTTTCCCCATCCAGTGTGAGCTCCTGGTAAGTAGTAAATATGCCTGGTCTCAGAGGTCAGCTGTGGGAGCTTCCACTTCTAAGTGAGGATGCATGTGACTGGTCTTCCTGTATCTGCCTTCTTTCACTTTAAATAATGTCTTCCAGGATCATCTGCCTGTTGATAATGACAAAAAATTCTTCTTCCTTACTCTCTAGCACTGCTCCATACAGCTCTTCACAACTGGTTCACTGAGATTCAAAAGCTTTCCAGTTGATGACAAGGGATCAGTATTCCACAATAATTTCTAATGGATCCAGAATAGGTGTGAGTTACTTTATCTATGCAATTTATTTCTTGCTTTTCAAAATCTTCACACTATCATAATTTAATTTTAAAAACCAGATTTTATATATCCCTTAATAGTGTTTCTAACTCTTATTTAGGTGATTAGTTCTTAAGTCACTAGAACTAAACTTCCATAGTTGCTTTTTAAATCACATAAATAAAATACTGTAAAAAAATGTTTATGAACCTAGGCAATGGTATACTTTGAGAAATTTCATTATTCCTCCTTCTACAAAAAATAAACATGCAACTCTCAATTATGTGTATTCACAAATACACATGTAGATGCATGTGTTTACAAGAATAGTGGTATGCATTTCCCTCTGTAACCATAAAGCATATCTGAAAATTCAGATAAACAACAACAAAATGAGAATAACCTACGCCGTTTAACCTATGCCTCTTAGTAGTTTTATATTTTCTTCCATGTATTAAGATTACTTTAACAGTTACTCTGATACTAAATACTTGCTTTTGTTTCGTATTTGTTATTATGTTGTTTTGTAATCTCTTAATTACTGTTCACTAGCTACTGTGCATGCAGAGGTCAAAATTGTAGAGGTCAAGGTCTTCTTCCTCAATTTCTTGCCACCTTGTTTTCCTTCTTTCATTCTTTCTTTCTTTATTTTTATTATATTAGACAGTCTCCCTCTGAAGCTAATGCTCACCAATTTAGCTAAACAGGCTGCACCATGTGATGGTTCTGGACTCAGATCTTCTTTACATTTGTGCAGCAAGCACTTTACCAGCTGAGCCAGCTCCCCAGCCCCTAAACATTAGTTTTACTTGTTGCCAAATTTCACTTCAAATCAGTATTATTTCTTCTCTATGTTCCACCAACTCACATTTAGCAACAGAACTGAATGTATGCAATGGATGATGATGGACTTAAGTACTTTCTACAACTTTCCAACAGGCAATTGTGTTTAAAATCAGACAAATGGGTTTGGGGTCTGTCTATGTAGAAGTACAAAAGGCAATTATTTTCTCCTGCTACATTCTTAACACAATGTAAGATAGATAGGGTTTTTCCTACACACCCCAAACAATGTATCTTGAATCTGTATTTTTACCTGAAATTAGAGTTACATACCACAAGCAAAGGGCTCAGTCCCACAAAATAGTCCCTAGTTCAGATGCCAATCACAACTTTAGGTCTCCGAAGCTATTACATCACTAACTATAAATTGAAGTTTCCCAGCATTATCTCCTAGGGGTTTCATAATTAGCTAGGGTGGCTCACGGGACTCAGGGAAACACTTAATTTGTTTTGTAACCAAAAAGGGTGTTATTACCAAGGATACAGATGAAAAGGGTGAGATATGGATAGCCTTTATACAAGATGTTCTTTTCCTTTCTTTTGGCATTACATTAACCACACAATTGGCAAGGGGATGTGCTTATAAGCTAGAACGATGATGGATTATTATTAACTCAGTCTCCAGTTCCTCTCCTACCTCAAAAGATGGCAGTGAGGCCGAGAGTTCTGAGCTACTAACATAGACTGATCTCCATCAGTCTATTGTGGTCTGTAGTCTGTGGTGACTATTCTCCATCAAGGAATTAGGAAGATTCACTTTCTTAAGAAATGTGACTTTTCCCTGGTAGTAGTGGCACACACATGCCTATAATCCTGGCACTTGGGAGGCAGAGGAAGGTAGACCTTTGAGTTTAAGGTCAGCTTGGTTTAAAGAGTAAGTTATAGGACAGGGTTACGCTGAGAAACCCTGTCTTGAAACACCAAAACCAAGCAAACAAATAAAAACAGAAAGAAAATGTGGCTTTTCTATCATCTAAAATGTCAAGGGTTTAGTTAGGATCTGGGACAAATGACCACATGTTAAAATAAAAGATACAGTCAGAATTCTCATTGGTCAGGAAGTAAAAGGTTTCTCGAAATTCTGTGCCATCAACTAAGAGTAGAAGAACACACACACACCCACTGTATATCACAATGTTCCAATATGATGGTTTGAATGAGAATAGTCCCATAGGCTCATATACTTGAATGATTGGTCCCTAGTTAGTAGAACTGTTTGGGAAGAATTAGGAGGTGTGGCCTTGTTGGAAGAGATATGGCCTTGTTGGAGGAAGGATATCTCTGGGAATATCTTTGAGGTTTCAAAGGCCCATACCAGGTGTGGTCTCTGTCTCTGTCTCTGTCTCTGTCTCTGTCTCTGTCTCTCTGTCTCTCTCTCTCTCTCTGATTCCAACTTGTAGATGAGATGTAAACTCTCAGCAACTGCCTCAGCACCATGTCTGTCTGCTCAATACTTGACTTCCCAACACAATGGTCATGGACTCCTCATCTAAAACTGTTAAGCAAGTATTCCTAATTAAATACTTTCAAAAATTGCGTTGGTCATGGTGTCTATTCACAGTGATAGAAAAGTAACTAAGACATCCAAGTTCATATATAAAGATTAATGAAGTTTCTTAAATCTTCTAGTTTTTTTATTGACAAGGTAAGTTATCATCACCTCTGTCTTATTGGCCAGCATAGGGATTAGATGAGAAAATGCAGGTAAGACATGTTAAATGAAGTTGGGTGACTCTTCTCATGCCAACTGACCCTTAGCTTGAATCTATAGCCAAGGAGAAATGGAAATTACTTGACCTGAATTTGTTTTCCCATAGGATGATTAGAAATCTTCATTTCTTTTAACATTAAAGTTTTTGTTTCTTTTTTGTTTTGTTTTGTTTTTTGTTTTTATTTTACTTAAAAAGTGTCAAGATGCTTTCAGCTGTAAACATGAAGCATACAAAAAATTTAGATGGGTCATTAGCAAAAAGGGAATGACTTATACCATTTAATCCATGTACTGTAGTAGTTTTATATGTCCTTCTGGTCTTTTTTTGTGTATGCATTAAAACTATGTTTACAGTTACTCAAATATTATTTACTTTTCTTTTTTATTTGTCATTATGTCATTTTATGATTTCTTAACTGCTACTAACTCCTATATAATCAATATTTTAGCTTCTACATGTTCCACACATAATTTAATACAGTTTTTGCCTGCTTTGGATGTTAAATTTGACCCAGAGTCCCCGTTTATATTTAAATAAAGAGATTTAGACCAAAAATAACTATTTGTTGTCTCCCTCCTAAGGCTGGTTTCCAGAAATAGAATTGATTAGCAAACATAGGATTTCCTCTAGCTTTATATTCTGAGGTGTTCTTGACAGTTTTTCCCTTTGGTATTTTTTTTTTAAAAGTTACTTTGTTCTCCATGGCTGAAATTGAATTGGGGATAAAATAGTGATTAGTAGCAACCATTGACTACTAATTGTCTTTCTCTGTACCTAGGAAAAATAAAGTTTAGAATTCTCATGGGAACCATGGGGGAAGGAGGGGTGGAGCAAGGGCTGATGTTCAGAAGGGTGTTTCAAGGATGACGACTGCCCATCTCACCACCAACAGCCTCCACAAACAGTCCACTCTGCACACACTCAATGCCACAGTGACGTTTCCTGGGATACTGTCATCCACATACTCTGGTACCTAGAGTGATGTACATCTTGAAAAATAGTAACTTTGGCTTAAAAACTTCCCGGTAATTGTGGCTTAAAAACGGTTTTTTATGTTGTAAGCTGACCATGAAGAAATCCTGTTAGTTTGTTCTCATCAAAGAGACCTTCCTTGTGTTTTGGCTATGCATTGGCAGACAAAGCCATGAACTTTGCCTGTGTTTGGTTTTTTTTTGTTTGTTTGTTTTGTTTTGTTTTAATTTTGGCACTGCACAATATTGCTAAAACAAGAGCTATGTCACAGCTGTTCTGTGGAGAGGTTTATGCCCTGCCCTACCTTGCTCCTCCATCTGTCTCATGGGTGGAGAACAGGCCTGAGAGGTAGATGGTAAGCCACATGATATCCCAAAATGACAGAACCTATGGAAACAGCTACAGTTTCTGATGCTTGTTCTTTCACATTCTGGTGCTGGACCATGGACAAGTAATTTATTTAATTCTCATGAGTCTTTCTTGTAAGTGAACTAGAAAGGATGGTGTTTTCCAGGATCCCATTGAAATAATTGTAACCAAATTGTCCAATTCTTTAACCATCTAAAATGATGGTGCCTTTGGCCTGAGTTCTAAGATTCCATTTCACCTCATTTATTCTCCATCCCCACATCAAAAGACCATCTCTAAATTATTTCTTGGAGTTCCTGGCAGATCTTCTGCCTACATTTTACTCATCCCTTTCAATAAGTATTGATCAAGGTCTTAACTGTTTGCCAGGCATTGGAAATCAATGAAGGCAAATAAGGTACTTGCTTCTAGGATTCATTCTTAGTGAGAGAGAAGATAAAGAAGCAATGTAAGTTGTTTATGAAGTGATAAATACTATCAAAAATATAAAACAGGATTTGGGTAGAAGACGGAGAATGGGAAGTGAGGTACCTGATGCAACTTTAGAGAGGGATGCCTCTTGAGCCACGTTTCATCCCTGCTCCTATCCATGCCTTTTTAGGGTGGGTACCAATGGTCCACGGCAATGAAGAGTTGACAGTACAGCAAAGAGTGATTAGCTTGTATCTCTAATTCCCACTTTGGACTCAGTTTGACTATATCACTGGGTTCCCCAAATAAAGACTTTCACTCTTTCATGAATCCAGATTCTTCGTTTCCTCCCTTTCTATTTCAAGACAATCAAAGCATTAATTTGGATCTGTTCTTCTAACCTTCCCCTGTCTAATTCCAGTCATCCCTTTTCTTTTAAAGCAGTGCTTTGCTTCTCACATCCAAATTCTTCCTTGCTTGTGCTGCATAATAAACAAGCTGATTTTCTGGGTTGCTCTTGGAGCCTCTCCAGCAGAATGCAGGGCACAGCCAACCCAAGGCTATCTCTCTGTGTCTGTGTGTGTCTGCCTCTTTTCTTTCTTCCATCAAGCCAGTCATGTTAATCCTAAAGTTATGCAGGACTTGGCACCTAAGGTTCCAACTGACTTTCCCATCCAGTGGTTTTGAGACCCCAAGCAAACTGTTTAATGTTTCTGCCTGTGTACTTATCTGAAAAAAGAACAGGATAAGACCCAACCTCTTAGGCACTTTCACAAGGATTCACCATGGATCCCCACTGACTAAAAAGGAACACTGAAGTGATAGCTTAGTGATAGGACACTTGCCTAGCATGCATCAAGTCCTAGCTTCAATCTTCAATACAGAGGCGGGGTAGGGGGAGATAGAAGGATGAGAGCTTGTTGTTTGAATTCTGAGTAGTAGGAAGTCCTATGTGAACTATTGCTATGGTGACCAGACCTTGATATATTACAGGACTTGTAATATCTTAACAACTTACAAAGGCAAAGAAAACAGTCAATTAAAATCCAGTTGAAAATAGGAAAACCTGCCTCAGGGAAATCTGCAAAAACAATTTTGGTTGGGGGGGCAGGAGTAGAATGCTATTTGATTTAGTCCCAGTTCAAAACAATCTGAAAATTTTTTAAAGGCCTGGGGACCTTAGGGGGCAGTCAGCTAGACTGCAATAAGTCAGAGACTAAATCTCCATCTTTAATGAAGCTCATTTGCTTGTGTCCCAGGGAAGCTGGCGGTACGCTGCTCCATAATTCAATTGCTTTCTTTTTTTCACCATTTAAAGCCAGCATTTGGGGTAAAAACACAAGACCCACCTTGCACCTTAAGTGATGTTCAAAGAGGAGGCAACTTCATCTGCATAACCTGGGAACCCAAAGTCATGGATCATCTCAGGAGCCCTCCACCATACACAAACCATCCCTTGGAGGCTGCTGTAGCTGGGTTGCCTCAGTAACCAGACTGCCCGAAGCTGTTTTCAAATTGTAAAACCCATAAAGTGAAATTTATTGCACTTTGCTGTATTTTACTAGAGTTAGAGGGTTCAGATAAAATTTACTGGGTAGTTGTAAAGCTCCATTGATAGGAAAATGAACTGTTTTCACAGGCACTCATACCAGGCAGTTTTGATCACTGTAGTGAATCCAGGTCCTGCCAGAAGGCTTCCCCACTATTTCAGTTTAATTGAGGACAGGTAAATATAACAACTGTAGCTTCTTAGTCCTGGGCCAGGCTTGGAAAGCTAATCTTACCCATTACCCAGGGGCCCCAACCAACGGCTTCTGTTTTCACTCACTGGTAGAGTCTGAATATTTTCCCATTCCTCCTGTTCTGAGAGATGGGTGCTGGGTAACAGTTTCACTAAGACGCTCTTCACCACAGAAGCAAAGATGGGCACGTGACAGGGGTGGACTGTTTGTCACCCTGCAGCTAATAGTGGTGGTTCATTTGATAGGACTTTTTTGATTCTGATGGGTATTACACTGGTGATCAGAATCCATCCTGTTCGAATAAAGAAACTCTGGGGAGCTAAGGAGAGGTCTATTTCTTGGAGGATGGTGAAAGAGGTAGAAAGAGGGGAAGAAGGAAGAAGAAAAGAGGGGAAGAGAAGAAAGAATGACAAAAGGAAAGGAGGGTCAGAAGAAATATACAGTGCAGAGAAATACCATTATTTGTTCATATAAGTAACAAAAGAATCTGTGTCTTTTTTTTTTAAAGATAATCAGTGAAAAAATCCAATTCCAAGGGAGAAATTACCTATGACATAATAGCAAACCTCACAAAGTGTTTCTAGGATTACTAACCACTGGCAAACATTATCTTAGAAGAACTGTAAACATCTGTGAGATTGGAGTTCTGTTATCTTTGTTTCTTCTTTTACTCTGTCCCGATTACTATACTTCAGGAGGCAGGGACAAAGTTCTCTAGACCATCACATTCCTCCCTTGGGCACAAAGAGAGAATGAGTTCTTACTCTGCCCTGAAATCACTCCTGAGATTAACTCTGGTCACTGAAATGAAAGCAGAGGAGAAGTTTGTCATTTTCAGGACAGCCCCTCAAACACCATTGTCTGTACATTCTTCTTCCTTCTTTGGGTCTGGTGGTAGGCTACAGAGGGTCTAGCCTGGGCTTATTATCTCCTTGGTAATGTCAACATAAGAGAATCTAACAATACCACAAGTCCAGTTGATACACATGCAGAAAGGCTGTAAAGTAAGACATTGTAGAGACAAATGCAGACAGAACTGAAATGCAAACTGGAGACTTAGAATGGCATACCTGTGGCCCTAAGCGCTTGTCACCACCAGAACTGAATTGCTGGAGATGCAAATTGTGACCTGTGTGACTGCTATGTGCAGTCAGATGAAATTCAGGGGTGAAAAGCAGTGCCGTAAGTTAAGAGAGTAGACAAAGATGTTACCAGTAGTCCTAGTGTGTGTGTGTGGGGGGGGGAGGGGCAGAAACACAACTCTATCCTGCTTTCTGCAGAAAACTGAGTTGTTCTTTCCAGAGACCTCCACTCAGATGATTCTGGGACTCTTGACCATGCTGAAGAAAAACTTCAGCATGAGTCAGATGGGAGTAGAATTAGGTTTTCTTATGGAGAAATTTGACTTGGATTTACACAGGAGGGTAGTGAGAGAGATGGGTGCTCAGGGATAAAAAATAGTCACGCAAGTGTCAACTTCTCTAGATGGAGCTTCCCTTCAGTGTCTTTAAAAAAGTCAGTAGCCTTATATACAATTTCAGCAGCTACTGAAGTCACACCGTAATAGGTTATTAAAGAAGTTAGACAACAGCCCGGTTCTCTGCAACTAAGAAGGAAAAACCAGGTCCAGTGAAGGCATTTTTGCTGAGAACAGGAAAATCTTGCTTTATAATCTTGCTTTTGAGAGTCTCAGAAATTGTCAGGTTTACATGTAGAAAAGGTATAGAAACATTGAGGGAAACCATGAGCCATGCATATTCAGGTCTTAAGCATGATTCTTTGCTATTGCAACACTTGTGTTTGAAAATGTCTCTGTATAAAAGGAATACTGTCTGTGTCTACAACTTTCACAGCAAATGCCATTAGTTGTTGGGTGTTGGACTCTCAGACTACAGGCTCCAGAAGCCCTTCCCTCCCTCTGTCCCCTTTATTTCTCTGTTTTTCTATCCCACTTCAATATTGGTTTCTTGCCAACATGCTAGCAAGGCAAAGCATTTTAATGGTAACTATGATTTAAAACAAACAAACAAACTACCTCAGTACCTCATTTCTTGCTTAAAATAGCTCTCTCCATTTATATAATTGGAATTTACAGTAGTGAATGGACTCTGTCTCTGTTTCAGCGATCAGAGTTAAGCACAGGGCTGACTCATCCCCTTCCTAGTGCCCAGGGGGGGAAAAATGCCATAGTGTAGAATCCTGTCATGAAGTATGGTAATCAAGGGAAAATGGAAAACAAAATAAAGATAATATGACTCCATTTCACCTAGAAATCAGCAAATGGTTCTCAGAAATTCAAGCCTGTACATCAGAAGAGGTCAGATCCCATAAGATGGATCTGACATGGACTAGAGATATAGTTTAGTGGATAGAGAGCTGGCTTAGCAGGTACAAAAGTCTTGCTAGGATCCCCAGAGCCAAACATACCAGGCATGGTGGCATAAGCCTATAATCCTAGTCCTTGGGAGATAGGCAAGAGGATCAGCTGTTTTCAGGTCAGATTCAGCCTATAGTAAATTCATGGCCATTCTGCTACATGAGACAGTGTCAAAAAAAAAAACCAACCAACAAAACCACATCTAGAAATCACTGGCACAAAGGAAAAAAAAAAAACGTATAATGAGAAAACAGAGACAAATGTATAATGAGAAACTAGGGAAAGAGTCACAGGGGAGAAAACGGTGAGGCCTTGCTGAGATTGCTCTTGCCTTTAAAAAGATGGAGGTACTGAGAAAGAGTTGATGTAATTCAGTCACAAAGCAGTCCTTTTAATAACCATTAAGTCTACACCACTGAGCTAGGTGGTTCAGTGAGATTCTGCATATAGGATTCCTAAGCACCCTTCCTCTACCCAGGAAGGCCATCCTTCTCCTACATGTGTGATACAAAGGAGCAGAAGAGAGAAAAATATGCCCAGCCAATTTCAAATATGGTTCTGCCTCTTCACCTTTTGAGACTGGATATACACATGAGACCACTATGATCAAATGGATTGAATGAGTTTGAGCAAGCATGTAGACAAATCATTAAAAGTTTCTCCTCTGCATTGCTCAGTGTTGGTTATGGGGTTTTATTCATTACACACACACACACACACACACACACACACACACACACAATTTCCTAAGTCAACTGTGCTGGCAAAAACAGCCTCCATCTTCCTGTTTTGTCCTATTGAAACTAAAAGGAAAAATAAATCCTTTTTAAGATTCAAGAATCACAAAATTGCACTGAAGTTAGTCTGGACCTTATAAGAGATTGCATCCTAAACCCCTTATTTTCAGATGCAGAAAATGAGCCAGAGTGAAAAGAATGGTCATATACAGATAGACTTGGGGTAAAGATCGTGCTCTCAAATGCAGGCTTTTCCATACTGTACCATATACCCTTACCTATAGGTTGCCGAAAGGGCACAGCCAGCTTTTTGGTGAATAGGGATTTTAAATATTTTCCTTCTGTGTAGGAAACTTGCCTCTCCTTTGGCCACATTGCGTCCCTGGATTTAAGACCAGATCTTGAAGCAAAATTGAACAAAAGCCATCACTAACTAGTTAAGGCAGGATTCTACAAACACTACAGTGTTGTTTCTTTAACATCAAAAAATCTTTCTGGGATTTTATGTGGGGGGGGGGGGGTCTTGCTGAGAAGGGTGGACATTCAAGAGAGCATCCTAGAAGATCAATATCATTTCCTTGTTCTAGTCCCTGAGTCATAAAATTTGTATCTTTTCTCATATTTACCCTCCATAATCACTTTAGTGACGGACATGATTTGCACTGAGGCAGTAACAATTCTTGGGCATTTATTATTAGATGGTGAAAGGTACATTGAATCATGTAGTGTTAAATTAAAGGGGAAATGGCTAGAGAAATTCACTCTTGGCCTGAGAGATTATATGTCAAGCTGTAGCCTAAAGTGAATTTTTATAGCTAAGTTATAAACCTGCGAAAATACTGAGACACTTAACTGCAGCTGGCATCTTTACGATTGGATCAAGAGAAAATACCACCTTTCGAAACTACCAGATTCTCTCTGGCTTTGGTACAGTTGGGCAGAATACATCCGGAAATGAGGAAGGGAAAATATACAGAAAGAGGAGGTATACACACTTCATGCCATCTCATACACAAGGCAAAGAACTGTTGGAACCAGAACAGTGGGGATGGAAAAATGATAGAAAATGGGTTGATAATACAGTCAGGGCATAAAACCACTTGAATATCTTAATGATTATAGATTTATAACTCTTGGAGAAACTATGAATCTATGACTCAAATATGATATAAATTAATTCATGTTTTTAAAAAGGCAAAGAAAATGTTCTTCGTGATCATAGCATGCCAATTAGTGACCTTAGGGAAAAAAATGACAGATGTGGAAAAGTATCATTATTTGGTAACCATTGCAGCAATAACTGATTCAGGTAAAAATCAGTGTGTGGGCTAGAGATAATGGATGAAAGTTAAATGAGGAACCGAATATTTACACATTTTCAAGGTAGCTCTATTAAAAAATTTGTAAATCACAAAGGGGAAAATGATAACCTCCCAGAGATACCAGAAGTGAGTGGACCAGTGGGGCTGATGGTGAGGCTACAAACAGGTTTTGATGCTCCGAAGATGTAACACTGCTTCAGTCTTAATTTGATTCCCAAGGATTTGAACCTGAATTTCATCATGAAGACACATCAAGAAAACCTTAGTTGAAGGACATGTCACCATCAACTTATCCATACTGTTCACAAAGAGTAAGAAAATTAAAGGAAAGGGGGAAAAGGCAGGATTTCATTACTTTAAACTCTAGCTTAATGTTGTCTGAGCCAATAGAGCAGCTAAATAATCCTACATAGGATCTTGAAGGAGAAAAATTAAATTTGATACATGAACTTGGCAAAATTTGAAAACAATTTGTAGATGAACTAACAGTTCTATTGATAAGGACTTCTTGGACATGATAACTTTACTGTGGTTATAAAAAGAAACATACTTGGTTTTACAACTTGGTGGTTAGAGACTATCATGTGTGCCACTAATTTTTAGAATAGCTCTTAAAAAATATCTATGTTCATGGAGAGACAGATAGCAGAGAGGGAGAGAGAAGGAAAGGGGAAAGAAGAAGGAAAGGAAGAAAGGGAGGGAAGGCTGGGGGTGCATAAACCACACATGAAGTCAAACCAGCCATTTACGGGGTCCACTGAAGAGTGGGAGAGACTTTTTTTTTTGGAGTATTCCTTCAGCACTTACACAGATCCAAAATAATCCTGAAACTAAACTACCACAGGAGAGACAGAAGCAGTAATGACCATTACAGAGGAAGTAAAGGAGACAAGCATTCAATTTAAACACCAACAGAGGAGGAAATAACAGATCACAATGGGAAGAATAAATGAGGAAAGAAATATGGGCTCTAACAGAGAACTCTGGGTTTTGTGTACTTAAAAATTGTACTTCAGGCCGGTGAGATGGCTCTGTAGGTAAAAACTCTATCTGAGTTCTTGAGTTCAACCCACAGGATTTGTGCAATGGGAGGAAAAAAATGAATTATTACAAGTTGTATGATGGCATCTATACATGATCTGTGGCGTGTGCATACACAGACAGACAGACAGACAGACAGACAGACAGACAGACAGACAGACAGACAGACAGATAGATAGATAGATAGATAGATAGATAGATAGATAGATAGATAGATGTTTTAGAACTAACCTGTAAAATATTACAACAAACATGAATTTTTCTTGGGGAACTATTTCCTGACTCTGTAGATCTGAAAATGTGGCCAACCTTCCCTCTATCTATCTGCTGGAGCCTCAGAGTTTAAGAGCCAGAGTCTTAAATAAATGGCACTATATTTATTTGTGGTTGAATCTACCAGAACTATGTTGGGGTTTCTCAGTAGCCCCTCTCTTCTTCAAGGGTTCTGAGGAAGAAGAAAATAGATATTACTCTATTCACAACAGGACAGGACCCACTGGAGCTTGTCCTGGAACTCCATGCAGCCAGTATGCAAGAGCCACTGGGAGATACCTGTCCCTTTAGAATGTGATAGTCAAGTCCATGTCAAAGGCAGAAAACAGTTAGAATGTGCTATTTCCCAGTTCTCTGTCCCTACACAACATCAGTAATAGCTTTCAAGAGGAGACATCTATGTTGTTTCAGTCACAGAAGTTTTAGATCATGACTTGGGCACATTTGCTTTGAGCCCGTTGCAGGGCAGCACATCAGGTTGGGAACATATGTCCAGCAAAGCTCTTTACAGTATGGCTAGAAATAGAAAGGAAGAGACTAGGTTCTCACAATTTCCCCTAAAGGGCACACCCCCCAGGGACCTAAGCCCTCCCACCAGTCCCCACCTCTGAAAGTGTCCACCACCCACCAAATAGTATCACTCTGGGAACAGAGTCTTTAACAGCCAGGATGTTAAGGGACACTTAATATTTCAACTATAGCCATGCTCAGAGGAGAAAAATGGTGTTGCTTCAAATGGCAGAAAGGCATCTTCTGGAGGGCTATACCTTTGTCACCTGCCTGATTCTGTGGTAGAACAGCCATGCAGAGGCCTTTGGGAAGAAATATTATCCAGGCATTATGGGATGTCTATCTCTCAGCAGTTTCTGTGGTATTGTAGATACCGCAGTGCTAGAGAAACTCCTGGCTGAATGAAGAAATGATCCTTAAGTAATGACTTCAGGCTTCCAGAGTCTTCTGGAACTGGACAAAGGTCTAGGCTATAGACACATGCTAAAATCTCAAAACAAAGTGAGGAATATCAGTTTGGGTTCAAATACTTTCTTGGTTTGTCTTCTGTTCCTCTTTCTGAAAGGTTTTGTTAAGCAAAAATAGAATGGAGCATTCCAGATGGGAAGAGCCTGACTAGCTAATTTCATAAGTAAGTCACCAGTGCTTCTTTTGATCTCTCCCATCACCTTCCTCCTGCTGGTTTCATGGTCAGGCACCTGTTCTCCACATGGTGTTTCTGGATAGTTCTGAGTTCACTTGATCCTTCATTAGGGTGACCACACATCTTGGTGTGCCTAGGAAAAACCCAATTTATATCTATGCTAATGTTTTTAGTATAACATCCGTTTTCACTTTCAACTCTCTTCCTTTGTGGATTGATCATTGACTCAACTCTGTTCCCTTAGATCTCAGAAGGAAGGATTATACTGAACTCCATGTTAATACTACAAAAAGGCCTCTGAACCCCATGACCATCTCTGAAGCAATTATTGTCTTCGAGGAGATAACTATCCTGATTGGCCAACTGGAGTCATGTCCTCATCTCTGATATTGATATACCGGGTGTGATCAATGACCTCATTTGGTGAGACTTGGTACGTAAAGGCAAAGAGGCCGAACAAACCAAATTTTTAAAACTTAATATATGATCATTATGGAAATGCACCTGAAGCCCTACTCACAGTTAATGGAACGAGTTGCTGATCGTCACTGCTTCTGATGGTTGTTTCCTTCAGCTTAGCTGCTCTCAGAAGTCAAATCGTAGGTACAGATGAAGATTTGGATGACATAGCTATAACTACAGGTACACATGGATCTTTCTTAGATGTCTCTCAGCTTGAACTAAATGGCTTCCAGATGTCCTTTTAAATAAATCAAAATGTAGAAATAAAACCAGAAATGAAGTTGAGAAATTACCTGTTTCTCATAGCTATGCCATGACATGACTACTTCTTAGCCCTTTGTTACACTTGTGAAAACTGTGGCAAGCCACATACCTTTTGAGCAAAATAACGGAAAGTAAAGCATAGTTTTACATTTTCAAAAATCTATGTTGCATCTTCTACATCTGTGAACCTGAGTTTTGTTACCATCTTCTCACTAAGAATGAAATGCAATGACATCCCGTATTTCTGAGAAATAACGTGGATGGCCTGGTTTCCTTTCTGTTTCTCCATGTCTCTTCTCTCCCTTCTATCCCTTTGTCTCTTAGAGTGCATTTCACTGTCAGCTTTCCTTCATGGATATGCTGTAGTTTAAATGTTCCCCCTTAAAGTCATGTGTTGGAAGCTTAATCCCCATTTGGACTGTGCTGGGAGGTAGAACTTAATCGATGGATCTAAGTCATGAAGATTGTGACTGTTTTCTTTGCAGTTACTGTGACAGAATCCCCTTGCAAAACCAGAAAGGATTTATTTGGCTTTATAATTCCGAGCTCCTCATTACTGAGAAGTTGAGACAGGAACTTGAAGATGCCAGTCGCATCCACAGTCAAGAGAAGAGAAAGAACAGTGCATGCAGCTCTGTCCACTCATTGCTCTCATTCACAATCCGCTTAGGGCCATATTGCCGCTCTCACAGGGGAAAGGTACTCTTCCCATTTTAATCAACCCAGTTAAGGAGGACACACAGAAAAGCACACAGACTAATCTGACCTAGGTGATTCCTCACTGAACCTCTTTTCCCTGGTGATTCTCAGTCCCGTTGACAGTCAATACTAACCATTACAACTGTACTCTTGTGGTTGAATCAAAGCCACACACAAAAGGGCTTTGCTGGTGGGTTAGTCCTCCTGCCCTTGGCTGCCTTGTGAGGAGCGGCATTCCTCGAGTCTAGAGGATGCAGCTTTAGCAGCTCCCTTCCAGAAGCAGCATAACCTGTCAGCACCTTGATCTTGGACTTCCTGGCTTCTAGAACTCAGCAATACAGTCTCAGGTGTGTTTTCATAGCACCACAAAACTTACTATGACAAGTGATGAGACATGCTACAGACTGAATTGAATAGCACCAAAACTTGTCTGTGTCCAGCTCCAGTTATTTAGATATAAGCCCTCTATAATGGTGATTAAAGTAAAAGAAAGCAATGGGAGAAGGCCCCTAATCCAACAAAAAACCTGATGTTTTTAAAGAATAAGAGACTTAAGAGGTGTGAACACAAGGAAGGTCTATGTGAGGGTGCAGAGCAGATGAGGGGACACAACCACCTGCCCACCTGTAAGTCAAAGACAGAGTCCTCACCTAAGCCCAGTGCTGCTGGTATCTTGATCGTAGACTTCCAACTTCTAAAACTAAAAGAAAGTACATTTCTGTTGTTTATGTCATTAGTCTGTACTGTTCTGTTTTGGAAGCTTAAGAAAGGTAGTATAGAATATATGCCTTAAACAAAATTAAGATGATATGACAAGTAGTATTTTGTATCCCCCCTAGTTTTTTTTAACTCTTTGGATTTTTTCCCAAAATGCTTAATTTTTGTTGAAATTTGATTTTTGAAATGCACTAATATTTTCAGCACATGGACTTAAACCTTGTAATATTGTGAAACATGTATTTGGTCTACAGACCCATTTCCTAACATAAAGCTCCAAAAATTCTTGGAGTGTCTAGAGAAATATGATTGTCATCTGTATGATAATGACAGGGTTGGTGGCTGGGGATCTCTCATAGCTTCAGGATGAGGGCTGCTCACTGAGAAGACCACAGCAAGATTAGAAGCTTGGGATTTTCATCTTCCACAGAGGAGGCAAGAACCAAAGGTTAGACTAATCACCAATGGCGAGTGATGGAGTCAACCATGCATATGAAATAAAGCCTGTGTAACGACCCAAAAGCACAGTATTCGGGTGAGCTTTGGGTTGGCTGAACACAAGCAAGTTCCCAGAAAATAGCTTACCTGCACCCTTCCCCAACTCCCCTGCTCCATTTGTTTCTGACTTCCTTTTTAACAAATGAGCGATACAAAGTGCGTTCCTGCGTTCTGTGAGCTGTTCTAGAGGGGGAACATCTGATTCACAGCTGATCAGATAAATGCATAGGTGACAAGGACAACTTGCTGCTAGCAACGTTGTCTGTCTGAAGGGTATATAGCTCTTGTGGGATTTACCATTCAACCTGTGAGGTCTAAGGTTAACTCCAGGGAGACAAGAATCAGAATTAAACTGGTTTTGAGGATCTCCAGCTGTTGTGTGCTAGAGAGCTGGTTAGTGTGTGCAGAAAGTCCCTACTCATACATGGCACATGGGGTATCAGAATTAGAGAGAGAAGGGGGTGAATATTTGGTTTTCCTCTGTCTCCCAAGAGCCTTAGTCTGTAATTTAACCCTCACTCTAATGGATGGATTTCTATGTAAAAAACTAGCAATTTTTCTATTGTAAAAACTACCACACTGAATTCACAATAAAATTATTATAAGCTAAAAATGTCCTGAACCTACAATATTTTATTTATGGTACAAGGAAAGAAAAGGTTAAAGTCTTGACATGAATGCCAAATTGCTTCCCCGATTCACTGCAGCACATTTTCTTTCCGCACACGTCACTTCAGAGTCTGTCTCACTGAGCACTTTCTGAAGTACGATTGTTTAAAATTACTAATTTGATGGGTGAAGAAGCTTTTTCTCTTATTTACATTTTAATGTACTAAATGTACATTTTGATGCTAATAAAAGGAAGAATTTTCCTATGTCAGTTCACCATTACCAAATGGTAATTCTCATTCTTGGTCCGTCTGTCTGTCTTCTTTTTGTAAACTGTTAATAATCTTTATAGTTGAGATTTTGCTTTTAAAACCACTCTTAACTTGAGGGTGTTTTTAAACCCTCAAGTCTGTTTTAAAATTTTTCCCATGGTTTCTATGTTAATATTGTTTCCTATTAAAGCTATAAATGTACACTCAGATTTTTTAAAGGTGTATTCTCTGTTTTTTGTTTTGTTTTGTGTTTTTGTTATTTTTTGTTTTTGTCTGTGTGTTTGATATGAGTCTTATGTACCCGAGCCTGGTCTCAAGCCTGAGATTTAGCAAAGGATGACCTTGAACTTCTTATCCTCCTGAATGCTAGGATTACAGGCTTGAGCCACTACACAGTGCTCGGGATCAAGCCCAGGGCTTTGCACATGCTGAGCAAACCCTCTGTCCACTGTGCCACTTGCCCAATACCACCTCTGTTCTTTTACTGCAGTTTGATGTGCTGGATACTTGTGATATAATCTCTGTGCTGCTAAAACTCCTTCTCTGGCCTCCCAAGTCCTCAACAACAAGCTGAGGCACCATTCCACCGAATCTCATCTGGGGAATCAGTGAGTTCATCGGGCTTCACTCAAAGGGATGTGGGCAGTCCTTCACAGCCAACTGACCCTAAAAAGCCTTATCCAGCAGTTACCTGAGCTTCCCCAGTCATATAGACTCAAAGCCTCAACCTCCAAGCCCAAAACTTCCTGCCTTGCCCACCTTTAGGGCTTCATGTACTCTGGCCCCTCCACCAGGCCACATACAGAATTCCAGGTCATAGGAAGCAGCTGGACTCTCAAGCAAAAATCTCTACTTCCTATCCAAACCTCTCTGTGCCAAGGTATATGCCAGCCCAGCTGGGGAAATCTTTCACGGGTGGCCAGGGTGAAACTCACACAGCTGAACTCCCAAAGAGAGCAGAAGCTTGTGAATCACTTTTTAAGTTAGGTTGGGTCATATCAGACTCCCAGAACTAATTCCTGTTTAGTGGAGACCAGAAGTTGCCCAGCCAACTTCTTATCTATCCTGTTTTCTAACTCCAACATGGAGGGATAGAGCAATGCTTTGCGTAAGGTAGGGGACCAGAATCCTCAATTACTGAAAGGACTCTGCCAAGCCCTTTCAAAGCTGGCCCTGAAATAGCCACCTTATTTAAAAGGCACTGTTTTTACCTGACTAATACAGAGGTGGAGGCTCATAGCCATCCATTGAACTGAGTACAGGGTCCCCAATGAAGGAGTTAGAGAAAGGAGCTGAAGGGTTTGCAGCCCCTTATGACAAACAACAATATGAACTAACTAGTACCCTCAGAGCTCCCAGGGACTCAACCACCAACCAAGGAGTACAAATGGTGGGACTGATTGCTCTGGCAGCATATGTATAGTAGAGGATTGCAAAGTTGATCATCAATGGGAGGAGAGACCCTTGGCCCTGTGAAGGTTCTGTGCCCCTGTGTAGGGGAATGCCAGGGCCAATAAGTGGCAAGCAGGGGGAGGGGGAGGCAACGGGGGTTTGTTCTTGTTGTTTTTTTGGTTTTTGGTTTTTGGTTTTTTGAGGGGAAACTGGGAAAGGAGAAATCATATGACATGTAAATAAAGAAAATATCTAATAAAAAAAAAGAGAATGAATAAACACCAGCCCTAAGTGAGAAAAAAAAGTGTCAGGATAAAAAAGCCACATATGAAAAAATCCATTAGAATTAAATAAATAAATAAATAAATAAATAAATAAATGACGCGGTTTTAATCTCTACTATAACAACACTCAGAGGCTTCGACCATGATCAATAATTAAATTTTCCGATAGAAAGGAATTCATTTTTTGTTTCACTAAGGAACTGAGAATCTATGTCAAATCTACTGTTTCAGGGTCATCATCTGATCCTCATGAAGAGACCTAAACAAACAGGGCCAGTCTTAAAGAGACAGTAGTAATTCCCCATAATAATGTGCCAAGCTGGGTATCATAATCTGAAATCCTAAGGAGTCTTCTTGCTTTGTATACTGCTCACATATTTAGATAATTACAGCAAGGCTTTTCTTCCTGTCCTGTTTATGATTGAGTAGACATAATCACACTTGAAAAGAATGTTCTTTATGCAGATCATAGTACAGACAGGAATAAAAGAAAAACAAAACACAACAAAATGAAAAAAAAAAACTGGTAAAACCTTGAGTGTCCCTAAAAGTACTCCAGTTTATAACTTAGCAGACTTATGTTCAAATTCAGCAGCTACTATTAGACATGGGGTGAGTGGCTCTAATTTCCCCTCAATTCTTATTCAATAAAGAGTAGTAATGGCTCTAGATACATATGTAGCAGAGGATGGCCTTATCTGACATCAATGGGAAGAGAGGCCCTGGGTCCTGTGGAGGTTTGATAACCCAGAGGAGGGGGATGCTAGAGGGGTGCTAGAGGGCAGGAGTGGGTGGGTGGGTGGAGGAGCCCACTCACAGAGGCAAAGGGGAGGGGGAAGAGGGAGGATGGGGTAGGGGATTAGGGAGGGGTAACCAGGAAGGGAGATAGCTTTTGAAATGTAAATGAATAAAATGATTAATAAAAAAAGAATAGTAAAGTCTTGCTAGCTTATGAAGTAAGATAGATCCTGTTTTCACATAAGTCACACTTCAATCCTCCAGAATCCAGTAGATCAGAACTTGTCCACAAACAGGTTTTGGTTAATATGCAAGATATTTGAAAGCATAGGGTTTAAGTACTGCTGGAAGCAAGGGACTTCCACTTCCCAAGACATCATGCTCTACACTTCTTGAGGTCTCACTGACTCCCCACTCTGCTTCCTGATCACAAATCTTGAGTGTGAATGACATAACTATACTATTCAGCACACAGGCATTCTGACCAGCTGTGTACAAGCTCTTGCCCAAAACAGTGGTTGCCTGATTCCAGCCAATACTTCTTGAATCAGAATCTCCCGAGCAGAGGACAGCGCTTGCCAGTGGGATTTTTTTTTTGATAACAACTGCTGGACAGATGTGAGAAACTGTTATTACTCATCTTTAAAAGAGCAACTCTGATGCATGCAGAAGGTCTTCAGGGAAATTAAAAGCACTCACTTTCACAGCCACAGGCTGAATGATCAAGCAGCAGCTTGCTTGGATTCTTGTCTAATTGTATGGTTTTCATGAATAACATTAAACATGAATAGGAATAGGCTGGGAAATTATTCAGTTTTCTCTCCCAGTCACACAGTGGGTGTGTCTTAAAGCTTTTCCTGACCCAGCACTTAAGACCCTATGAGGCATTCTTTTTTGAGAGTATAAGAAACTATGTATGCTGACCCCACCACCAATGTGTGGCTTTGTGCAGCAACCTTTAGTAATCTTTAGATGTCTGATTTTAAAAATAAACTAAGCATGCAACTATAGGTTTTTTCACCCCTCCTAGCATCTCTCCTTTTCTTTTCTATTTTTCCCTCTTTGTCTTTGTCTTTGTTTTGTTTCTTTGTTGCAATGGAATCTCTGTTGGGTTTTGGCAAATTATTGATCAAGGTGGATCCATTGACTAAGGTTCTGATGTGCCCGATGGCCAATCAAATGCTTGTTCTCCGAACTGGCTCCAGGATGATGCGGTTTAGGTAGAAAACAGCCAGAGCTGATTCCTTTTCCAGCTCTTATCCCAAAGGGTGGCTCTGGCTCTTCTCAAGAATTCTCTGACATTTTCTTTATTTTTTGAGCCACCAAAGATCTTTTTAGCTAACACATTACTTTTTACACTAGATTCGCTGGTAACGGCCTCTGCTTCTTGCAACAAAAAATTATATATGTGTTTTATACATATATATGACTATATATATGAATATATATGTATATTTATGTATATGCATATTCATATACATAGTCTTTTTCCTGGAGAAATGTAGCTTCTTCTCTCTCAGAATTTACACAGTAGCATCAGCGAAGGCTCCTGGCAGGGAGGGGGCTACTGAAAGCTCACCTGCGGGAGGATTTTATATTCCTAGCTGAGGCCTTGATTTAGCCTGGCTTTATTATTCTTCTTCAAGTCTCTTGATGCAGTCTGACAGTTTGTGGAGTACTGTTTCTCCATGATAAGAAAGCATTTGCCTTAGGGAGGAGGGAGAAGATTGAATGGAAGTGTTTTACATTCACTTGAACCACAATTATTTTGCTGACACAGGGCAAGGTACTAACTGGGTTTTGCTGTTGGGGAATTAAAAACCATTTGGCCTATTCCTTGTTCAGACATTTCTCATCTGTAATATTGAAGCTTAAATGCAGTAACATGTGGTTAAGAAAAATAATGAAATTATGCACCCTGACCTGTAGGAATATCCAAATGACCAGCTGATGGGGATGCCCAGGGAGGTTCTCCTTTGAAGGGCTCAGCCTTTACCTTCCATATTCTCTTCCGTTTTTATCAGCCTCACTCTCTCTCATCTTCTTTCTCTGGCTACCTATCCTGTTGGATATCAGCTGGTTTCTGCGCTAAGTATGTATTTGAATCACTCAAAGATAATTTTTGAAGATTCATTTTATTTTTATTGATGCATATGGGCAGGTAGCTGAAGGAGCCAGAGAGGACTTTTGACCCCCCGAAGCTGGAGCTCCAGGCGGCTGTGAACTACCTGGCGTCGGAACCCTACTGCTTCTATTTCTGTTTCTGTTTCTTTCTTTTTTCCTCATAATTTAAGGGTATTGTTGATCATGACAAGAAAAGTGTGGTGGCAGAAACACAAAGGACTGTATATAGGCAGAAACATAAATATTTAGAAGAAAGTTTGCCAACACACCACTTTATTTCTAGAAAGCTCTCAAGTCAATACTTCTAGTCCTTGGACCCCACATTTGATAAGAAGGTGTCAAACAGTTTTCTGATTTCCCATCTACAGCTTTTTGTTTACTCCTCATTTTTTTCTGCTTGAAACTTTCAATTCTTTCCTGCCTTTTTTCCCCATCTATGAACTGACGATGCTCTTCATTTCACTAGCATGCTCTTAGTACTTACTCACTATACAGTTTTTATTTTTAAAAATCTACTTTCACTATGTTTAACCTCATGTGACAATTGCTTGTGCTCATGAGATAGAAACTGCCTTCTGAGTTAGTAACTTTGAGTATGATGTGACAAGATGTCTGAGGAAAGTAACTTAAGGAAGGAAGCCTTTGGTTTTGCTTTTCTGCTCTATGCCCTGCCCCCAGCCCATATTTGAGTGGGTCTTTCTTCCTCAGTTAGACATCTCTGGGCAAGTGTTCATGGGCATATCTAGAAGTGTGTCTCTGAGGTGATCCTAACATCTGGGCCATGTTAAAGATGAACACGAGAGGTCACACTTTCCCAAGTGCTTTAGAGACTTCCAGAATAATGAAATGAGGATTAAAGGTGACTCTCCTGATTTTGGTCAGTTGACACATCTTTACTTTTCCCTCTCGCCAAGTGATGTTCAACCTACAGTGTGGAGCCGAGGCCATTTAGAGTCAAGACTGTGTCCCATCTCGTGAAAAAGCTAAAGTCATTGGAAGGCCTGTGCTGTGAACAAGTGGGGGGGAACTCTGGAAAATGGTGGAAAGTGAAGTTTTCTTTGCCCAGAAAGGAGGAGGTATCTATATCTCCTTGGCCATGCCAAGGATGGGGGCAAGAGTTCATATGACCCAGTAGAGTACCTGGAAAGACTGGATGCTAGACACTGGGGTTCCCAATGATATTGAAGGGTGGCATGCAACCTGAGAATTATCTGACTTCAAGGGATGCAGAAGTTGGTGCAGTGCTCAGTCTGTGCATGCTGTGTTGGCACAGAGTGAATGTGCCTCTCCTCTCCATCCCAAGTATCAGAGCAGCATTTTGAAATCCCTGAAATACTCTATGAAAAAATTTGAGATTCCATTAGCTAGAGATTTGGAGACTTGGGATCAAATTTGAATTGATCTCAAGAAACAACCATAGGTATGATATGTTTTTCAAACACGATTTTGTGAATTATGATGTGTAGTCTTACATACTTCTACTAAGGGGAAAAGTCATAAATGCTGCCAGTATATCTGTAAGTACACTCACCATGGTCCTGGCTTGGTTCATCATTGCATAAACACCATGACCCAAAGCAACTTGGAAAGGAAAGAGTTTATCTCCGCTTACGGCTTATAGTGTGTTGTGAAAACTATGGCAGGTCCAAGGCAGGAGCCTGGCATAGGCACTGAAGAAGAGGCCATAGAGGAACTCTGCTTACTGCACTGTTCTCCCTGGTTTGCTCAAGCTGCTTTCTTACACAGCCTAGGACCAACTGCCCATGGGTGACATAATTCACAGTAGGCTGGGGCCTTGCACATCAATCATGAGTCAAGAAAATAATTGACAGGCTTTCCTGCAGGCACATCTGATGGAGGCAGTTCCTCGACTGAGGTACCTTCTTCCCAGATAACTCCAGAGTGTTTCAAGTTAAAAAAGAAAGAAAGAAAGAACAAAAGAAAGAAAGAAAGAAAGAAAGGAAGGAAGAAAGAAAGAAAGAAGCACAGCTCTCCAGTGAATTATTTCACAGATGTGATTTCATAAGGAGATTCACCTTTTTAAAAAAAAAAAAAAAAAAAAGTGTTCTATGGGCTGGAGACATGAGTTATCAGGCAAAGATATTTACACCTAGTTTAATGGTTTTAGTTCAATTTCTGGGATATATGTGATAGAGGGAGAGAACCAGTTGCCACAACTTGTCTTCTGGCTTCCAATTTCAAGTGCAACATACATATGTATATACATACACACACATATATACATACATACACACACACGAACTAAACGTAAACAAATATGTACTAAAAGAGTTCTTTACCTTTAGGGAAATAGGTTACAAAGTAGCCTATACATTCTCATATCAATTCTGCTATATATTTACCTGTGAGAGACGACATGGTGAAGGACTATCGTGAGGTGGGGAGAATCATTATTTCTGCCTAGTGAGATCAAGTGAGTCTGAGCTTTATCTTTGTAGGTTTATAAATTTTGCAAAAACTTGGGTGGTAAAAAATACTTGTTAATATTAAATTAGGAATAATTTTAAGATATCTTAAAATAAAATAGTCTTAAAATTAAAAGTAAGGGGCCACACCCATATCTATCTAGGAGCTGTGACACACAAATCTCTCAGACCAGGTCTTGATTTATCTGACATTTTGTTCTTCTTAAACCTCAGCTAACAAACCTTTACAGCTATACCTGTTTGATTCACTATGAAATTCCTTGACAAGTGCTATAGCTTCCTACCAGAACTCTCCAAGATTAATAATGCCAGTTCTTAGACTACAATCCATAGGTCTGTCCTGCTGTGAGTGTTAAGGCATAAGTACTTAGTATTTAAGAGTCTCCTGAGACCTGTGTTCCCTACTAAGTAGCTTTTCTTTAAGCCTCAGCTTTCCATCTATAAAATGGGGTGATAGCACCTCTCTTAGGGTATTGGGAAAATGACCCATCCAAAACTTTTAATCCAACTATGCCTTTTTCGCTTTCTTCACTTTTAGATGACTTGTTTGTGTTTGTTTTTTTTTTTCTTATGTGAACAATGATGTTTACCTTCTGATCAGATAAAATCAAATTAAAACTAAAATGAGATAGTAGTCCATATGCAGCCAGTGGATCAAGGGCATGGATCAACTCTAATAAACAGCTAATGAACTTCTGGGCATTGTAAATTGGAATAGTCTCTTTATAAACAACATTGTCTGACAAACTCAAAGACCTGAAGCCTTGTCTGAGATTCTGCACCACATTAGTTCAACTTCTAATTTTAGATTACAAACTCATGTATGTACCCAGGAATCAGAGCAGGCACAGAGACTCATATATACACACATGAATTAGACCAGGCACAGGGACTCATATGTACACATGAATCAGAGCAGATATGAGGAATGCAATGCTTATACCAGCAGTATTTGAAGTAATATTAAACTAAGAACAACACAAATGTTAACTGATCAAAGAATGGACAGCGGGATTGGTATGTCCATTCAATGTAATACTCTGTAGCAGATAAAAAGGGGGAGAGGAGGCTCCAGATAAAGAAATGAATGTTGCAAGCACGAAAGGAATGAAACACAAACGATCACCTGCAGCAGGATTCAAAATAAACACATTAGAAATATACACAAAGGCATAAGACTTTTTTTAGACAGACAAGAAAAATAATTACTACAAAAATTAGTGATGTTTACTGCTAGCAGGGCAAGGACGGTGCTGTGTTAAAGAAGCAAGATGGACAAGTCTTCAAGGATGTTGCCAATATTATTTAGTGAACCTTACAGGAGGGTTTGTTTGACGGTCATTTATTATACTGACATTTATGATTTATGCACATTTCTGCATGAATGTTACATTTCATGTTTTAGGACATTTAAATTATACTTATGGGAATGCTAGGTAAATCCCTCTGGATGTGTTCCTGCTGTCCTGGAATCTTAGTTTCCACCCAATAGCTTCCTCCCCTGGGTCTGACAGGCAGCCGGGCCTGTGGGATAAGAATATGATTCGGGTTTTGCAGAGTCCAGTAGAGAAATTCAGGTTCAAGGTTTTTCTTTAGAACTTTGTGGAAGCCTAGATTTATGTAGAATTCTGAATAAAAAACTGGGAGCAATAGGTGTCATAGACCTATGATATTCCAAGAGGGAGCATATGCCTACATACAGGGAGCACACTGGGAGAGATGACATCTCTCTTTTCCTTGAGAACATCTGTTCCCTGCCATCTGCTACAGGACTAGCCACACAGATAGAGATGTTATTTGTATCTACAATTTACCCATGAACTCCATTTGAGCCTCAGAGTAAGCAAACAGGAACTATTGTTCATATAAGCAGTCCCAAGCAATGGGGAGAATGAATATACAACATCCAGAAAAGTGGTTTGTATACAACCTGAGGAGGCAATTTTGGAAACGGAACAATAAAAGCAACAAAAATATTCAGAAGATCCAATTTTTTGAGCTAAAATTTTAATTTATAAATGGCACGACACAAGAGAATTGGTATCTAATACGTATTTTAAAGCATTACAAAAACACAAAGATGGAATCCACGAGGGAAAAGCTAGAAGACTTCAAAGTGACTAAATACAAAAATAGAAAATCTAGAAACAGAGCTGGAGAAGTAGCTTCATTAATAAAAGCATTTGCTGCTCTTTCAGAGGCTCTGCATTTGCTTCCCAGTACCCACATGCTAGCTCACCGCTGTCTGTATGTAACTCTAGTTCCAGGGCATCTGATGTCTACTTCTGGCCTCCACAGGCACCAGGTATGCACATAGTACACATACAGGGGAGCAAATACTCAGGAACATAAAATGAAATAAATACATCTTAAGAACAAAGAACTAGTAGAAAAAAAAACAGTATGAAAGGAAGGCAATATGTAAATCCCCCATCAAAAAAAGGCAATTTGAGTCTTAAAAGCCATAAATCTCTTTGAGTTCCAATTGTTATTTAAAAGGAAATGATAACTAAATTTTTTCAAAGAAAAACACTCCTGGAACTGGGATCCCATCTATTTTATATGACTTGAGAATGAAGAATTTACAATCATTTAGCCACCAGGAAGTGGGAAGATGGCTAAGTGAGTGAAAGAGTTAAATGCTCATAGGCTCCATTGGAAGGAGGGGCTCTCAAAAACAAAAGGAGTCATAATAGAGAACTCAAGATAAGAGAAAAGGAAGAAGAAAAGAACCAGTAAGCTTTGCCAAGCACATATCTAAAGAGTTGTCTGAAAGCATCTGTATATTAGCTACTCGAGCATTCTTAACATGCAAAGACATATTTAAGGGAAGACTTAGTAATGGATTCAGACTGAAAATGCCGCTCATAGCCAAATCTGAGTGTGTTGGTGTGGGGTAATAAAGATGGGACCTGACTGCTAGCAGATGAAGCCAAGAGAAAACAGGTCTCCATGAGCAAGCTTTGAGGGAAGACTTCAGTACGTAGGAAAAAGGGGACACACAACTTAGGAATTTCATGAAAAAAGAAACCCATCACTGAAGCCGTTTCTAAATTAATGCATGAGAGTTGAGATACAGGGATTGGAATGTTTTTTCCTGATTAAAATTAGCAAAAGTACAATGAAATAAAATAGCCAAGACTTGGTACAAATCTTGTGTTTCAAAAACTGTATTTGGAGCCGAAAACAACAACAACAACAACAAAACAAAACACCTGGCTCTGAACATTTTTACACTTTAGGTCTCCTTTTTTTCTCACTTATTTATTATATATTGTTGAAGTGTAACTATTTTTACAAATAACCTGAAATAAATTTTAATAAGGTGTGATACACATTTTGAGAAACATTTATTTTCTTTCTCTAACTTATGTGTATGAGTATCTTGTCTGTCTGTATGTCTGTATACTGTGTGTGTGTGTGTGTGTCTGCTGACTATGGGGGTCAGAAAAGGTGTCAGATATCCTGGGCCTGGGGTTGCAAGCAGTTGTGAGTAATGTATTGGTTCTTAGAATCAAGACTTGAGTCCTTGGAAGAGCAGCCAGTGCTCTTAACAGCTGAACTTTCTCTCCAGACCCCAAACCTCATCTGAAATAGATAGATAGATGAGAGAGAGAGAGAGAGAGAGAGAGG
>NW_022196897.1:92043083-92148508 GCF_008632895.1 Mastomys coucha
GAGAGAGAGAGAGAGAGAGAAGGAAGAAAGGAAGGAAGGAAGGAAGGAAGGAAGGAAGGAAAGAAGGAAAGAAGAAACAAAGAAACAAAGAAAGCATATTTTCTTTCAAAAGCCTACATAGATATCTGATGTATCTTTGTTTATAGATGGTGGAGTATTGATATAATTAACTATTACTGTACTGAGGTCAATCCCCCTTATAGTCTCGTAGTGTTTGTTTTATGAAATTGGGTATGTTGATATTGATATGAAGTGACCTTCTTTGCATCTCCTCATAATTTTGATTTGAAGTCTACATTATCAGAGAGAGGCAGAGCAACCCCAGCTTGCTTTCATGCTCCATTTGTCTGGAACATCTTTTCCCACCCTCTCACGTTAAGACTGTCTTTGCCAACTGGAGACATTCTATGTAAGAAATGAAGATTTAGATGGAACTTCTTACTCCAACCTTCTAGTTTATTTCTTTTTACAGGAATATGGAGATCCTTAGTCCTCAGTACTTACTAAAGGTGTGCATGAATTCCTGTCGTGTGTTGTTTGATAATGTTCGATAAGTTCTTAATCTTCATTTGGTTGTCTGTAGTTCTACAGAGATTTATTCATTACTGGATTCTCATGGATGTGTTTGCTTCCCTCTTCCGTGTGTAGAATTCCATAGTGTCTAAGATGGTAATTTAGTGGCCAGGCATTATGTCAGTTTGTATTAATTACAGAAGATTTTAATTTTTCCTTTGGTAATAGAGGGACTCTCCTGGACACAGTAATCTCTTTCAGGGCTTGAAGTATCTCAGTTGATGCTCTCACGGTCTGTTGGGAAATCTACCATTATTCTGCTGATTCTGCCTTTCTACATGGCTTGGCCTTTCTTTCTAGCAGCTTCCATACACTTTATTCTGTGTCCCCAATGTTTTAACTGTAATGAAATGAGGCCAATAAATTCATAGCAATTCATCATCTTTAGCCATCAGGGAAATGTAAATCAAAACTACATTGAGATTTGATCTTACTCAAGTCAGAAGGTCTCTCATCAAGAAAACAAACAACAACAAATGCAGGTAAGAAAGGAGGACAGACAGGGAACATTTATTTGCTACTGATGGGAATGCCAATTCCTCCAGCCAGTATGGGAATCAGCCCATTGAGGTTCCCCCCAAATTAAAAATAGGACTGTATCATCTAGCTATACCTCTTCTAGATATGTACCAGGAGAGTGAGGGCAAATGTTACTAAGATGTGTGCAGCCCTCTGGCAGCACTATTTGCAAGAGCCAACTTGTAGAATGATGAATGGATAAAAATCAGAGCTAAAGATGATAGAGGGAGATAGAATCAGAGATAAAGAATCAGAGTTAGAGATGAAGATGGAAATAGGGATAGAGATAGTCAGGGATAGAGGTAAACACAGAGTCAGGGATAGAGGTAGGGCTGATAGAGGAATTAAGTAGAAAAAGTACTAGGGATATAGAAGAGGAATGGGAAGGGGAAAAGCAGATGATACATGGTAATAGGAGGATTAGTGTGATCAAACTATATTATATCCATACATGAAATAATATGATGAAGCCCCAAACACTTTCATTTATATATTAATAGAATACTTCAAAAATAACTATATTCAAATATATTTGGTGGAAGTATAACCAAAAAAAACAGACAATAAAAAAGTTTTAAATATAAGTTGGCAAAACAATAAGAAAAAGAGCAAATACAAATTAAAAAGTACCAGTTGTCTCACTTAGGGTTTTCTTTGCCATGAGGAGACACCATGACTAAGGCATCTTTTATAAAGGACAACATGCTTACAGGTTCAGATGTTCAGTCTATTATCATCAAGGTGGGAAGCATGGCAGTGCCCAGGCAAGCATGATGCTGGAGAAGGAGCTGAGAGTTCCACATCTGGATCAGAAGGCAGCTGGGTGAAGACTACTGCTTCCTTGCAGCTAGGAGGAGGGTCTCAAAGCCCACACCCATAGTAATATACACCTCCTTCAACAAGGCTGTGCTTCCTCACCGTGCCACTCCTTTTGGGTCAAGCATATTCAAACCACCACAACAGTGTTATAGTCAGGTAATTAATTTAGGTTCAAAATCCCAAGAAGAAGGTGTATTCCTTACAAGCATTTACATATCAAAACATGTAGCAGCTGGATAAAAATCCAAGACCAATAGAAATACAAAGTAGTGTAAGTTCCACTAAATAGTACATTCTTAAATGTGACTGTCTCAGAGCCGCAGTAGAAATAGACCAAAAAGGATAGCATATACAAGACAACTCTGCAACTTTGAAATATAAAAATGAATTATATATGTATATACATATATATATGTTTACTAATTATAAATAAAATTAATCCATTTGAAAAAACTAAGACCTATGATATAATAATATGATAAATTTAAAAGCTGGTAATTTTTTAAAAGTATCATATAAAGAATCTGCATCAACAAAGAAGCTGAATATAAACCTATAAATGACCTAAAATGGAGTAAAAAGAGAAATCCAAAATCCATCAAAATTGGAATGACCATGCTGAAGGTTGTGTTCAGAGAAAACGATGTATGGTCTTCAGTGACTTTGTCATTAAAAGGAAAAGACTTAAAAAGAGAAAGGAGCTGAGGAAGAAATTTAATAAAGTACTAAGAATTTTTAAATTTGCTACACTATTAAGGAATTAGAAGAAATTAATAACAAAATCTAACAAAGCAGTAAATGAAAACTGATGATGATAAAAGCTAAATTTGAGGGCTGGGTGATGGCTCAGTTGGTAAAGTTCTTGCTTTGTGAGTGTAGCTCCCAGAACCGGTCTTAAGCAGCTGGGTGGAATACCGAGTACTATACACCTGTATCCCAGTGAGGCACCTGTGAATGTCAGGAGCTCACTGGCCAGCTAATCCAGTCACGTCAATGAGTTCCAAGCCAATCAGATACCTTCTCTCCCCCTCTCTCTCTCTCTCTCTCTCTCTCTCTCTCTCTCTCTCTCTCACACACACACACACACACACACACACACAGAGAGGTGGATAGAGGAACTATAGCTGAGGTTATCTTGTGGCTTTGACATACATGTACGTGTATACACCTGCACAAATGAACATAAACACATATATACACAAACCTAAGAAAAAAAGAATATGTGTCTTAAAAAGCAGCATCTTGGGTTGGAGAGATGACTCAGTGGTTAAGAGCATTGATTGCTCTTCCAGAGGTCCTGAGTTCAATTCCCAACAACCACATGGTGGCTCACAACCATATGTAATGGTCTTCTTCTGGTGTGTCCAAACAAATAAATAAATACTTTTAAAAAAAAATAAGCTGCATCTTTTAAAAGATCTGAAAAGAAAAATAGTAAAGCTGTGTCAGTTAGGGTTTCTATTGCTGTGTAAAATACCATGACCAAAAGTAACTTGAGAAAGAAATGATTAATTCATTTTACAGTTTGTAGACTGTCATCTAGGGATGTCAACTCAGAAACTCAAAGCATGAACCTGGAGGCAGGAACTAATGCAGAAGCCAAGGAGGAGTGCTGCTTACTGACTTGCTTCCCATGGCTTGCTCAGTCTGCTTTCTAATAGCATCCAGAACTGCCATCCCAGAGATGGTACTACCCAAAGTAATACAGTTTCTCCTATATCAGTCATCAACTAAGAAAATGCACCTTAGGCTTTCTCAGATGCCAATCTGGGGTGGGCATTTTCTCAGTTTAGTTTCCACCTTCCAAATGACTCTGGCTTGAGTCTAGTTGGCATAAAATTACCAGCACAAAAAGCAAAAATCCACAATGCCTAATTTGGAAGCAAAAGTATACAAGAATTAGAAATAAGTTAGAGCCGGGCAGTGGTGGCACATGCCTTTTTTTTTTTTAAGATTTATTTATTTATCTCATGTATATGAGTACACTGTAGCTGTCTTCAGACACACCAGAAGAGGGCATCAGATCTTATTACAGATGGTTGTGAGCCACCATGTGGTTGCTGGGATTTGAACTTAGGACCTCTGGACGAGCAGTCAGTGCTCTTAACCACTGAGCCATCTTCCTAGCCCCCGTGGCACATGCCTTTAATCTCAGCACTTGGGAGATCTACAGAGTGAGTTCCAGAACAGCCAGGGCTATACAGAGAAACCCTCTCTTGAAAAGACAAAAGAAGAAAAAAAGAAAGAAAGAAAGGAAGGAAGGAAGGAAGGAAGGGAGGAAGGAAGGAAGAAAGAAAGAAAGAAAGAAAGAAAGAAAGAAAGAAAGAGAGAGAGAGAGAGAAACAGAGAAAGAAAGAAGGAAAGAAATGAGTTAGAAAACAGGAATGTGGATACAAAGGATCAAGATAATACTAAGAAAGAGGGTGAAGAACTCCCTGGTCATGAGTAGAAGAAAAGGGGCAAGTTCCTTACAAGGTATAAGTCTATTGTACAATACTTGACCCGGGTTTAGTAAATGTCATCTAACATCGTGAATACTGCTATTATTATTGTTGTTGTCATTAGTAGATAACTTTCAAATACTTCTGAAAGTTCAGAAGAAGATAAGGCTCAAGCTTCTTCTCTGTAAAAAAGACTATCAAATGACAAGAAACTATCAAAATGTTAGCACCATCTCCACTCTTATCAAATATTGCTTAGGTGCACATTATATTCAAAGTTCATTCTGATTCAGTGAGATACTAGGTATGACTTCCGCCTTCCCCAAATGGAAACTCTTTAGGCTGTTGTAAGTACATGAGACATCAGTGCAGACTCTAGAGTGTAGACACCAGGAGGCAGTTGAGATACTACCACAGAGAGCTATGGTAAGGGAGAAATTTCTGGTAAGCTAAAGATGAAAAATGGAGGTTGAACATATGGGCTTCGAAGAGAAAGGGGAGCTAGTAAATGAGCCATTTTGACTCAACTGGGATTGCAAGACAAAGAAGGAAAGAAGGTGTGGAACCAGATGATGAAGAAGAGCCTCAAGCTCCACTTCACAGAAAACAGCATTGTTCAGAAGGATTACTTAACAGCAGTCTACTTGGTGGACCTAGAGCTGAGGAGGTGCATAGCTAGAGAAGAGCAACACACAAGTACAAGACATAGAAGCTACTGTCATTATTTTAAGCTTCTCCCCCTCTTCTTGTCGCCCCCTCTCCAATCTAAAAATATCATTTTCTCTGTTTTGCAAATAGACAAAATACAAAACGACTTCAGAGTCAAATAGAATATTAAATCAAAGATACCTAAAGCGTGCCTGGCATGACCTCTAGACAACCACACTTCGGCTCCACACTGCCCTGAGTTGACATTAGAGGGTTTATTCAGTATTTCTTAGCTCCTTCGAGGGACAGCCTGAAAGAAACAATCTCCCTTCCTCAAGGTGGCATCTTGGAAGAGAGAACCTTTTTATCACCAAGAGTCCTATCTGGGCCTATAGCCTAGGAGTGGGATTACAGATCTCCCCAGTGAGCCCAGCTTTGCTTCTAGGCAAAGCTTAGCTTCCTCCTGTCCTTCCACCCCACTTCTCTTCAGTTGTTATCAGCTCCAGGAACACAGAGAGTTAACCTTTGCAACTGGATTTGCTCTGTGCAACACAGTGTCACCCACAAATGGGGTGTGTAAGGCGCCTGTGAAACGAATGAAAAGAAGTCCAGGAATTCAGTTAATTAACCACATCAGTTTCTTAACGTGATCAATTTTAATTAAACTGAATTTTAATAGAGATCTGTGTAGTCTGTAGAGACCAATTGCTAATTCTACAAAGCATGTGCTGCTTTTCAGTTCAGGTTTGCTCCCATCTAATTAATATGGATAGAGCATTAAGCCTTTTTGGACTCTGGTGGTTTTCATTTCATGACTATTAATGATTTTAATGAACTGGACTAATTCAGTAGTTTTCATCCTAGTGTTTCGGGGCTTTGTTCATCACAAATTTCAGGTTTATAATTGGTTTCCAGGTCTTAACAGTGGTCATTGATCAGCTTCAGCAGTTCCTTTTACAACTCAGTAGGCGCTGGGGACTGTTAACCCTTCGCCACCTGGAGCAGAGATACACAGTGCAGTGCTTCAGAACAAACCGACCTGCAGGTGACCATGGGGCAGTGGGTACTTAAAAATCCTGGGGTGTGAGGGAGGTGTTAGCACAGGGCAGACCAGGAAAGGTCATGGTAGCAACATGGAAACTGCAAGTTTAGGACAGCAATGAAAATAAAGTAAACCTGTGATTGCTTTTTTTCCAATATTCCAAGTGAATCATGCATGAACCAGGCTTTCTATCTACTCAGTGGCCCCTGTCAATCCCTAGCAGGCATCTTTATCAACAACCAAACAGCCAGGACTAAAGAATAAAAAAATTAAGAGCTGAAAAGAGCTGATGAGAAATAGAAACCAGGAGACAAGGCTGCAGGGGACACAGTCAGTGGAAACTAGCAGAGATACAGAAATAGACATGGGTGGCTGCATATGTGTACCTTTATTTTTTCTTCACAGGACAGGGATTTGGGCTTCCCAATGGAACACAGTCATAGCTAGTGGGTTTTTGCCTTTCAGAAAATTATTAATATGTCTTCTTTTGTTGGAAAAAAAGAGGCATAACTTTAAGCACTGTGCACCTGAGAATGTCTAACAGATCTGTTTGTTCCCTGATCTATCTCAGGGTAGAGAAAAGTGACAGACAGGGTGAATATGCAGAGGAGTCTAGCTCACGTCACTAAAATGGAAAAAAACAGAAGGTGATCGATCCTCTGGTTGTTATAAATGTTCCATTCATCTATGTCTTAAATGCTCCAAGAAAGAGCTGCCCAAACACTCAAGAACCAGCTTCCAGAAATAAAGACTGACATCATGGGAAGCATTATGGGGAGCTGTCCTTTTTCATAAGTCTATCACCAAAGATTTCCACTATCCTGTCCCTGATCAGTGGTGGGAAAATCTAATGTTTTTACATGGTCCAGGATTTGCTTCTGATAGAGACTGTGTCCATCTGGAATCAAAGATCCAGTTGGATCTTTACAGGTACTTCAATTAAAAGCCTCTAGAAATCTCATCCAGAGTGATTTTTATATCATCTCTGAGTTCTAAGTAAAGAGGCTTAAAAGAATCAGTTAGATGGAGACCACAAATTTAACATTTAAAATACTTGAGAAAACAGGCATAAAGCTGAGAAATTTGGATTTTTTTTTTTAATTCTGTTTTACACGACAGGTTATGCTCTGCCAGTTGGCTTCTCTCATACAGGCTGATTTACTTAAACAAGTTGCTATCAGATTAGAATTTACTTTATACCTTTAATTCCTGCTCCTCTCTCAATCCTTTCCAGCCTTGCTTCTATCCCACAGAGCTGCTGAAAGATTCTGTCATCTATAAAATGGTGGTAATGGCTTCCTTGTAGGGTCATTGTGTAGATGAGCACACTTAGCAAGGTGCCTCAATAAATTATGGTTATCATTGTCACTCAAACCACCAATGCTCCTATGATTGACACATGACTTAAGTCTCCCTCTGTTGAGTTATTGGCAGTGCATCCTACTACAGAGCACATTTCCTCTGACTGCCCAGAAGCCACTAGCTCACCCTTTGAATCTTTCAGCAAATGTGTGTGGAGGATGTTTGGTTCATCATGCAAAGTTCTGGACATGAGGGATACCACACAGTTCAGAAAGACAGGATGTTTTTGTATGCTTGGAGTTTTGTTTTTTCAGAATAGGAAAGTAGGAAAGGCTAATCTATTTAAACAAGCAGAGCTTGCATCTTTAATTCTTGTTTGTCTCTCAATCCTTTCCTGTCTTCTACTGAATACTTAAATTGGTCCAAATATCAGCGGTTTGGCACATGTTGAGCCACATGAGAGGAGCCTAAGCGTCTCCATGTTATGGATGAGGACATCAAGGCTCTATGTGTTAACTTTCCTTGCCAAGGTCATGAAAGTTTTGAGAGAAAGAAAGTATTTAAACCAGAGCAGTTGGCATCAGGGCTCAGACAGTAAGATTCAGCTTGATTTACAAAGAACAGAGGGAAAAAATCACAAAAACAGAAAGAAAAAAAATACTATTTGTGATAAGGTATCCACAAAAGCCCCCTTCGAGGAGACAGTATGAGAGCAGAAAGGCCCATGCTGACAGAATGTGGGAAGCTGTGGTGTTCTAGACAGCAGAAATAAACTGAGTTGTCCTCCCAGAGGCACTGTATATTGAAGCTTACCCTCTGTGTGACTAGAGCAAGAACTTTAGAATGGAAGACTTTGGGGGTACGATTAAGACTAAGCAAGGGATCTAAGAGTAGTGTCTACTTCCATAGAGCTTGTAGCTTTCAAATAAGAGGAAAAGAGAGTTTCAAATAAGAGAAAAAGAGACATGTAAGGGCACAGTGGAACATGGCCATTGTACTGGCTAGTTTTGTGAGTCAACTTGACACAGGCTGGAGTTATCACAGAATGGAGCTTCAGTTAGGGAAGTGCCTCCATGAGATCCAGCTGTGGGGCATTTTCTCAATTAGTGATCAAGGGGGTAGGGCCCCTTGTGGGTGGTGCCATCCCTGGGCTGGAGGTCTTGGGCTCTATAAGAGAGTAGGCTAGGCAAGTCAGGGGAAGCAAGCCAGTAAGAAATATCCCTCCATGGCCTCTGCATCAGACCCTGCTTCCTGACCTGCTTGAGTTCCAGTCTTGACTTCCTTTGGTGATAACAGCAATGTGGAAGTAAGCTCAATAAACCCTTTCCTCCCCAACTTGCTTCTTGGTCGTGGTGTTTGTTCAGGAATAGAAACCCTGACTAATACAGCCATCTAGAATCAGGAAGTAGGTCCTCAACAGGAAAAGAACTGGCCACCACCTCATCTTGACTTCTCAGCTCCCGTACTGTGAGAGAATCTGTTTCTACTGCTCCAATGGCTGCCCAGTCTGTTGTCTTTGTTTAGACAACTTGAATAAACTATAGTATCAGATGAAGTCTTGTACCCTAGGAGGATAGTGCTTCTCAACAGATTCATGAAGGAAGATGGAGATATCTGAGTGTTGGGAAGGATGAACCTTTGCAAGAGATGATGTGGGAGTTTCAATTATTGAGGCAAAGAAAAAAAACTTGGCTCTTCCCAACAATGTTCCTACGTAAGCAACCAGAGGAGTGAAAAGAGAATCGGGACCCTAGAGCAAGACTTTAAGGTAGCAGATATTCTAGAATGATTATCTGTTGATCTAGTGAGCAGAACATACAAAGGAGATTTTATAGAGGGGAGATAATTGAAAAAACAAAGCCATTGAATAGAGAAAAGAGGCTATCCTTGGATAGAAGAGACTTATCATTATGCAAGTATGGAAGGCTAAGCTATAGATAAACATGTAAGAGGGAGGTTGATCAGGTGCATGCACCAGAAGGGGAAGTGGGGCCATTGGGTATACCTGCAGGTAGAGTGGAAGCTTTGGTGATGGAATGAGAGATATTTGTTTCTCTCTTTTGTGCTAACATTCTATTAATTGGACATAGATCGTGACTATCCCTAACCAGAGGCTTGTTTTTGTCTTCCTCCTGATCCAGACAAGGAAATTGAGCTCCAGAGAAAATAAGCAACTTAATCAATGGTTCACTGAGGTGATAACAGCAAGACTGGGATTTGAACTGAAGTTTTCTCTTTTGCTTGTTGTTCCTGATTTGCTGAAAGTGAAAGTGGAGGGGAAAGTTGGAATCATGATCTTAGCAAAAAGAAAAGCAAATTGAGTAATGAAATGTGGTAGGATTTTCAAGCTGTACTGTAAGTTCTCTTGTCAATAGGGATATAAATTTAAAGGAAAACTATTTTTATGGTCTCATGAATTAGCTTTATTGACGTTTGTCTTGCCTACAGCTCTGTGAGTGCTCAGATCTAGAATTGGGTCTGAGTTTCAAGAGAAGAAAGAAGGAAAGACAAAAAGGGTATGAGGGTGGATGGATAGATAGATAGATAGATAGATAGATGGATATATGAATGGATAGATGATGAGTGGGAGGATGGATGGATGGTTGCATGATTGTTTCAAAGAAGGTATGAGGCTCGATAGATGGATGGATAGATGGATGGGTGGGTGGATGGATGGATGGATGGATGGATGGATGGATGGATGAATGGATGGATAAGTAGATGGATTGATACAGACATACATACACACACACATATATATATATACACACACATAGGTACATATGTAAACTAGAGTTTTTATAGTTGTTAACTGTTGACCTGGTTTGAATAAAAAGGAAAATGAGACCAAAGACAGATGAGAGGCACTGAAAGCAGCTGGAATATAGTGGGTTTGGTAAAGTAAACTGGATAATTAAAGTAAGTACTCAGATTAAGTTTCTGATGTTTTGAGAGGCACTTGGCATTAGAGATTTTGGATGAAGTAAGATTCACAATTTCAAGCCCTAGAGTCATACCTGAGCATGAAGAAAGGCTATAGATTTAAAGTTTACTGCCAGGAAGATGGCTCAGTAGTTAAAGTCACCCAAAGCCAAGTCTGGTGAACTGAGCTCAATACCTGGCACTCATGGTAAAAGAACCAACTCTCACAGGTTGTCCTTTGATTGTCACACTTGTGCCATGAGACATGTGCATTTCCACACAAACACAATAGATAAATAAATATGAAAATTTACAAAAGTTGCAGGAGGTAATGAGGTAAGATATGAGTATTGAAGTTCCCAGGGATAATGGTAGAAGTTACAGTAAAAGAGAGACAGTAAGTGGGTGCTAAAATTTCCAGAGACTGGGAGGTGAGTGAGGGACAGGCAACTATGACAGGGAGGGAACAGATGGTATAGTCTCATGCCATCTGCTTTAGAATCACCAGGAATTTTGAGGATGAAGGAAGAGACAAGTGTCTAGAAATAGCAGCCGAGCAACTCCAAAGCCCATAGTCACCCCTTTCCACTCTCCAGCTGAAATCCTCTGCTGCGCTACCACACTCCTCACTTCTAAACAATTCACATATACTGTCTCTTCTGAATCCTATGTTTAGGTAAGATATATTGACATTGGGCTTTGGAAAATAAGCATCAAGTCTCTTACATGAGTGTATATGTGCACATGCATATACATATGTGAACATACATCCTTATACAAGCACGCACATGCATACACACACACACACACTATCCTGAATATTTGGTATGAGTTCTATATCTTCCCTTTTTTTCATTGTTTTTGTTTTTGTTTTGGTTTGGTTTTTTAAAGACTGAATTTCCCTGTGTAGCCCTGGCTGTTCTGGAACTTGCTCTGTAGACCAGACTTGCCTTGAACTCACAGAGATCCATCAGCCTCCCAAGTGGTAGAATTAAAGGTATGTACCATCATTGCTTGGCTAAATCTTCCTTTTTAAAAATCCTGCAAAAAATATTAGTCTGTAGTATTTGAAACTCATTATTCATGCCACTTAGATTCTTTAAATCCTGAAATTTAAATTCTTAATCTGTTCTTTGGAATAGGGAACATTTATTTATTTTTTCTTTAAGAGTGAATTTTCTTCCAGTTTCTTCATATTCTGCTATTGTTCAAATGTGTTGGAATCAAATTTTCTTATTTATTTTCTCTTTCTTACTTTATATATTTTAGTCCTTTTACTATAAGGGTTTCAGATTCTGGAATAAATGTTGAGTTAATATTTGGTTTGGGCTTCCTTGTCAGATAGGGAAATAAACTTAGATTTTTTTTCAGAGAAAGGGAGTACTGGGGATCAAACTCGGAGTTTTTGCACATGCTAGAGAAACACTCTACCATTGGACTACATCTCCAGCCCCATCAATTCAGACATTTCAAGTACAGAGAGTATTCCATGTTGTCATTCCTCACTGTATCTCTACCTCATCCCATCCAAGTTCTGAGCAGTCATTCTACTTTTAAGGTTTTCCAGAATAAGAACTCAGAGCTTTCCCCTTTTATAAGTTAAATCCTTCCAGGCCCTTGAACTCTTGGGTGTGGTTCTACCTCCTCTTCTCTCACATGGATTTTAAGTACCTATCCCACATCTCAGGTCTACATCGGGCTTTATATTCTAGTGCTGGACCCTTCTTACTGAAAAGAATCTGGTTTCCTGCTTCACTCCTGCCCCCCATCCCCAGGGCATTTATTTTTAATTCAATTTGGTAGCAAAAAAAAATATATTGTTGGGTTAGCAAGATATCTCAGTGGGTAAAGAATGCTTACTATCAAATCTCATGACCTGAATTGGATCTGCAGGATCTACATTGTTAGAAGAGAATTGATTCTAGTAACTTGCCCACCACATGAATATTGTAACATGTCGGCACTCCAGAAATGTGGAATGGGCAGGATCCTGGGCCAGGGTAACATGCCAATTCGTTCTAGCATAGGGCCAATAGCCGTTCCTCCCATGGTGTTTCCTGCATGGACAGGATAACAATCTTCTACCTGTTGTTCATGTTGAATTTCATCACTTCCTTCTTACTGGGTCAAGGTTATTGGCCAAACTCTCTGATTTTTCTCATTGCAGTCCTTAAAAGTCTTTAGTCTACTATAATTTTCAAAATCAAGCTCATTATACCCAAAGGCCTCCCAGCCCTGATCCCAATTATTAGAGCATCCTCTGTGTACCCACCCCTCCATACAAAACTCCATGGAAGTTCTAACCTCTGCTATCTCAGTACTTGGGCTTAAAGACAGGAGGGCCTTTTTAAAAAGTGACTTTAATTAAATAAGATCACAAAGATGGCACTAATTCAGCATGCTCGGGTGCTTATAAGAAAAAGAGCAGACATCAGTGATGGGTTCACACAGAAACATGGTCATCTGGGGACACAAAGAGAAAGTAGTCAAAAGAAAGAGGCCTAGTAGAAGCAAAATTGCTAATATCTTTGTCTTAGAGCTCTAGCCTCCACAAGGATAGAAAATGCATGTCTGCTGTTTAAGATAATGATCCATGAGAGTTTGTTATGGCAGCCCAGGCACATTAGCATCCCTCCTGTCTCATTGGTCATATCCACTACTTCCCTTTCCTGTGCCCCAGGCAAGACATGTTCTTCATGTCCTTCAACTGTACAAATTACCCTTCACAGAGGGAAACCCCAAGGACTTTTGTAGTACTTACCAGATGTGGAAGGCTGAATACAGGTTCCCACAGTAATAGTAGGAACCTGTGCATTGAAGCCACGGGTAAGTAAAAGATGTGAGAGTAGAGAGATGGTCATGGATGATCTAAGAGGTTCTTAAATGCAGTTATGAGAAGATTGGGGGAGGGAAGTACATTTGATGACCAAAGCAGAATGAGAAAATATGGTCGTGGGAGAATGTAGCTAATTAGAGTGATGTAGGAAGGGGTCACAAGCCAAAGAACACAGAGAGCCTTGGAGAGCTGGCAAAGACAAAGGTCCCATTTCTCTCCTGGGAGTGTTGCAGTAATTTCCCACCCCCATAAAAATCACACAACCCAGTTATTATGTTTATAAGCTATGTGCCTAGATTGGGCAGATCTAGCACTAGCCTCACTTATTCCCCAGCTATGAGACCCTTTGCTACTTGCAGTTTTTTGTGGTCATGTGGTTCTGTTCCATATTGGCTTCCACCTCCTCTTCCTCTTCCTCCTCCTCTGTCCTCTCTTCTCCTTCTGTCCTCTCTCTCCTTCTCCTTCCTCCTACCTCTGAGACCCCACCTTTCTCTTCCACTGTCCAGTCATAGGCTCTAGCCTTTACTTGACCAGTTAGAATGGGGAGAAGGTTCAGTGAGATCACCTGAGTATGTAGCACCTCTTGAGAAAGCAGAATTAACTTCAAAATACAAACAGCACAGGGCAACACACAACATTTCCACTTTTTATTCAATTTAAAGGCTCTTTTCTCTCAGATATAAATTGAGCACAAAGCTGCACAATTATGCAAACTATAAAATATAGTATACACTTAATCCCTAATCTATCATATTTGTCAATTTAAAATACTCTGCCATCTATCCTAACTTAAAGAAGAATTCCATACCTGAATTACTTTCTGATTTTAGCTTGCATTACCATCTGAAAACTGTCCTGTCAAATCTATATCATCTCTCTCAATGCTAAACCACTTCAGTTTGATTATGAGTCTTCAACCCTGTCAGAAATCCAAGAACAAATTAAATATTACCTGACAATATAGGAAGCACAAAACACAGCTTCCAAACTTAACCAATTTGTAGAGACAGCTGACTACCTAGACAGTTCCTCATTCCTCAAAATTTTGGAGTATCAGTTTTCAGCCTTCTGGCCCAGGATCATCTGAGATCAGATAGAGTCAACCTGTTGACTATCCTGCATTGTGTGTCCTTTCCTGGAGAGTTCTTTTTGTCTGTAGATGAATAGGTCAGTTTTTGTTCAGTGACTAACTTGCCATAACTGGAACAACTTAACTCCATATGAAAGGTTTGATGCTCAATCTCTTCTTTGAACCATGAAGGGGATACTATCAAGAACAGACATGTCTTTAGTCAAAATTTCTAATAATAATGACATGATTAAATATCAGATTCTGTAGATTTCTAATGTTCTTGAAGACTATGTATAGTCTTCAAAAGTATATCTAAATTGTTAAGCCTTGACTACTCTTAGCTACTTCTATTTGAATATTGTAGAAGCACCTTAATATAATTAGATCAGAATCTAATTTAACCATGAGTTTACTACTGTCTCTGAACTTGCATTACTTAATCATCGTAAACAGTTTGTAATGGCAGTTATTAGAAGGACTGGGTCTGAGCCTTATATTCTTAAATGAGTTGCATAGGCACAATACCTATCAAAGAGTAACAATATTAATTTCAAATTTTGTATTAATATAAGAAATGCATATGAATGAAAACCTTAAATGTGCATCAATCTATAATTTTTGTACCAATGTAAAACTTATAACTTCAATTTGCATCAGTTATAAAGATTTCTACCAATTTAACATTATGGTTAAACAAAGTTTTGTTGAAGAGTAAATTTGATAACCTATCCCTATTTGTTTATTTCTCTAATTTCTATGATATTATACTTTCCCCCTTTTCTCTTCCATCCCCTTTTCCTTTACCTAAGAAACAAGCATAGAGAAGAAGAAGGAAAGGTGGCAATCCCTGAGTCTGAGCTCTCTACTTTCCTCTCTGTCCAAAGCTACAATATTTGCAAACTATCCCTTAAAATGACAACATATCTCTAATCCATAACATAACCAGAACCATCCAGCTCCACGAAAGGGACTGGGATGATGGTCTTCCTTTGCTTGCTTCTAGTTGACTTGGGGTGAATAATTACCTTCTGAGGGACCAAAGGGAAATAGGAAAATTGCTTTTGTCAAATGAGGGCTAGCTGGCATCGTTTGCCTTTTAGTCTATGTGCTGAGAGAGTTTATGGCTTAGCTGAAGTCCTGACTGTAACAGTCTGAAAGTCTGGATGGGTGAGCTAGCTGTTCTGGAAATGTCCTAGAAGCAAGTATTTAGAGGAAACAGCTTCGATGTAATGGAAGCAAAATCAAGGAAGGAGCTAGAATGGAGGTTCCCAGACTCTCAGAATCCTAGAATGTGAATCTTGTCAGGGCTGTCTCTTTCTTCTTTCATTCTGCAATATACAAACCTTACAAGAAAGACAACTGTCTTTCTTTAGAGGTTAGTTTGATCACATAATTAAACTACAACATAAATTTCCATCTATGTCATCTTAAAGGATGGTATATAACAATAAATCATGAGAATTCTGTACCCAATAAATGTTATTGACTGTGTATAGACATTTAAGTCCCAGCCAGTCCCAGAGCTGCCTCTGTGTACAGGGACATGTACATCACCCCATATATGTCACATATCTTGTTGATCTTGTCGATCTCCTTCTCCTTGTCCATATTCAAGGTCTTCAGGGGGCCTCCCTTTGTCATGTCTGATTTTTATCAGTCTGCTGACACCTCATCCCAGTAGTTCTGAATTTTTGGCCAGAACTAGCTGTCAGGGAACAGATTTGTATAATTTGAACCCACAGTCAAGAACACAGATATGTGTTACATAGGCCATGGGAATCTATTTTCCTCGATGCTTCTTAAGAGCCAGATTGCCTTCTGTTCCATCACAGAGCACTGCAGCAACTCAGTTTTCTGAAAAAATAGCAGCTCTGTTCTACTTCTTCTACCTTACTGGATTCTTTTAAGCTTACTATGATTGTTATTTTTCTTAAACTCTTATATGGTGTGCGTGTGTGTATGCCAGGGCTTTAATGTGTCAGATGGTAACTTTGGGGACTTGGTTCTTTCCTTCCACATTTACATAGCTTTAAGAGACCAAACTTAGGTCACTGGGCATGTACAACAAATGTTTTATCCACTGGGCCATCTCACAGACACTGAAACCTTATTATTTTAAAACTATTGTAATTGCAGAGAAAGTTGAAAGAAATAGTGTTGAATATCCTTCTCCTGACCTTTGACAATGCTAACATCTTACATGACTATAGTACAGTATCAAAACTAGAAAGCCAAGGCCGGGCGGTGGTGGCGCACGCCTTTAATCCCAGCACTTGGGAGGCAGAAGCAGGCGGATTTCTGAGTTCGAGGCCAGCCTGGTCTACAGAGTGAGTTCCAGGACAGCCAAGGCTACACAGAGAAACCCTGTCTCAAAAATACCAAAAAAAAAAAAAAAAAAAAAAACTAGAAAGCCTACAGTGTTATTGTTGGTCTAATTAGGCTGTAGTCCATATTCACTTTTCAACAACCATGTCGAGGTTTAATTATATTTTGCACTAGATTGTGAGTCTTTCAGTGTTTAGGAGTACATGTTTACTTTATATTTGTCTTCAGAACATGTAACAGACACTAGGATTTCAATAAATATTTTTTAGGATAAATGAGGAGAAAGAATGAGGATGAAATGAGATAAATTCAAGCTTACCTACTCACATTATTTATAGAATTATTATTATACCTTGGGTAGAAGCCAGGATATATATGAAGATGATATTCCAATAATTTTAGAAGAATTTTAATTCTATACTATGACTTTTTTTCCATTTGAAAAATTTTACACATGAGTTTTTTTTTATTACATATTCTGTATATCATCCTAATTAAGAATTTCCTTTGAGCAATGATCTAATTGTTAAGCTAGGAAGATCATTTATTTGGGGACTAGAGAAGTGGTCTCACAGTTAAAAGAACTAACTACTCTTCCAGAGGACAGGAGTTTAATTCCTAGCAACTATGTGGCAGCTCACAAATGTCTGCAATTCAAGTTCTAATGAAGCCGACACCCTCTTTAGGTCTCTGTGGATTCTGAATGCATGTGGGGGAACATATACACATATACACACAATCATGAAGATAAAACACCCAGACACATAAAACAAGCCTTGAAAAGAGAATGTTTATTCTGTCTTGTTAGTGTTTTGTTAACATTTTTCTGAAATAGCAAAAAGAAAGGAAGGAAGGAAGGAAGGAAGGAAGGAAGGAAGGAAGGAAAGAAGGAAGGAAGGAAGGAGGGAAGGTGGGAGGGAGAGAGGGAAGGAAGGAATATGGAGCTCTGCATTCAGAGATGAAAGTGGCACATGTGGCAGGCTCAGTGCTGACACTGGAACAATGCGTAGTCTTCTATGGTCACCACTGGGAAATGAAACATTCCTTTTCTATTTGGCAATTTAAAGGCAATTATCTGTTTTATTTCCCTACTAGGCTGCATTTGCGCATTTAAATGATGTATAAATCATTCTGTGGTGCAGGAGAGTTCAACCACAGGTCAGCAAAGGTGAGTCTGTCTGATCCTTGGAAGAACAGCAGGGAAAGACCTCACTGTCACCTGTGCCCTCCAGCCATGACTGACCCTGATCTATAGATCCTCTTGAGGGACTTCTGGCAAGCAATGGGAGCAAAATAACTTTTAGCACTTCTCCCAGACTGGGTGTTCCTTTTCTTTATATGCCTTTTTCCTTTTATTCATTCCCCAAACCCTAGTTTCTGAGTGACAATGAGCTCTGGTTATACATAAAATGGCTGATGTTCACAGATTCAGTCATTTGACCAATTCACAAAACTATCACAGGGCATAAGTAGACTCTATCCTAGTTCAGCATTTAGGCTTTTGTTCTTCCTAGAGCTGTGTAAAGGAGTGGCTTCCTTAGTGGGCAGCACATTGGAATCAGCTGGCTAGCTCCCAAACTCCCCAAACCCAGCCCATGTGACTTTAAAGAGTACAGAGGATTTATACACCTTAAAGTTTTCTTTTTTTTTCTTTTTTTCACTATATTAATCAATTGTGTTTATTTAAAGTATTCTTAACATCAGAAAATTTTAATGGGAATTTAAAAAAAAATCAGTAAACAAACAATTCGATTTCTCTATTCTAGCCATATAAGCCAGCTGGAGGTTGTAAGGAAAATGCCCTAAAGTGTCACTGTCCCAAGGACTGCAGAAAACTGCCATTCAAGGAAAAATTTGCACAGTAAAGTAACTACAGCGTGGCTCTGTCACTCATACCAGACAACCCCAAAGAAATGCCTTATGAAAAAAATTAAAATTGATCAAGACCACTTAAAATACTTAAATGCAGAAATCTCGATTTTCCTTCAGTTGGGCTACAAACCACCACAGATGTTCCTTCCGGTCAGGGTTCCAAGGAGAACAAGTGGAATGTTTAACCTTAGGCCAACCAACAAAGCCCTTTTTAATAGCATCATTTATTCAGGTGTACTGTAAATAAGGACTGTGGCAACAGAGGAAGCAAAAGGCAGTAGGCAAATGAAATTTCTAGAAGCTCATGAAAACAATATCATCCAAACTGCAGATGGAAATGGACAGTTAATGCCTAGCTGTCTTTAGTCGTTTAGTCATGCCGAGTGTTAAACAATCACTGCTTCCCACATCAAGACGTTAGTCCATGATGGCTGTCAGGAGCATTCCGGACACCGCCCGTAAGTTTTCAATGTACTTCCAGAGTACAGGGAAGTTTGAGAATGAGGGAGAGATTTTAAAATAGACTGACCAAAGTCTCATTGAAGAATCACAGATAGGACCCCATGTCATAATAACCTGACAAAGAGAGCATCCTTCAAACAATTCCCGCAATACGCAGTAACAGGCGTTGTGTCCTGCAGTGTAGATACCAGTTTTCCGGAAGTCACTGATAAACTGTAAATAATCACAAGGACAAATATGTCACTATGTCATTGTCCATATCCAGATTAAATTCTGTCCTAATTAACATTTGTAACCTCCACTCAGGGAAAAAGGTCTACAACCTTTGTTCATCAAACTTGCCACGGAGACCCAGAATAGACAGCTCACTTGTTGGCACCTCGGATCAGACCTTCCCCCACAGTCATCTCCAGAGCCTTAAGAGGCAGAAACACCGGGCTTCGAAAAAGGAGTAGTGAAAACTCTCCAATGCAGAGTCAAAGATGGAAAGCACAAAAGCCTGATTTCAAAATAATCATTGGGGAAAAATGATTCAGGACATTTTAATACGCTTTAAAAGTATAGATACTTGGTGTTGTCCAAAGTTGGAGGATGTTGTGCAGGTGATTCCGCTATGCAACCAACAAGGAAGACACCGCTTTGCACGAACTCCAGAGCGGATGGATATATCCAGTACTATCTCCTGGCTGATGAGGATGCTGGTCAAATCTTAGTTCTCATAAATACAAATCTCTGTTCTGGGCAGAGGATGTGGCTGTCTCTTCATCTGCAGACTATTTAAATAATACTGAAAGAATTATGTTTCACAGGAGACAAAAAACCTGGACAGTGTCCAGACAAGGGATTATAGTCAGAATGTAGGAAGAATTTTAAAACCTCGACTAAAGGAAATGAACTGCCTAGACATTACTTTGTGAGATTTCCCAGAAGTCCTCCTTTCCCACCCCCAACTCCATATCCAGCTAGAATTGTTCCTTCTTCATTGGTGTATAGCTCTTTCTTAAAATACATTTTTATCTCCTAGAGCACAGGCTAGTTAGCTGAATGTTTATCCTTGACAACCTATGATGCTCTTGAAGTCAATGGCTGTGCCTTCTTCTTCCTTTGGCTCCTGCTAAACATTATCATTCTTCTGATATCTTTGGCTGATTGGCTTACTTTTTAGAAATTTCCTAATTCAAAAGGAAAGAAGCATGACTTGCTTAACCTCGGGATTATGAGGTTTCTGAAAGCACACAGAGAACTCGCACACTCGTGTGTGTGTGTGTGTGTGTGTGTGTGTGTGTGTGTGTGTGTGTGTGTGTTGTAAACTTAAAATTGTGTTAAAGCCTATAGTAGACTTCTCTACAGCACTGATGGGAAGATGCCTTAAACTTCTGAAAGCACACAGTAGTATATTATTTATCTGTAGTAAAAAATAAAAATCACTCTTAAGAACTGAAACCCAAATATTCCTGAACAATAAAACCAAGCAGGTTTATCAGTAGCAGACCTACACTAAAACAGCAAAGGACAAATGGGAACACAGGAGAAGAGAAGAGAGAAGCAAAGCTGTGTAGGCAGAGGAATGCAAGTGAGTCCTGAACCAAGAAACAATAGTCATTGGCACATGTGAGTGTCATCTTTAAATTCATAAAGCTGAGGCAGGAGGATTGCTAGCCTGGCGTGTATAAAGCGACCCTGTCTTGAAGCATCAAAAATCAACAAAAAAGCAAACTATGAAAACCCCAAACACAAAATAGTAACCATGCTTGGGTGAAATGGGAGCAAACTATGTAAAATTAAAACTCATAGTATTAGTAATCAGAAGAAAAGGCTATGCATATAGCATGGGGGTTGGAGAGATGCACTCAAATCTCCAGAATAAAAGGAGTAATGACTCTTCCAGCTTTTTAGGTGAGAGATCCATGCCATGGGACTTAATCTGGTCTAACCTACTTGCCAAGAGGCTTGGAATCTGGCACAGGGTAGGACTGACTGCAAACTATTTGGCACTTGTTAAGCAGGGGCTAGGCTTGTTTCTATCCAAGGCCTGAGAGTTCTCACCAGTTACAGCAAGAGCCCCTCAGTTCTTTGTTCCAAGGGATTGCCTGCAAAGGGGCGTGGCCAGCTTTCTCCCAGGCTGAAACATCTGGTCTCTTAAAGCAACAGTATCTTAAAGGGGCAGGGTCATGATCTAAGAACTAGACACCAACAATAACAAAAAAGAGAGAGAGAGAGAGAGAGAGAGAGAGAGAGAGAGAGAGAGAGAGAGAGACAAAAGTAAGCACAGAGAGGTAAAGTGTTCCAGTGTTCTGGTGTTTCGGTGAAGTGCTAGAAATGTTCATTTACTTCAAATTGTAATAAATCAAGATTGTATGTTATTCAAAGAAACATTGAAGAATGTGACATAGACTCTAAATTTTGGATTTATTTAAAAGAGGTCAAGAAAAAAACTATTCAGTTGAGATCATCAGAAATTAAGTGGATAAATATACTCAAGAATTATGTGCTCTTTAAACATGCCAATTCAAGTTTTTAAATGACCTGACTTAATAAAGCCCAACTACAGGAGATACTTCTGAACATTAAATAAAAGAACATGGGGAAAATCCAGGCCAAACAATGTGAAGATCTGATCACAAAACAGCCTGAAATGGATTAGAAGCCACAGTCCAGGACACATCCTACATCACAGACCTTGATGCCAAAGCTCAGAGCTGAGACAGGCCCCATAGGCTAAGGGCTTTTCTGGAAATTCTCTAATTCTGGTCAACATTGTAAGTGGAAAATGACTCTCCCTCAGTTTCACACCGACTCCCAATTCAGAAGGCTCTCCTGCTCAGACTGGGTCTTCCTGAGGAGCTGTGCCTGAGCAGAACAAATCCTTCTCAAGTGTTATCCTCTCTTCTCACTGACAGAGACATCAGGGTCCATCTCTACCTGCTGCTCAGCTCTAAGGATGGAGGCACAGGAGTCCTTTCTGGGTTTCCTTTCCAAGAGCCATTCACCCTTTCCCTAATCAAAGATTTTATAAATGGGGAAAAGAGAAAAAGAATATATACACAAATTCTAAGTCAAGAGAGTCTTCTTGGGCATCTTGACTATATCTCTACTCTACCCTTCTAACAAAGAGCCTGATCAAATTCACCCACCTCAGTCAACAAATCTGGTAGGAAATTTTAAGTCCTCACCTACCAAATTCCAAGGATGGACAGAAGAGATGCGTTGCTTACTATTAGTGTCATGTCTGTTAGGAGCAGAAACATTTACATCAGTGGTTCTCAACTTTCCTAATGTTGCATCCTCATGGGGGACCCCCCTCAACCATAAAATTATTCATAACTGTAAGTTTGCTATTGTAATGAATTGTAATGTAAGTATCTGATACACAGGCTATCTGATATGTGATCCCCAAAGGGTTGCTACTCACAGGCTGAGAACCACAGACTTAAACTAATTATGGAAAGGTAAGATTTAAAGGGCTATCTATGAGAGCAAAGTTGCCCCAACTCCATAGCCAAAAAGATCAGGTCCCAATATGGTCCTGCAGTCACACGGACCATGCCAGTCAGTGTTCCCTGACAAACATGAGTAGTGGCAGTGGATTTTGACCTCTGAGTAAATCAGAAGTAGGGCAGGAAGCATACACATCCGGAGGCATTAGAATTAGATCACATGATCTGCTAAGTCACAGCAGGGATAACTCAAGACATCTTCAAAGCCTCTGGGTTATAACCTTTCTTCCCTCAAACATACAGACTTAGACATCTACAATTACAGCCTTTTATAGAGTCTTCCCCATTCAACCCTCCTCCCTAAACACTATGTACTGAACACTTCAAATGCCCTCATGGTTGATGGGGAACCACCTTGTTTGATCCTCCACATAGCCCTATGATGTAGGCATTATTGTTCTTATCATTTTACAGATGGGGCTGCTGAGAGGGTTAAGATGGACAGGGGCCAGTTACTGAACTAATGCCAGGCATCTTGTTAGAATCTAGTTACCTGGACTACGACAGCACCGCTCTTCCTGCCTTGGATCTTGTCTGGCTTTCTGGGTCCCTGGTAGCCCCACTGGCTTATTCCTCCCTTCATCAGCCAGCTGGGCTTTGGAGTCTTTCTATATTTTCTGAAATCTCAAGAGCCAAGACAAATTTCTATCTTCACCAGCAGTTACAACTTTATGTGTGACATGCTCAACTCTGGCTGCCTCCTGTGTCTATGTTTACAACTCCCTCTGCTTCCTGTGTTTCAGACTGCAAAGTGGCACACACTGCCATGCTGGCCAGCCCCTCTTGTCCTATTGCCATTCCCACAGAAACTTGATCCCAGCATACGTCACTCCTGAATGTGTACCCATTGTGGCTGTATGTACATACAAGAAGACAGTCTACCTGGAGCACATAATTATTTCACAGTGTACTCCCAAGAGGCACCTCCAAGAATGATCACCCTGGGACAGCTTATCCATCTGTGAGTGACGCCACTGCAGGCTGACTGAGTAGGAAACACTGTTCTTCCCTAGGGATTTTTGCTAGTTTTACATATATGTATGATTTAAATGATTTGCAGTTTTTCCTTAAGATGATTTTCTTGATGAAATAGCCCTTCCCTTTTATTATTATTATTTTTAAATGAAATTCCTCAGACTTAGCAAGAAAAGTCACTTGAAATGGGAGAGCCCACAAAACAGAGGAGATGGCATGCCTAGACTTCCCTCTGTGACCTGCTTGTGCATTAAGCATCTGGGCATTAAGCTTAATAACTTTGTGCTAATGCACAAAGGGACTGTGGAAGGCCCTGAAGTCACACTGTGCATACTGAAGTCCAAAGGGTAAAGAGAATGTGACATCCTATTGGCAGGTGATGCGGGCGCCACCTCATAAAAGAGAACCGACTGGTGGTGTTGGCCTGGAGGATCATTGGCGTCCCTCACAGTTGTAAAACCCTTAAGTGGTCAGTAGAGACCAGCCTAGCATGATGGGGTAAAGGTGAAGATAATCAGTAACACCATATGTGGCCCTGATCATTTATCTACTGCTTATTGATCTTAAGAGATATATTACTGTTAATATCCCAGAAATAATTTCAGGGGTCCCTTGAAACTCTGTTATAGATTTTAGTACCGTGTTAAGACTCATGGTTATTTTCTGGCCCATATCCATAGAAACTCGTATCTCTTGAGATTCTTAGTTGCAAACCATAGAAATCAATGCTGGCTTCTTCACAAAAAAAAAAAAAATTAAAAAAGAATTTATGATTGGGAAGGGCAAGTTCACAGAAGCATCAAGAATCAGGAGGACCAAGCTTAGAAAACAGGACCAAAATGAAGGGACTCCTAAAGTAACTCCAGGCTCTTGGAGCAGAATCACCATGTCTAAGGCTGGAAACATCTGAACTTCAAGCCACGCCCACAAGGGTGATGACACATCCACTTGACATCACCTCTGCCTGTGTCATTTCTGAGACCAAGTATCCCAGAGATCCCTGCTGAGTTCTGTCTCCAGTTCTATAGAGGAGATACTGTGGTCTCTTGGACTTCCACAGAAGGAGACAAGGAGAACTTCCTGCCCATTAAGCTACATTCAAAGAGAACCCCACCCAAAAGGAAACTGCAGAGGAGGATTGAATCACAACATATTTCAGAAGAGGGACATGTCCATGAGTGGTCCATAGAAATACAAGAGTTTCAGAGTCAGACCAAACTGGCGTTGGCACTTCCTGGCTGTGGGACCTGGTGGGTGCTGGGGACTGCCTTCCTCCTGTTAATATGGGATTAAAGGACAGGTCTATGCATGCAAAACCCAGCCCACAAATAGGTTTTATGTGTTTACTTCTCTTGGAAAACAGACTTGCTCCTCACATGTCTCAGTTTGTACCCTAGCCAGACTTTTCTGGAAGCTTTTGACAGTGAGTCTGAAATGACCAAAGGGCATGAAAAGGAGCAATTAGTAGCCTGCAGCTTGAACACATTCCACAAACAGGAAGCCCCAGAGGTCAGCGAGATATGACTGACTGTTCAGTAGGTATGGAGAGGAAGGGAGACTCCTAGACCTCTTTAACTGGATGTCTTTCCTGCCAATAGAAACTCCTACCAAACCCACCTTGCTCATGTTTAGGATGATAGGCTACCTCTGAATTTTTCACTCTGAAATAAGTGTTTGCTTAGAATGAATATTGTTAGGATAAAGTACCAATGTTATAACTTCTTTTCATGCTGAGTTAGCAGGTAAGATCAAAGTCCCTTTTTCTTCAGACTGAACTGCTCTGGCATCTAGAAGTGCCTTGAGGACTTTAGATAGAAGCCACCACAGTACAAGACACAATCACTTTATAGTTTTGCAAGCCTTTTGAAAAATAATGTTTATACAGCTTGCTACTGCATGGTATATCAAATGGAATAAAGAGAAATGCTGGCATCAAGCCATCCTTCCTTAAATGAAAATGTTCACTCCATCCACGGTGCACAGGTTCTTATCTGTTTTGGTTATTCTAGTGGAATCTAGGCATCTTTTTCCCCTATTCATCATTATTTTATCTATGTATTTATTTTTGAGATTATAATATGATTATCTCTCTTCCTTCCCTTTCCTCCTTCCAAACCCTTTCATATACCCCTACCCCCGCAGCTCTCCTTTAAATTCCTGGTGCCTTTTTCTCACTGATTATTATTGCATGAGTATATGTACATACATATATTCCTGAGTATAACCTGTCCAGCCCATGTAATGTTATTTGTATGTATGTTTTCAGGGCTGACTGCTTGGGACCGGGCAAATAGTTTGTGTGCTACTCCGAGGGGGAGACCTGTCTCGTTCCCAGCTTTCCTCAGCTGCCTATAGTTCTTTGTGTAATGTTACGTCCTCACGGGCTTTCCTCCATCCACTTTGGTATGTCCATTGGTGACTTGTTCAGTTCATGCTTGTGCAGTCTTGTGATGAGATTTTATGGGCCTAGACTCTTTTGTGCAGGCAGGATGATTCAGTGGGCAAAGGTGCTAAGTTCAATCCCTGGGACCCAGCTAGTGGAAGGAAAACAGACTCTTGAAAGTTATCTTTTGAGCCTCCGCACACTCACCATGGACTGCACACCTCATCCGATATACTTACACACAAATAAATAAAATGGGGCATGTGTGTGCTTAAAAAGCATCCAGTACTGACTGATGTCAGTTAAACAGTAGTGAAATTAATGTTTTCATATCTTCAATGAGTGTTAAGACACGTGTTGATGTTTTTGGATATGTATTAGTAAGCTATGATAATTTTAGTAATTTTTAAAGACCTGTCATTCTCCAAACATAACTATGGCAAAGAATTGAAATGTGTTTTTTTTATTTCAAATCTCTAACTTGGCTAGTGATGCTAGGAATGTTCAAATGGGGGAAAGAGGATTATGCAATGCACGTTTTATCTACAGACATTCACACAACATTCAATTATGAGTGAGTTGTTTAAAATAAAGACAGAAAGCAATGTAAATGTCCAGTACCAGGAGATTCATAAATGAAATGTGCTCTCTTCCTATTTTATTAATTAAAAACACAACTTTATAATAGCCAATAAAATGAGAAAAAAGTAAATTCCATAGAACCTTGCATGTAATATACTTTAAGAAAAAAAAGACGTTTAAAACAATATGACCAATATAAGCTCAGCTTTGTAAATAATTCACAGATAAAAACAGAAACAAGACCAGGATAACAAATCAACTGCAGGATTTCTGTGTTGGTTTGATTTGGTTTTAGTTATTTGTTTACTTGTCTGCTTCCTAGCTAGTACATGCTTTTGCAAATCTCTATTTTCTAAATATCATAGCAAAAAAAAAAAAAAAAAAAAAAAAAAAAAAAAAAGAAGAAGAAGCATTAAAACCAGCAAATTGCTTAACAAAGAAACCACATATGATTGGTATTACTTTATTTTTACACTTGGTTTCATCTCAAACTTACAATAGATGTTAGCAGTTATTTCTTAGGAGAATAAAAAGTCCTGGAGGAAGGAATACATATGAATTTTATAAATGCTGCATGCATTCTTGTCTCATCTTTGAGAGTCCTTAATGGCATCTACAGGTTAATATTTGTCTAGATAGTGCTAACATACTGGCAAATGTTTCTCTTCTTTAGTTAAACTTCATGTCCATCTTTAATCAACCTACTTCAGCAAGGGTCACATATTTAATCATCAAGACAGTCATTCTCAAAGTAGCACTTTTCTGGGCCTAGAGAATAATTTTGGTCTGTCTCCCCTCATATTTTCTGCACTGGGAGTTCATTTTGAGCAAGAACATAGACTGAAAAATGTACCCCCCCCATATTAGAACTCTTCCTGCATCTAAGACACTGAACTCTGGGGTCACAATGCCTGGGTTTAAATTTCAGCTCCATGAGCGAGCAGTAAACAAGTTGTGTGGCTTTGGGCAAAATAGTTAACCTCTATGTTTTGTTTTCTTCTTCTGTGGTGGGGAAAATATTAGCACTTACCCAGTTGGGTTGTTAGGGTGGAAGAAGTTAAGACCTAGTGACCTTGAATTAGTGGCATAGTGTATGTGTTCTGTAAAGAACAAGCTGACAGCCATTCTCTACCCCTCCAATATCCATTCTCAATACTTCTTCACCTTGCTCTGGGTCTCAGAAGTATATATACCCTTAAGGGATGATTCCACAAGTTTGAGCCACTGGCTTCGGACAGTTTGCCAGGAGATCTAGGATAGGATTATCGTTCTAGGCTTTGCTCCTCCTGGAATATGCCTCCTGCAAGAGATTCTACTACAGCTGAGTCCTTCCTTATGCAGCTAGTGTGAACAGCTACAACACTTGAGAGGCAGACCATTCTGCTGCGCATCTCATGTGACTTCTCCAGCATCCCACCATTCCCTTGCTTCATAAGACCTGAAGATGGTAACACCTCCCAAACATTAATAACCACTGGCCCCTCGCTATGCTTTATGCTATCTTAGTTCCAGGATTTTCTCTTCCCACCTCTATAAATTGCTTCTTCACTAAATGCATATTAGTTCATCCTTTTTGAGTGAGCCAAGTGCTTCCTGCTGGGACCCTGGCTGACATAGCTGAACATTATTAATATATGTGTCCTTCTGCTCATAAGAGTATTGCAGTCAGAAGAGGTTGTCAAACATAAAGGTGATCATTTTATTGAGCATGCAAGGCACCAGACAGCTTTTAGGTTCTTCTGAATTATGAATGTCCCAGGTTTGCTAAGCCATCAAAGAATCATAGTGGTGAAATAGGAAGGATGGGGAAATCTCTACTTACAGTTTTATGTGCATAAGAAGGTATCTGTTGCTTGGAAATCATACTAGTCTGTGCGTTGTTGTGGATCATTTGTTTGATTGTCTTTTAAGATTCTCATCAATTGAAACTTTTTCTCTGTCCAAAGCATGTATGAGAAATGCCTGTCTTGAGGTTACTAAATTTCTATGAGGCTATATTTACCAATCAATTGTCTACTCCTTTATTTAGATATATACTAGAAGTGAAGTTCTGCCATGAATTAGGAAAATATTTTTGCAGAAAAAGACACTATTGGCAAGAAGCAAAGCCATTACAATTCTTGGAAAACTTAGCTATATAATTGGGGGAAATAAAATTTGATCTTCTAATTATACTCTCTCTCTCTCTCACACACACACACACATTCAGAGAGAGAGAGAGAGAGAGAGAGAGAGAGAAGAGAGAGAGAGAATGTAAAATAGTGGCTGTAACATGTACTATGTATGTAACATGTAACACAGTACCAAAAGAGTGAGTCTTTGATAAGGAAGACTCACATAGTCAGGAGGTGCCTCTAAGATTTTGAATGGAATAAGAATGGAATAAGAATGGAATAAGAATGGAATAAGAATGGAAAAAATGAAAACAAAAAACAAAAAAAACAAAAAACCAGAATTTCAGAAAAGGAGGAACTGTGTGCCAGGATCATTTGATAAGTGGGGGTGAGGTTGGGGGAGGGAGGACACTAAGGAGGGTCATGAAATCAACCAGGCTTGAGAAGAAAGACAAGGGTGATGGGGTTGGAGGAGACAAAATGGGGCCAACAGATTGCTTAGTCTCTAAGAATAGGAAATGGTAGGAAGAGTTCATGTAGGTAATGACCTGATTGGGTTTGAGTTTTGAAAACTTCATTTGATCTCTGTGGGAGCTGTTCTAGGCTCCGGGATTCCAGATGTCCCCACCTCCAACCACTGCCCACCCCTTGACTGAAGTACAAATAGAAAATATTCACTAGTTGTCTTGCAGGTGATTAGACTGGAACTGAATTAATTCCTGCTAATCAAAGGGATTCTTCTGAAGGCCCTGGCAGTGACAGGTAATTTCAAGATGAAATTTCTCCTCCAGTCTGTGTCTAATCAGTCCCCGCTACTGCATTTCGGCAAGTCAACACTGCTACATATTTTTGTAACTTTCCAGTCATTTTCACATCACAGCTGTCACTGGGCTCCCTGCTGGACCCAAGTACACATAACTAATTAGTCAATCAATCAAGAAGGAGAGAAAGCCATGCCTGATGTGACAGTGAGAAGCTCTGCTGGCTAAACTCAAGGACTGGTTTCAGCCAGAATTAAAAAGACAAAAACATTATCTACTTATTGGGAAGTAGAGCTCACAGATTAGAGATAATTCCTAAGACTTGGGGGCTTGTAATTTAGAATGTGAGTGATGTGGTTCCTGGGTTTGAGGGGAGCAGGTCGGGGGCTGGAATCCTGCTGTTCAGTGTCCTTATGTAGAGGGAGAAGGGTTTCTCAGGAGTGAGAAGAGCAGAGGATCCCCAGTGAGCAATCAAGTCTTCTGGCTCTAGGAAAAGCCATAGTTCTACTGCCTGAGTAAGCTGGGCCAAGCACTTCTGTGTTATAGTACCTATGTCTATGGAAAATATTCATGAAAATAAAGAATTCATGAAAATTCTTCCTGGGAATCATGCTAGTCAGTTTTCTATCACTGAGGTAGTTTTGGGGGCTTTGTTTGTTTGTTTGTTCGTTTTAATTGATAATGGAGTAACAGGAAAATGCAATGGATTTTTTTTTTTTTTTTAGAATCTAGTGACGAAGCCATTGAAGAGCTAACCATGGGTATCTAAACAATTTTTCAGATTGTTTGTTACTCTGGGATGTCTGTGAAATGTAAAGTCTTGGATGGTTGTCACCACATATAGACCTAAGAGGACCAAATGGAGAAGAGATTGCTTGTTGCCTTTGGTCAGCATCCCCAGCCCTGCTTATTCCCACTTTAATCCCTGACATTCTGGTGTGCCCTCCCCCACACTCCTGCCTGCAGGCCTAATTGACTCATTGCATCCTTCTTTGCAGGGCTACCTACACTTCACATGGATACCTGGCCTGTCTGTCCCAGACCTTCCAAAACCTTTGCTTCCATCTACAGTGATCCTGAGTCTCAAGAGAAGCCATCATCTAGTCCTGGCATCAGGACTTGTGCCCATAGACATCAGTTTTCTGCATTATAAAATTTGTTCATCACACCAGTATATAATTTCTCAGGCTCTTAATACTTATTCCTCTCATAGTAACAATTTTATTCCAAGTCATAGGGTACACAATTTGTAATTTCACCGAAAAAGAAGGAAGAGGAGGAAAAATGGGTGCTTGAAGAGAAAAATATTCTGGATCAACAAGGTTTTGTTGTTATATTTGTTTAAAATATGCATGGAAAGAATGGGGAGATGGCTCAGTTAGTTATGTGCTCCTCTTGCAAGAAAAAAAAAATGCACTTTAACAAAAGCAAGGGGAGATATAAGTAGATCTCTGTGACTTTCTGGCCAGCCAGCCTAGCTTAGGTGAACACAAAGCCATTCAGAGATCCTGTCTCAACGCGAACTGTGTTCCTGAGGTTGTGCTTTGGCATCCACATTCATGTGCACATCTGCATGCACACACACACACACACACAAATAAGCCTTGCACCTAGCAATTTTCAAATTTCCTATCTTAGGACATGGTAACAACAGCTACTAAGGGAGCAGAGGAGAAATCCAGATGGATCTGACCACAAACCAGGGATGACACTTGAACAGCTCAGCTATGTTCCTCTCTCAAGTCCTTGGAGGCTATGACAGGGGAAGCCAGCAAGTGAGCAAGTGAGAACAGAAGTGTGGGGTAAGGGAGCCTGGAAGAGAGACGGAAACCTCACAGTGAGGAGTCTGAGCAATGCATTTCTCCCTAAGTAGGAAGGATTTTCTTCAAAATCTGAAAGGCAACAGAATGTTGGATTTGAGAGTCTCTAAGAGTCTGAGTGTGAAGTGAAAAATGAAGAACCAGTTTGGGGCTCTGGACACGCGGAAGCTGCAGCAGGTATAAGAGGTAAATAGTGCTTCTCTGCCCGGGAGAGATATTACAGCACATGAAACAATGAAGGTAGACAAGAAGGGCAGGCTGTGGAACATTCTAACCTCTTGTAATCAATGTTAATACATACACACTTAAAGTCTCAGCACTCACTGCCGAGCATTCCCACTACAAACAGCCCTTGTGAATGGTGGAGATCCAAATCTGGTATCCGTGTGTGTGTGTGTGTGTGTGTGTGTGTGTGTGTGTGTGTTGGGGATCCCCTTCTGAATGCAGAGGTGTCCAAATCCCTCCTGAGGAATCAGGCAGCCTTTCTAATTGCCTTAGACCATTTCAGTCTGCTAGAGAAAATAATGGAGACTTTGTCAGAATAGAAATCTCTCTTTTGGACTAACAGAGAATCATTTTTCCCCCTTTTTGTCCAAGTTTATCTCAAGAAAAAAGAAAAAGCTGAATGAAGCGAGTTTAATAGCAAAATGAAAGGCAGTTCTTCTGAAACATGAGGGTTTTAACCCTCCAGTGTTCCCAGCCAATGAAAAATGTGATATATGCTGTGCTTGTGGGATGCTCAGCCTAAGTGGCTACAAATTAATTGAAAAATATCCCAGATAACCTGCACGGCATTGAGAGGCAGAGGTGGCTTCAGAACAAAGGCAGGAGAATGTTTTTGTTTGGCTGCAGGTGTGGGTGACCTTGTAAGAAGCACACTATAAATTGCTGAAACTGTGGGATGATAAGCCAGGTTGATAGATTCCTGTCACTCTCCCTCGGTAACAAATGGGCTCACCTTCCTGAAGTCCACAGAGGCACATACATCAAGAAGCCCATTGCTGTACCCAAGCTTCAGAGGCATGCACATTTACAAACCCTCAGAAGAGAAATGCGGATCCACACTGTGCCTGCCCACAAGAATTCACCTTCCTCTCCGTGTCCTTTTTGTGTTTTTCCTCTTGAAATTTTACTCTGTTTCTCTTTCCCTCTTGTTCATGGAAGTGGCATTTAACAATGGTGTCTGGAAATAGTTAGGAAATAGGTAGGGAAACTGCACAATCAGGTGCTTACATTCTCTCTTTGTTCCTCTGAGCAGGCAAGTACAAACTACAGGGGCAGAAAGACAGAGAGGGTGGTGGTGAGAGATCATGCCATTGAAAGATACCAGAGCCACAGAAGGAGTTTGGCCATGAAATGTCTGCTGCTATGACCTAAAGCAGAGGTGGGGGAAGTAACTTCAGTCTCCTTTCAAGAGAAAAGCCATGTCAGGGTTCATAGCAGTGATTTTATACTTTCTTTTGGAAACGTGTGAATTTTTCTTCATCCTCTCGGTGTTTCACACAGAAACGATGCCCTTATGCATCCTTCAGAGCTAGTGAGAAGGAAACCTAGCAGCAGGGAAGCCCTTGTGTCTGAAAACTAAGAATGACCATTTGTGACAACACAGACATAGATTTCCTAGGAAATGCATGTTGAGGAAGTAAAAGGGCATCAGATCCACGAGGGCATAGATGCCAACTTCACTGTAGACAAGCTACGTTTCATCCCATAAGTCTGTTTTCCTGAGTGTCAAAAAGAAACACTAGTGGTGTTTGGCTGGTGAGATGGCTCAGCGGGAAAGAGCACTGACTGCTCTTCAGAAGGTCATGAGTTCAAATCCCAGCAACCACATGGTGGTTCACAACCACCCGTAATGAGATCTGACACCCTCTTCTGGTGTGTCTGAAGACAACTACAGTGTACTTACATATAATAAATAAAAATAAATCTAAAAAAAAAAAAAAGATTTTAAAAAAAAAAAAGAAAAAGAAACACTAGTACCTACCTGTCTTAGTTAGGGTTTCTATTGTTCTGGGGAGACACCAAGACCACAGAAACTCTTACAAAGGAAACTATTTAATTGGAGCTGGCTTGTAGTTTCAGAGGTTTAGTCCATTACTGCCATGGTAAGAAGGAGCTGCGAGCAGTCTACATGTGGATCCACAGTAGCTGGAAGAGACAGCCACATTGAACATGGCTTAAGCATCTGAGACCTTAAAGCTGGCCCATAGCGACATACTTCCTCCCACAAGGCCACACCTCCTAGTACTACCACTCCTATGGGACTATGGGGGCCATTTTTTATTCAAACCACCACACTATCCAACACAGTTAAAATGAAAGTGAGATATATGCCCTCTGCATAGAAAGCTTGAAAAACTTGTAGCTTTCATTCACAAAGGAGCACTTCAGTATATAAATGTACTTCTAGTTTAATCTGTTTTATCATACGAGAAAGCATTATAGAAAGGTAGGAAAAGCATGCTTTAAGTAAACATACTGTGTTTGTGTTCTGGAGACAAACAGCTTCACAGAAGAACCACATTAGGTATATAATTTCTGGAAAGTTCTCAACCATCTGGATCAGAAGATAAAAGATGATCTGCTATCAGAGACATTGTGAAGACTAACTAGTGTTTATGAACATAAATACAAATGTTTCAGATTCTCTAGAGAATGGGATTGGATGGAATATATGTTCCTGTATAGGAAGGTTCATTTTAGGAAACTGGATCTTTTGTGATTAGGGACAACAGCGGACAAGTCTAAAACCAGAAGTGGAGGCAGCCAGTTGGAGACACAGGGAGACCTGATATTATAGTTTAAGTCCAACATCTGTGACAGTGGACACTAGGAAGGTCTGGGGTTGTAGCCCAAGTCTAAAGGCTATCCAATACAAAGTTCCTCTTATTTATATGAGATCTATCTGTTGATCTATTGGGGCTTTCAATGCCCAATGTGAAGCACACTTATGTTAGAGGACAGTGTGCTTTACAGATTTCCCTGTACATGATAACCTACAAAAGGTAGTGGCTTCCATTGACTAAGGACTTCAGAATATCAGTCTATCATGCTATGTGCAGAGACATCACACGAGAGTAAGATAAGCTCTGATTCAATGCTTCCATTTGACTCAGATCTACCAATGTAAAAGCAAGTGAACCAACCCACTGAACCTTCCCAGAAATATCCAGAATAGTGTTTGAACATGTAACTGAGCATGATGACCCAGGCAATTTGACAGGTGAAGTCAACCATCTTAAGTCATCTCCAAAAGACCCACCTTTTAAAACAATGCAAGTGGCTGACTAAAGCAGCCTCAGCACTCTACCTCCCATTACAGTTAAGCCTTGGCTTTGGGTCAGATATGAATGTCTCCACTACTAAAGGAGAGCACTCTCCATGGCTCCACTGCAATCGTTCTTATTGTCCTTCCAACATGATTCCTAAAGTAATTGGTAAGTAGGCACCATTATCTAACTCTAGCTTAACAATCAAAGGCAAGTCTAACCTTCCTGTGGTGTGACACATCCTAAAAATGAGAAAAGAAATGGACAGCATTTTCTGGTGCATTTTCAATAGCATATACTGCCTTTTTCACATGTACCAATCACTTGGAGAGTGCCTATATAATACCAGCGTAAGTTGTTTCTGCAGGCTGTATACAGAGACACCCTTCTAAAAGCTCTGCTTAATTTTCCCCCCACATTGTAATTCATTGTTGGCCTTTTCTACAGTGAATTGTTGGAATTAACCAATAAATCAGCTGGAAAAGACATGCCAATTTCTTTCCCAGTTGATAAATTACAGTGTGGGGTTGGCATAACATGTTTTATTGTGTGTGCACGCGTGCACCTGCTCATGTGTGTGTGAGTGTGTGTGTGTGTGTGTGTGTGTGCTCGTGATCAAGCTCACACATGCATGAGCACATTTGCTATATTCCTATGCAAAATTTACTTTTTAAGAAATGTTGAAATTTTAAAGTTCCTCTATTACACACTAGTTTTAATGGGCTATATATAATACTATATTTCTATCTTGTTACATAAAGATCTACTCAGTCAATCAATGAGTGACAGTTATTGACAACTAGAACATAAGATTATTCTACTCACTCATAAGCATTTACTATAAAAATTAGTTTGCTTTTAGTTCTTACACTAATGTGGTACTGGGCCTCAGGGTTCTTTGCCTCTCAGGCCTTAATATTCTTAGTAATTAACACATTAACCCTTTTAAAGATCAATGCTCCCCAGTAATGCGTATTTCAATAAGTCCTACAGATTGTGCTATAACATTCTTCCTTTAACAAAATACTAATGTAATAAAAAATAGTAAGAATTTCTTTAGAGTTGCAATATTTAACTATTCTAGGAGAATAGTTAAGAGAATATAAGAAATAGGGTTGGTACCTAATAATTTAGTTAGGCACTTAGACAAAGGCAAGAGTGTGCCGCTCCGTAATAATGATGAAGATGGTTTTGTGTCCTCTTGGGAAGCCTGTGTGTCATCCGTACACATACATCAGGCCTCTTGCAGATTCATCTTATTAATACATTACAGTGCAGGCAAAGAGGTCATCCAAGATCTTCCAGTAGAACTAAGACAGGAAAAGGGAAAGTAGCTGAGGAAAACCAGGATAGTCAAGGCAAGGCAGTTCCAGGCAGGACAGACACCACTGTGCAAGCCAAAGCTGATGTTCAGACAGTGTCTCTGAGACCTCATGGAGTCCAGGGCAAGAGGAAATTATATCTTCCCTAAAAGTATTTTCAAAAATAATTTGCCCTATGATCTGTCAAGATTCACCACCAGTATGCTATTACCAGGGCCAGGGCTCCTAAATGATTCAGTATCCTGATAAAGAGAGAAACATATGAAAAAGACCTGGCTTAATAAAATAATTAAACACACACACACACACACACACACACATACACACACACACACACATATGAAAGCACACTGCAAATCCTCAGAACACACTTAAATGGTGGGAGCAGTCACACACACAAACATACACACACACACACACACACACACACACACACAGCTGTAACCCTGGTGCTCTCTGAGGTGGAGACAGGGATCACTGGCCTTGCTTGCCATCAGAACCAAGCCAGCTGACTTCAGGTTCAGAAATACAGGGGAATAAGGTAGAGAGTAACAGAGTAGGTATCTCCAGAGCAGAGTAGAGAGTAACATCTGGCATCCTCCTCCGACCTTTGCATAAGTATTGCCTATATATTTTACACACACATACATACACACACACACACACACACACACACACACACACACACACACACACACAAAATGCATCATGCATATACATCACACATCTGCACACACAAATTGAAAGAAACAGCACAAAGAACACTTGGGTAAGGAACCTAGGCCACTATAGGTTAAAGTTCACAAAGTATTTGACCTAATAGAGTCTGTACAAATACCAAAGCAAAACAGAGCACCAGAAGGCTTCCCAGCTGAGAGGAAGTCGAGGAAACAGGCACTCCTTTGCTTGTGAACCAGCAGAAGCCCCATCAGAGAACAGAATCTACTTCACAAGTCACAAGGCTTTAATGAAGTGTCTGATCACAGCAGTATGAACAGAGTCAAGGAATTCTCTGCTGTTGGTCACAGAAGGATATAATAACATGCCCTAGATGCTGCAAAGAAGCAAAACCCAACCCCACCCCCAGTCTCTCCTTCAACACCTCCAAGTTCCTCTTGGTCCTTCTTATTGACCAAACCCTAATGAGAATCAGCTGGTAAAAGACCAGATGTTGCCACCATGGGTTTTCGCACCACAGGACCTTGAGAGGACCATAACAGATCCTGGACTGTATGGAAAGGGGGCACCCAGCACAGAAAACCCAGCCTGGCCTGGAAGATAAACATACTCCAAATACATGTATGTGAAGCATTACAGGACAGCAAAGATTGTCATGTCAGTGGTCACAGGGGAAAAAGCCATTGGTCCAGGACACTGAAGGACCTTCTAATGACTCAAGCTGCCCAATCACAGAGGGTGTGTGGTATGCCTGACGGGCTTCAGAGTGGAGCTGATTGGCTGTTAAATGATTGTGAGTGGAGCTACGGATAGAATCTCTGCTCAGGGCTCTTCACATCCAAAGACACATTACTCATTCACCTTCACTGTTTTCTGTATTTCTTTTAAGATCTCCCTAACGCATCATTCAACATTTGAGTCATCTATTACCTGCTTTATTTTTCTACTTGACTACTTTTAGGAGTTCTTCTGTTGGTGGCTGAACAAAGGGGAGTTGATATTTCATGTGGAACCATTACTTACGTGTCATGAATCACAGTAAATTCTCCATCTTATAAAATGAGTTATTTTTCTGGAGAACCCTGTAACGTTCGGGTGCCTTCCACTACTGCTCAGTCTTTTTAGAGGCTGCTGCTTATAGCTGCTGCCACTCCACCTCCACCCCAAGCTGCATTCCTTGTCCTCAGGTTTGTCAGAGAAATGTGACTTTATCTTATTTATTTGTCTATCTATTTATTTATTTATTTATTTGGTTTTCTTTAGAAAGTGCTTGCCCCACCAAATAGTCAGCTTGTCCCTGTGGTTTTATTTTTTTTTATTTTTATGTTTTCACTTTTTATCTTTATTTTATTTCGTTATTAATCATTTTACTCTTTTACTCATGTCAAATGATATCCCCCTTCCGGGTTACCCCTCCACAAGCCCCCCCATCCAATCCCCCCTTCTCTCCCCTCCCCTTTACCTCTATGAGGGTGCTCCTCCACCCACTCACCCACACCCACCTCTATGCTCTAGCATCCCCCATGCTGGTTTTAAAAGCGAAGATGTGAGAAGGAGAAACAAGGGAAGAAGGGCTCCCACCCTGCCTCTGCTACTGATTAGTCTTCTTGTTCTCGTCCCTAATTTTCCAGGAACATGTGTCTTGAACCCAGTGAATTGTTGATATCTGAGAAGACTAGGGTCGATTCTATTTTAGAATCTCAAACTTTCTGAGTTGTTGGCTTCCCAATTTTCTAGTCTCATCACTAGACTCCTCTTGATTCAGAGTTTTCTAGAACAAGAAAGCATTCTATTTGCATCGTCTTTCCTTGACCTGCACACATCTACTCGTCTGCTTACATCGTATGGCAATAGAAACCCCTTTTTTACCTATAGAAACACAATCAGCTATTGAACATTATCACACAGATACTTTCTTTTTAACTTTTAACATTTGTTTACCTAGCGTTAGAATGTTGATTAAGGCAACATACTGCTCATAGTGCATATCAATATGTGATAATGTTCTCTCAGTGTATTACCCTAGAACCCCAGAGTAACTTGCTAAGTGAAATCTTGGTTTTTGAATCTGTATCATGACCATTTCACTCCCAAACATCTCATCCAAAATTAGTTTGGACTTCCCCAAATAATGCAGATAAAGTAAAGACACTACAAAAAATAATGCTTTCTTATCTTATTTTAAATTGAATTCAGATCCTCAGCCTCCACATAAAGTCAGAAGTGGTAGTGTGCATCTGTATTCCCAGCATTCCAGTGGTGAAATGGAAGTATAGACGGAAGAATCCGCAGAAGCTCGCAGGCTAACTAACCTGGTGTGTGCCCTCATGAACAACAAAAGATCCTGTCTCAAAACAAAAGTGAAGCCCACACCCAGGGTTCTTCTCTACCCTCAGCACCTGCTCTTACACCCCAGTGTTCAGGATGTCACTCAAATAAGTGTGGGTGGAGCCTGTATCGATGGAAATGAGGAATCATCAGTACAAATTGAAAAGAGGATTCATTCAAGCTGTCCGTGCTAAGAAGCACATCTTTCCTGACCGTCACCAAACATGAGCTCAAGCCCAGAGTGGCAGCCTCCTTGGCATGTTCATTAGTCCCCTTTCCTATCCAGCTCTGTTACAGAGTTCTGCACATGTCCTGAGTCCTTGATGGCTATTTTTCACTTGCTCTAATAACTCACACCTGCAAGCTTAATTGATGCTTATAAAGTTCCCAGGATTTCCGAACAAGAGGAGCTCAATGCTTAAACTGGAGATCGGAGCTACTGCGATTGTGCCTTCCTTTTTCACCCAGTGCAGTTGTCAGTCACTGGGTGTTGGTGACCCGCAAGCTCCGAGGTGCATTAACATCAGCTGGCTCAGAGGAGGACCTTTTGAGGCTGTGTAAATGATCCTGGGAGCACCTCATTTCAATTTCTGTACAGTACATTATCTTAACACATTAAAAAATTATCAGTGATAGATTCTGCTTAATTTAAATTGACTTCTTTGTAGGGGGAAAGGCAATTAAAGTTAATATTTAAAAGGACTCCTAGGTGCAGGAAATTATTTCAGTGGGAAAATAGAATAGCACCTTGCCACATAATGAGATTCTTGTTTTCTCTGATTGGGGAAAACACATTGTCCCTGTAGGTTCTTCTCTCTGAAGCTTCTACCACCAGGTTGGTGGTGAGCTTATGACAAAGGGAAACAGTTTTGAACTGTTTGAAAATAATCGCAAAGGCTTTTCACTTCTCATAGAAAGCAACACAGGACTCAAATTGATAACTTAATAACAAATGGAAGTCATTTTTTAATAGAGATGAAAATACCTCTGACATCAGAAGTGCCTTATCTTACATAAGAAGATGTAGGTGACCAACAAATAAACCCAGCTTGTGTAGAAGTGCCTAGTTTTAACACTCAAAGTCCCTTATTTCCCAAATTTTCTTATTCTAGGCCAATGGGGAGGGTACAGTTTTTAACCTTAGAAATATGGTGACCCCCCTCACAGTTCAGAGTAAAGGAGCTGAAGGGGTTAGACCTTGCCTTTCTAAGCTTTCCCATACTCTGCACGCAGAATTATTGCACTATAGCATTTTGATTTAAAATGTTTAAACTTTCACTATTTTATCATAGTAGCTTAATAGTGTGTGGTTGGGAGAGAAGTGGGGACCAGGAAGTGCCTGTATAAGTCACCACTGGAGGGAAAGTTGAGTGTTGTGTTATGGTGTTCATGCCGATAACAGAGAGACTCCTGCATTCCCGAGGACAGCTTTCTCCCACTTTTTTTGCTGGTTTTGTTTTTTCTTGTTCTTTGGCACGCTGCATAACTTCACTTCTAGTCATTGCTTATTTTCAGCTTTAATTAATAAGATTTTATGTTCTCCCTGTCTATTTAAGTTTTTTGCCAATTAAGCCAGAATCTGTTTCAATTTTTTTTCTTCTTCTTTTTTTTTTCAAGGTAGAAAACACAGTACTATTTATTTGTCTTAGGATAAGTTTGCAAGATGAAAATTTAGCATGTTGAGTAGAATTTGAATGTCAGATAAAGAATAATTAGCTCATACAAGCAGGTTACATGGCACATGTAGGTTTTTTTTTAAATTATTACTTACTCGAGACTTAATTTTTAACTAGTGGTTCTATGTTTTTATTTCTTAAATCCAGAAACCCTTGTTTTTAAATGTAGGGTTCCCTCTGCAACTCCTTACCTCAAATTATATGTGGTATAGGGAGTGGATCAAGAAATGGCGCTGAATCAGGCTGGGTTTGTTATTGGAGCTTGTGGGTTAGTTTCCCTGGTCTCAGGTTTCTCCTTTGCAATATGATCATATGGGGGCAAGTAGCCTTTCCACTCATATCCAGCTCAGAAATCCATAAATTAAATGTGTCTTGTTTGTGAATGTCCTTGACAGAGCCAAAGATACATCACGAGCCAGAGTTGGGAACTGTTGATCTGAGCTGACTCTCAAGAGAGCGCAGGCAAAAGGGTTAGACCAGTTTCCACCAGGGAGGCTTCTGAGAGGCTAAGAGTACAGGTCACATTTTATGGCTGTTTTGGAATTTGGCAGCAAGAGAGTCTGCACTAGACTTAAGAGGTCGAGAGTATTTCCCATTGAGTCTGTGTGCAGAGGAAAGACAAACAGAGTATCCTGTAGCACTGCGAGCCATGAGCTATGCTGGATACTTCATATTGGCTGCCAGAACTATGTGCCAGGGTTCCAGGTCCCAACAGAGATGACTCATCTAGCAAGGCTGGCTTTACAAGCTTCACATTTTAAGGGGTAAGCAATTTCCACACATGAGCCGAATACACTGTTTTGCATTTGGAGCTGGGAGTTGTACCATGGGAAAAGCTTTGAATTTTGTCAGGTTGGGTTGCAGATCCTTAGTTCGTCCCCATGTTGGTGTGACATTCAGTGATCTACGTCATTAGAAGGGATGCTCAAAGTTAATGAGTACTTACCATGTTTTAGAGAGACATTTTTTTTCTGGTCCCACCAGTAAATTTTCATGTTTCTGAGACATCTCAAAATCAATTATGATTATAATAATTCTTGTCATATAATTTTGTGTTTTGTTGTTTTAAATGAGGAAGCTAATGTTAAGAAGGGACAAAGTCTGGCCAAGGTCACATGGCATGCAGCATAGAAGACTTAAAATCAAGTCAATCTGATCACAAACATGTGATCTTTCTACTCATTGCTGCAGACCTGTGCATTTTCTCTTTTCCTTCAGCCCTTTCCATCTCTAAACGTTTACCTTTCCAAGAGTGTGAATGCCTCACTGTATAAAGAAGACAGTGGAGTACCTGGCGTATTTTATCATAAAATTGATACTTTCTGCATTCTTCATTTGGCAGTGCTTAAAGTGAAAAGAGAAATTAGTGGGCTCCTGGAACTTAGGCATGTGTGGGCACAGCTGCCTTCAAGGGTGGAATTCAGCGTGTATAACCTGTGGCCCTCTGCTTGGCTTCTGGTTGGGTCCATCTTAGGGTATGTGCTATTCTCGTCTCTCAGAACTTTGATATGTCTATAGACCCTATCTCACAACTGCAACTCGTTCGATTACAACAGAAAAGAAAGAAAGAAGCCTTCCATCTTAGTTAGGGTTCTGTTGCTGTGATGAAATGCCATGACCAAAAAGCAAGTTTGGGAAGAAACGGTTTAATCATCTTACACTTTCAGATTTCTGTTCATCACCAAAAGAAGTCAGGACAGGAACTCACTCAGGGCAGGAATCTGGAGCTGACTGCACAGGCCATGGAGAGGTGCTGATTACTGGGTTGCTCAGCCTGCCTTTTTATAGAACCTAGAACTATCTGCCCAGGGATGACACCACCTTCAGTAGGTTGGGCCCTCCTCTGTTGATCACTAATTGAGAAAATGCCTTACAGCTGGCTCTCATGGAGGCATTTCCTCAACTGACGTTCCTTTCTCTCTGATGACTCCAGCTTGTGTCAAGTTGACATACTAAACCAGCTAGTACACCCCTTTTTCTCCAGAAACTTGAGCCAACTTCCTCCACTGGCCAATCTAAAGCTAGGACAATGCAATCCAGGCATACCTTTAGAGGAGGATTGGGTCATTTCCATGCAAACCATGTTGGCTGGATGTGAAGAGACGGGTTACCCAGAGGAGTTAGAGAACCATTGTTAAAAGCAAAGCAGGCAGAGATGAATACCTGGTGTCTGTGGTGAGCTATATTCTCTATAATTCAGAAGCAGATTTCAAGCTCTCTGAGTAGGCTTAACTATAGAATTACACAGAACCTCGTAGTCTAAACTATGTTTTGGAACCAGACCCCCAAGCATGAAATCCCAGCTCCTGTCACTTCTTAGCATGTGATCTTTAGCAAGATCCTTAATCTCTCTGTTTAGCATTCCTATTTTGCAAAACAGATAAAAATACCACTTTACAGAATTGTTGAGGACAGAAAAGGAGTTAATATTCTTAAATGATTTCAAACAGTGGCTTATAGTAAGCTTACATATGGTTATATATATATGTGTGTGTGTGTGTATATGTGTGTGTGTGTGTGTGTGTGTGTGTGTATAAACTGCTGTTTTCTATGATTAGGTTAACAATTAAAAACAAGGAAAATATGAACAGAGCTGCAAATATGTTTTTCTGTTTCTACACTAATTGCAACTAGCTCATTTTCCCTTGCAGTGAGTGACAAGATGACACTTAGCATAAGTCCTTCTCATATTAATCAGGATGGATTAGGATCTACTGCAATAAACAAGCAATTCCCACACCCTGGTGTGTTCATACAGTAAACTATCACATCTAATTAACACCACATGGCCACAGAAGGTCACCTGGGGACTCTAAACTACATGGTTATTTTCATGTTGAGATACTAAATGTCAGAAAAGTCAGAATCTGGGGCACTGTTGCTTTTTGTGGCAGAGAGCAAGATAAGACAGTAGAGATTTACAGAGTTTTTTATTACATTAATTATAAATAATAGTGGATTTCATTCTGAAATTTTCATACATGTACATAATTATTCCAGTCATATTTACACACTCCATTACCCTCTCTTGCTCTTTCCTGTTCCAGCTGTCCAATTTCCCTTCTCACTAGTGCCCAAACCTCCCCCACTTTGACTCTCAAGTCTGTTTTTCAAAGACTCAGTGAATTCCATTAGTGTTGCTTGTTTACAGAAGTGAAGGTTGTAATTTTAGAGCTCCTTCCCTCATGTAACACACATCACTCCTTACCATTCCATTGGGAAAAACAACAACTTCTGCAGCTTCTTACAGTGAGAAAATCAGTTCATGGCCAACATGGAAAATGAAAGGAAACTCTATGGACCTTCCTAATTATCATAGTATCATTTGTTGATATTGACACAATGAAGTTCTGTGTCTTCAATAGACCTTTCAATGTATTTAATTCTAGTGACTCTTCCACTGTATCTAGTCCTCATCTTTATTCAAAATTGTACAGCATTGACTTATTGAGTTGGGATAAATGGATTCTTTTGGATGTGTTTCTTCTTAAGGAAGGTGAGTGAGAGCATGGGAACAAAGAAGAACAATGCTATGAAAAAAGACTTGTTAGTAGAATAATAGTAGATAACTACTTTATCTTTCATAAGAATAAACTATAATACTCTTATAAAAGGTTAAATGAGATAGCATGTCCAAAATTTTAAGTTTTGTTTCTAGTGCAAAGCTAATGCTTGGTTGGAGCCCCATCCTCAAGGAACACCTCCATTTGAATAATAGTAAGTCCTCACTGAGACCAAGGGTAGGAGCTTTGGATTCATCGAAGGTGGGAGGTGTAGCTGGCTTCAGCCATAGACCATGACTAACAAAGCTTCCCTACTTTTGACCACCTTGGAAATAAGATTCCATCTTGAAGAAAGTTGTAGCATGACTGCTGGCAGGCAAGGAGGAAGGCAGATGTATGTGCTAGATAGTACAAAGTGCTAACATTTGGGGCCTGAAGCAGATAGGTTTTTGTTTTGTTTACTGTAAGTTGTTCATCTGGGGATGTATCTGTGAGATACATTTCTGTTATGTAGAAAAATGATTACAAGGAAATGTGAAAGCAGAGTAGATCACAGCCAACTTCAGGCTTCCAATTCTGGGGCCTCTGCAAGGTGTCAGATGGGACAGAAGGGCCAGAGAGCAGATGGAAGAACTCATTCAAAACTTTCAGTTCTGTCTGATATACATATCGCTTTGGGAAAGCCACTGGATAGTCAGCATTGTAAAGCTTGACACAGGAGAGACCTCAGAGAGAGGCAGAAGACATGCCTGAATTCTTAATCCTTATGAGATAGGAAAAACATTTAGAAACTTGTAGAACAGAATACAAACAACCACTTCTGTGTTCATACAGACCCAATGCATCCTGATGTATTGATTTTACATCTTTTTAAAAAGAAAATATTTCTAATCAGTTCAAACCTAATCAGTTCAAATAACCTCATTAGTCTTGTCTCCTTTTTTCTTTCTCCAGAGAAAGTGGCGGTATAATATCTACCATTGATGTGTAAGGCAGGTAGGTGTTCATGAAGGATGAGCAACAGTACAAAGTTGAAGCTTTTAACAAGTCCTTCACACTTAGTATCTTCCAAAATGCTTTAGAAGCATCTTTGTTGATAATGACCCATTCATTTTAATTGGTAAGCAGCATCTCACTGAATGAATGGACAGACATACAATAATTTACATCTTTATATGAATATATAGTGTGCAGTTTTTGATTATTATATTTGTCAGGGATAACCAGCATCCTTGGTTTTTTTTTCCTTCTCACTTTAAATACTTTTTCAAAAAGATTAAACATTAAGTTCCACGTTTTCTAGAAGAGTTTTCCATATGCTCTTTGCTGTATTAAGAAAAGTTATTTGAAATTTCTAGATTGGTAGCAACTTTTATTGTTTACTAATTACTTTTTTTTTAATCTAAAGAGGTGATCATTTCAATGTTCTCTCAGTTTAATGCCATAGTGAATTCTTAGGGTCACAAGGCAGATGTAACATATTGAATAATAATAACTCATTGCTATTGCAGATGAAATTATGATTTCATATGTGGCAGCATTGACAAAAGGTATTTGATTACATGCCTTTATTTTTTCATCTTTCCTTTCAGCTAGAAGTGCCATTCCTGGTCCAGTAGCGTCAATGGCTTGTAAATGAATTCTGTTGTGAAGATGGTAGGCAGAAGTTGGGGGAACACATAGCAGGTAAAACCCTTCATTTCTAACTGTTTCCTTGAGCTTGGGATCCATGTTGGAGTGGGCAGCAGCCTTACATGAGAAAAAAGGCTTTTAAAAATAATCACTACTAGCCACACATGGTGGTACACACCTGTAATCTCGGCCTTTGGGAGGCTGAGATGGGAGCATTGTGAGTTTGAAACCAGCTTGTACTGGAACATCCCATCCCAGAGGAACAAGAAAATCACTACTGATGATAAATCAGTAGGCACTGACAGCAAATGGGCTGCCAGGTTTCTTGTCTGAGCAAAGTAAACAACTATTTAAGCCATTGTGAACAACTTGGCTGTTGCTTAAACATGCACACATACCTAATGAAGTTTCAGTGATAAATCTATGTGATCTTGAGTGAACCTTACTCCTTCACCATGCATTGAAAATACAGGATTCTTTTAACAGGATTCCCTTGTACTCAGCTGATACATTATTTAAAGATTTTGTGTTTGTATTCATTGGTGAGAGAGTGAGAGAGCTATAGTCATCTCATTGAAATTTGTGTTCTGCTCGGAAAGGCTTGCATGAGAGCAGCATTTCTTCTCTCCTTCTAATCTTCAGGACAGTTCATAGAAATGGATTCCTACAAGTCAATATCAAAAACATTTTTAGGGCCGGGCGGTGGTGGCGCACGCCTTTAATCCCAGCACTTGGGAGGCAGAGGCAGGTGGATTTCTGAGTTCGAGGCCGGCCTGGTCTACAGAGTGAGTTCCAGGACAGCCAGGACTACACAGAGAAACTCTGTCTCAAAAACCAAAACAAACAAACAAACAAACAAACAAACATTTTTAGTGAATAAAGTTCTCATTGTTGGTTTAGTTTTTAAAACAGTTTTGTATGTGTACATATGTTTCCATGTGTGTGCATGTATTACATAAAATATATAATGTTATTAATAACAATAATAAATTTAAAGAGTTTCAATAATCCTGGAAAAAAGATTTGAGTCACATTTTCTGAGGGCCTTGCTCTCGTCAATGTGTCTGAAGCTGTCACTTGTTATATTCCTAATATTTTGTGTACTTTTCCCCACGATCAACCTTGTCAGCCTATATGCTACATTAATCTTTGAAATGTTCTTCTTTGCCCACAATATTTTCTGCACTTATTATTTCCTTCCATTCACTTCAAACATACACTGCTGTTTTTGTCTCAAACTGATAACTTTTCTTGTTTTTGATCTTTCCTATTTTAAATGTTATCTATTTATATGCCTAAAAATACAATCTTGCCTTTATGTCTTTCTCTTCATGCTGATATTTCAGCCAGTGATTTCACCCTCATTTGGATCCAAATATTATCAAAATTTCTTCCAGTTTCTGCATTTACCACAGGTTACTTTGAAGCACCTCTTTTGCTTTTTATCCTGAGATTTCTTTTCCTTGTCTTTTAAATTTACTTCTGATTTATTATGGTACCTTCTATGGAACATAGCTGTTCCTTCAGGGGCTGAAAGAAGTTCCTTGGCCAAAGACTGATAAATTTTGCTTATGCAAATGGACTTTGGAAGACTCACACCTGGTCAATCAGATCAAAGCTTTTGGCCAAATTCAAGTTTCTTATAAACTCAACGGGTTTTTTGTTTTTCTTACCAATTTTCAGGAGCATAATTCAAGAACATTTACTATGTTATGAAGTGGAAATTTAGGGGTTCTTTAGAAACTCAGTTGTGTTGGATAGTGTGTTGCTAAGACAAACTTGTGAAGGAGTGTTTCATTGAAGCAGACACAGGTGAAAGACTAAGGCAGACTCATGATGGAATGTTTTCACTGAAGCAGACACAGGAGAGATGTTCTGCTAAAGCAAGGATGTGAAAGGACACGTGATAAAGAATTCTTCGCTAATGACACACATGCATTGGTCCACCTTACATTGCATAGTTGAGTTCCATTTGTTGGGACTCCACAGAGAGAAACACACCAAAAAACTTCTGCTGGTGTGCTGCAGTTTCTTGCTGCTTCCTCAGACTCGGGCTGATGGGCAGAGTGATGTCAGCTGAGACAGACTCATGTACTGAGGCAAGACCAGTGGAAGACACATGATGTTTGGAGAGAGTATAAAAAGGACTCAATAGACAGTGACTAAGCTTGGCTTGCTTACAGAGCTAGCTGTGCAATGCTTGTTCGTCTCCTGTCTTCACTGATCTTCCCATCATGGAGACAGGCACAGCTAGGAACTTCTTCAGAAGTTCCTCTTGGCCCTGGTCCCTCCTGATGACTTGTGCGGAGGCTGAGGCCTGGCTGTCTCTGCTAGGTAGTGCCACCACTGCTGATTCATATTTGCTAACCTGACTCTACTGGACTAGACTGTTTGTATATCCATGAAGTGTTTGCAAGTGGATGGAGCTGCTGCTGCTGAACTATAAATTTCTAGACAACATAGGCTGGAGTTATTCCAAAGAACCATTGCTAAACAGGTCCACTCCACACACACACACCCATATCCTTTCTTTTCCACTGCCTCTGGTGGGTGGTAGGCTGAAGGGGAGGTTAAAACATTTCAGAATCATCATTAAAATTAGAATTTAAAAAATTAAAGTTACAATGCTACTATGTAATCTGTCTTATTTTCTTTATATACTTTGAAAATATATTTGAGAGGCACCCAGGAACAGGGTGAATACATCTCTACTGTTAGATAGAATGAAGATAGGGGCTGGGAAGATGGCTCAACACAAGCCTGATGATCTGAGTTTTTTCCAGAATTATGGTATGACTCAGTAGTACCAATGGTTGTCTGTAATTTCAGTTCCTATATGGGAGGAAACGGGAGGTGGAGAAAGGAGAATCTCAGGACACTCACAGACTAGCTTACATGACATATGATGCAGTAAGAACTGGATGGAACACAAGGACCAACATTCAATGTTGTCTTCTGACTTCCGCATGCATGCCCACAGTCATATAAGGACACATGATATGCACACACATTATACATATATTTTTTACACATATATATCACATGCATACATCACACACAAGCATACAGATGAAGCAAGACATAAGAAAGTCACCATTTTCTTTGTTCCTGAAAGTTTATTTAGTCTAATGACAATACCAGTACCCCAACTTGCTTTGTGTAAAACATGTTCTAAACATTTACTATATAATGTCAAACACTCCTAGAAGATACTGTGCATAATATTCCTGCCCACCTTTTACTTTCCAGTCCCAGAAGAAAACTCATTCCGTGCAAAGGAGCCATCACTTGTATTGTAATGCTAAATTCCATACCAGAAAGTCTAGGCCTACCAGTGACTTCTCGAGTTTACAAGCTTTTGCTGTGTAAACTTGTTCCTTGATTTAAAACTACTAGTTAAATAAAATTGGCTGCTGCCAATTACTGGAGGGATTAGAGGTGCATGGGGTTGGAGTGACCTGGTTGGAAGGGGAGAGACAGGGGAAGAAGGAAAAAGAACAAGAGGAGAGGAGGAAGCTTCTGTAAGGGAATATGGATGACAAGGACATGGCCTGCAGAAACAGCAAGTATCTGGGGTACACTCTGGGGAGGGAGCCAGGCCAGCAGTTAGAAGAGTAGATTAGGGACTACCCCCTCCCCAGTAATTATCAAAGCCAAATGAACTAACCGTAGTCTGAGTCTCGTTTATTTGTAAGCCAGGGGGGAATAAGTTTAAGTTGGCTGTTCTACATTTTGATGCACCTTAAGTTGAGCATAGAACCAAACTATCTGAGACAAAGTTACCCGGTAGAGAGGGGTAGAGAGGTAAAGGCCTCCCCCAAAACGCAGCTTTGAAGCTTCCGCTGCTTGGGACCAACTAGACTACAGCACCTCGGAAGAAACTCAGGCTGCCTTTCTCCCAAAAACTGCACTCTGCCCTGGAAAGCCAGCACCCTGCTTGGTGGAAAGCACAGCGTGTGCTGAGGCCCCTGGAGAGGAACAGCAACCTAGTCTGGCTCCTTTGAGTCCCCAGCCCGCTGTCTGGTGAGACAACCAAGTGTGGCAGGGAACATGGCCCAGAGACTATCGGCAGGTGCCCGAGGATGGGGCCTAAAGCCGCGAAATAGCTGGGCAAATTGGAGAGGCCTGGTCAGGGCTGGCAGAAGGCAGAGCAAGGAGCCCTGAGCTATCTGAACAGCTGAGGCCAAACTAATGCAGCACAAAGTCGGAGCTAAAATGCCCCAAGAGTCTAAAATGCTGATAAGGCATTGAGTTTAAAGAACAATATGAGAAAGAGGAGATAAGTGTAAAAGTCATAGAGAGACATATTTGAGTTAAATGTAATAAAGTCTGTAGGGATACATTTTGAAATTATTTAAAAAAATTGTATATTTGGTATGGAAGGAAGCACAATGACAGTGCTTCTGGATTCGATATGATCTTGCCTCCCTTATCAGCATACAAATGGCTCTTTTTTTTTTTTTTCAATGATTACAGTTTTGTATGTCATCTTTGGAAGAAATCAAAATAAGACAGATTTGGAGAAAGAAGAGACTGAGAAACTAGATATTAAATTAGAGACAATAAAACAGAGGTTAAAAGAATCTTTAAATCAAAATAGGAAACCCTCAGAAGAATCCAATCTGGAACTTAGAAAAACATCAAAAAATGTAGTTCCAGAAAGGAAGGTTCCATGGGGGCTTGAGAAATGAAGATGGCAGCCCAGAAAGATACAATATATTGAATTAAGAATCTAGATTCTGCTTATTGATGCTAACTTAAAGCAATGACATACAATGTATTTTATGCTTCATTTTATAGAGTTTGGAGAGTTGAAGTATGTGCACAGATTGATACATAATAATACAATTGATACTTGTTCACAGTTCCCGACTTCGGCCTAGAGTCCAGAGGAGGAGGATTCTGAGGTTGCATATTTATTAGAGCTGATGGCTATCTTGGAGATGCCTTTACAGATTAAAACTGATGATGCTCAGTCATACATGTCCATTATAATACACCAATTTTATGAACATTATGACATGAAGCCTATTCTGGATATAGGTCAAGCCATTATAAAAAGACCTAACAGTACTTTTAAGGAAATGCACATAGAACAGGAAGGGGATATGATATCTCTCAAGGATGGTTTAAAATGTGCTTTTTGAAGTTAACATTTTTAAAAGTCAATGAGAAAAATAGCACAACTGCTAAGATGCACTGGATTTTAGAAAGGACTGCTGTATTTGATCACCCTATACAAGTCTTAATTCTAAAATGGAAGATAGGAAAAATGTTATGTTGGGGAGGAGATTTTTACATTTGTTCTAACAGGAAAAGAAAAGCTTTATTTTTCATCCAAATAATTGAAAATAAGACCCCCTGAAGATCTTGGCTACAGACAAAAAGAGGGGGGTTGGCAAGATCAACAAGACAGAACAGAAGTTCAGGAGGGCAGCCCTGGCAGGATTCGCTGTCAGGGATGCTGAGAGGCGGAGACCCGCTGTTCTGCCTCTCTGCTCGATCCTACCTCAAATGCAGCAAAGCTGTTTACTCTAAAGACATTTTCAGAACAGCTAGCTCACTTGGTACAGCCTTTCAGACTGTTCCAGTCAGGACTGCAGCTAAGCCCTGAACTTTCTCAGCATGGAGACTGGACAACAAATGGCACCAGCTAACTTTTGTTTTACTTAACCATTTTCTCAATTTTCTTTTGGGGCTGTTTAAGGCTTATTATATATATAAGGGTTGTATGTGCCTTTTATCTGGGAACTGAATGATCAAGGTGGTGTAGAAACCACAGATTGGGGTTAAAATTTTGTTTGTTGGTGTACATGCAGGTACACGTGTGTGTGTGTGTGTGTGTGTGTGTGTGTGTGTGTGTGTGTGTGAGAGAGAGAGAGAGAGAGCCAGAAGACACCTAGGTTGCATTCCTTTAAAGTAGTCTATCTTTTCTTTTAAACAAAGGATTTCTCACTGGCTTCATATTTGTCTGGAAAGCTCAACTGTTGGGCTGGTGAGCCTTGGAATTTGCCCACCTCTCCTTCTGCAATGCTGGAATCTCAAGCACAAGTATAGACTTTAAAAGTAGGTTCTGGGGAATGGAACTTAGGTCCTTATGCTTGCTTGCAATCACTTAACTGACAGCTATCTTTCAGCCCATGTTGACAGGTTTTATGTGTGGCTTTATTATTTTCTTAAGAAATATTAGTTATTTCTTATTTGTTACATATGCTGCATCTACTTCATCCATTTCATTAAAAAGTTTTATTGTGAATCCATCTTTTTTATACCTTAAATATTTTATTTTGATAGTTGAGAATTTTATTACGATTTGTACACTCATATTTTTAAATGATATGGGGAATATTAAAAACATAAAACATAGCACTTTACTTGAGAAGAACATTAGGAAATAAATAAATAGCACCTTGGGAAGAGGAAGAGACTTGAGGGAAATTTGGAACAGCTCTCTGCCCTGGTTCTATAATATAAATATGTTCCATAAAATTATGGGCAAACTTGTTAATAAACTTTTTTTTACATGCAAGGGTGAGTGTTATTATTAAAACTATCTTGAGAGCGGGCATTTTAGTAAAGGAAATTATTGCTGATTGTGTGAGCTGTCAGTGTGTGGTTTTCTGAATAGTACTGTGAACCCTGTGTTGAGAAGTGCCCTTAAAGAACTCATCACAGCCACAGGGAAGATTTGTGACTGCCACAATGTCAGGAGCTCCCTTACAAATCTTTCTAGAAGCTGCCCTCAGTTCAGCTGATGGATGCAGTGCCCAGTCATTTCTCATTTGAATCTGGCTATTCTCCACTTCTATCCCTGTATCTGCCTCCCTGAGCCTCCCTCAAAAAATTGAGGGCCTGGATCTAACTAAATCATAAGTGAACTGGGGAGAGCACGCTATATGGCAGCTACTTCCCCTTGGCACCTTAAATATATTCATAATATTTTTGTCCTCTTGTAGAATGTACTCTATAGAAAAAGTTCCAGGCAAACCACAATTCTTACCATCCTGTGTTATTGTTCTCAAATCACCCACCATGTCTCAGAAAGTCTCTCTGCGCCTACATTTGATGAAACTACTTGCACCCAATGTTCAGAACTCTAACATCTCCAGCACAGGTGGATGGCCTTTTAGTTGGGAGGCAACAAAGCACCACAGTCCTACATCATTAAAAAATAAAATAGCAAGGATGCTAAAGTCTTGGTCCTTTTCAAGATGTTATACGGGTTGTAGACACAAAGACTCTTGTTAGCTGTGTGGGGACAAAGGATCTACAGATAGGAGCACTATTTTGTGAGCTTCATAAATATCATCAAGTATAGATGGCAAGTTCTAAGGCTTTTCTGAACAATGGCATGGTTACTGGAGGATGTTCATAAACTCTTATCTGCTAAGAAATGTATTTATCTGACAGGTATAGATTCCATGATCAAGCTCATCAAGCATCAGCTTTGGGCTATGACAGAATTAGGTTTATATCACAACTCCATCACTTTCGTAGTTAGGCATATAATTTTGAGCAGAATATAACTTATTTATAGTTATTTCATGATAAAATTACAATTATCTCACAGATTTTTGTGACTAAAGTGGTTTAAAGTCTTATCAACATTTTTAAGTGAAGTTTTATGGGTTCCCAAATCCCAACCCTGACAACCATTTATGTCAAAACAACACTATACTCCATATGCATCTCTTATAGTTAATATGAATTAGGACCATGCAACCAAGCAAGGCAACACCTTTATCAAATGTTTCATATTTTTGCTATTTTGCTTCTAGTTAAGTTCTTCTATAACTATCATATTCACATAATTTTAATGCTAAACTAAAACAATGAAACACAGCTCCATAAGAAAAATCATGAGACAATGTAGTTTGTAGATCAGTGAATGGCATTTCCAGATATTTCTAAATCAAAACTCTGTCTTGGGAAGAGCGTGTCAAGATCCACCTTTAGAACAGTAAAGATGCCACAGAAGTCCCACTCCTGAACCCTAGTACTCTGTGGCCTACAAGAATCCCATGCCAGTCGTAACTAACATGCATGGGGAGGACAACGAAATGAAACAGCCTGGAAAGTTACAGCCAATGCAGTGGGTCCACATATGCTCGGTAGACTTACATAGCACATGCCTGGCACATGGAATATTCAATGAACAAAGTTGTTACAGTTCCCTTCTATGCCTTTCTCATTATTCCAGTCAAGTTTTATATTTGATTCTAAAAAAAGATAAAAACCTAGATGTTTTTTCCTTAACCTTGTCATTTATAATTGATTTCATGTTTAAATAGCTCCTACTCTGCCTTTCTAAAGGAATTTAGATTTAATTTGCATCTCCTCTACACCGTCTCGTTCCCATCTCTCCACAAAATGAACCTATTTGTAGAGATATATAATTGGCTTATGGCTTCAGCAGGAGCCAATATGTTATTAAGTATTCATATTTCCAAAAGAAGATAAATTGGTATGTTAACAATGTTGTATGATATAAAAGTTGGATAGTGAAATCATTTCCTGTCTCGAATTCTTTTCCAAAGAAAAAGTCTTCAAAACTCATTATATTTCTAACACATCCATACTTGTTGCTATATTCAAATTTCTCCCTACGTTTTCTTTAACATGATTTTCTCTTGTTTAAGTGACCTTTGTCCCAAATCTCGGAGCTGGTGTATAATGAGCAGGAAACCTGTTGTCTGTGGAAACTGTGAAGAAGTAGCGTCGGAGATTTTAATGAGAAAATAGCAGGAGAAAAAAATAATAGGAAAGGGCAATATTCATTTAGACTGAATTAAGGATAAATATTTACTTTAGGAACAGAGCAGGATCAAGTCTTTGCCTCGCTGGTACAGACGCTGCCCTTTAAATGTGCCTGTGTCAAGTCACAGGGAAATGCGAACAATAACTCTCTGTGTTCTTCTACCTTTCCTGAAGACGCTGCCAAACGTGACCACCAGCCTTGCTTCTCCACTTTAATGTACAGACTCCATTCTTCTTAAAAGAAGCAATGGGTTGTGACTTCCTGCGAGGTCACCTGGTGCCAACTTCGCCTGTGTGCACTGCATGGTAGCGTTCGGTTGTTGCCGCCCGGTACACACTGTCTGCCATGTCTGCCAGCAGAGCAGTCACCGGTAGCCCACTGAGTCAGCAGCATGCACCTGTGTCTTATGAAGCATGTCTGCAGGACTTCACTGTGCAATTCTTCTTGTGCTTAATGGTGAATCTACAGACTCATAGCCTTCTAAAAGAATGCTCAGAATACAGGATGCTCAGAATATAACTTGATACTCGGAGATATTGACATAAGTGTAACTGATTGGAGTGATAAACATGAAGAAATTCAGATTTGCAGGAAAAATTATTCATAATTGCACCCACCACCACTACCATTTTAGAAGGAAGCATAGAGATCACCCCCAGCCATACCAATCTTATGAGAGCTTAAAAAAAATCTTTAGCTCAAAATTAAGAAATAATATATATTTTACGGAAGTATTTAGGTTTGTGTTAAAATGGTACCTGAAATCATGTTTTTAAAAGTTCTTGATGATGTATCACAAAGGTAAACATTTGTGGCATGAATAACAATACACCAAAGAGGAAACTAGTCATTCAGTTGTGTTTCAGACACAACCACTGTCTAAGCTGGATTATCCAGTGAGTAGCAGGACGCTCTCTAGGGGTGGATGCTGCCAATTTGATAGTGCAAAGGTGAGAAGGGAGAGTGAGGCTGGAGTTGGAATACTGCGAGCCTCTCTCTCAGTCAGATCCCAGGAGAGCAAGAGCATTCAGGATCTTACACCTCAGGATGTACGACAGAGAGTATCATTTGGTTCCCCTCTGCATAAGCAGTTCATCAAGTATGAGAATAAGAAAATAATGCCAAACCATGATATGAAATATAATGGGGCCCACAAGCAGGTAGATGGCAGGCCATGCCAAGGCATCCCCTGAGAAATCACGCCATGAGACAGACCTGGTATAAAGGGGATTTATTTGGGGGAAGAAAAGGGAGTGAGGACCTGAAGAAGGGGTAGAGGCAGACAGACAGAGGCAGAGCCATAAGGGCAGACAGGGGGCGGGAGGTTGGTTCAAAGAACAGAAGAAAGAAATACATGGAAATACAGAGAGAAAAAGAGAGTGAGAAAGAGTTGAGGTGTCAACGAATCCTTTTTATAAGTCAGCTTGTGCACCATCGCACCTGGCAGCTGTGAGGGCAGCAGGTGATGACGTAAGCCATTGCTATGCTGGGAGGAGCCTAGCGGAATCGCCTGTATGCCAACATTACTGACTTTTCATTTCTTTGGAATGTGAAAACAAACTTAAAGAGCCTTAACTAAAGTTTACTTCTATCATTTTGTGAACATTCATCATTCACAAAATCCTTTTAAGTCCATCGCCTGGGTAGGTTGCCCTCATCACATCCCTGGTGGGATTGCAAAAGATAGTTGCTGTTCTCTCCTTATAAGTGGATGGGAAAACATGCTTCAAGAGCTGATTGAGTTGTCCGCAATCAAATTATTCCTGTTTAAACCAAGATGCTGACTTTGTCTTCTACACCCATAGCCAGGGCATTTTGTCTACAACTCCTCAGCCTTGCCTTTCTTTTCTGGGCTTTTGACGCAACTAGCAAAACTCATGACGCCCAATATCCCCACACAGTCTTCACTGCGAAGGACTCACAGAGCTTTTAGACACTGTAATGGCTGTCAGTTTGGTTTAAGGTTTACATTAACGGGATAGTGAAAACTTCTCTGCCAGGCCATTTTTGTCTGGGACAAGCACTTAACCAATGTACCTGATAATTTGTGGTATGTACACTGATCCAGCAAGATGTGCTGTCGTTTTTTGACACATAGAAAAGTGTTCTGAAGTCAACGCAGGATAGTTCTTTGCAGAATGGTATCAATTTGGGCCCCCACTGCGGTTTCTCTGAGTAACATTTCTACTGCAGTCTTCATGAGCATAGAGCCAAAGCCCAGGAGCTTCTCTCAGTTTCTCTCCACTTTCCCCATCATGCTGGGAAATAAATGGCAGTTGCTCTTTTTGCCCTGTTTTGTTTCATTTGTTTTACTTTAACAATGTGTTTAAATGGAAATACCCCAACAAACAGACCACTTTTCATAGCCGAAATAATAGCATTTTTTTTCTGCAGAGTTCATGATCCCATTAGCCAAGATGCACAAGGTTCCACTTTTTAAAAACAGAGGAACACCCAGCAGAGATATAAGTACAAATGATGGCAACTCGCAGGATAGAATTGTAGGAAAAGTTAAAGGCAATTTATTCCCGACAGGTTTCGACAAACAAATCCCACTTCTTATGCAAATAGGAGACAAGGTGAATGCTCCGCCCTGACCCCAACCACGGACCCCCTTGCAGCCTATCCTCAGGTGATTAGAACTGTTAAGCAGAGTCCTGCCAGGGAAATTGCAAAAAAAGGTTAAGAGCAAGTTTGTTTGTCACAGAGTCTGAAACAAAGATGTGAAAATGGAAAGAATGAAGGCGATAACGAACAGACTAAGAAGGGACAAACAGCCACTTGCTCTGGATCTGGCCCTGCTCCTTCAGGGAAGCATCAGCAAGAACCCTTTACTCACTTCCTGGATAAACATACTGGAGCTAGGCGAGAACCCTGTCCAAGGTCCCACAGACTCTGATATAAATAGTGTGACCCTGTCTCAACACAGCAAAGAGTTGCAGTGGAAAATTCAGGCATAAATTCAATGGTAGCTCCTTTCTAACGCTTTGCTTTCTAACTCTTTAGTTTTCTTACCAGTAAATTTACAAGTTTGGTGTTTTCTAATTTCTATCAACTGCCAGAGACAGTGACAGGGCAAGATTTGGGCTTGAAGTTCATTGTAAGATATCCATACACAGAAATGGAAAGATGATATGATGTGTCTTGTTTGTATATGAGCAACCATGGTAGAAACATTGAGATAGGACTACAAAGTTATTTCTGAATTCATAAACACTTTACCTTGAAACATTATCTCAAGCAGCAAACTGAAAAATAATATTACTCTCAGGTTGGGGCTCCTGAAAAATATTTTAATGTTAAAACTTGGGCATTCATATTATTATGAGAAACTGAAAGTAATGTAAACTAACAAAAAAAGAGGTTTAATTAAATAAACCATATTTTAGCCATATTAAAGATGTGTTAAATAAACTCAATGACAATGAAAGGTATCAAGCCATGAAAAAGAAATAAGGACCAGGAAACCTCACCACACTAACACACACACACACACACACACACACACACACACACACACAAACTGTGCTTGTTGCTGGGCAGTGGTGGTGCATGCCTTTAACCCCAGCACTTGGGAGGCAGAGGCAGGTGGATTTCTGAGTTCAAGGCCAGCCTGGTCTACAGAGTGAGTTCCAGGACAGCCAGGACTACATGGAGAAACCCTGTCTCGAAAAACCGAAAAACAACAACAACAACAACAAAAACAAAAACAAAAAGAACTGTGCTTGCATCCCCAGCATCAGAGTGCAGGGACAGCCACTTACTTTAAGGCCAGTGCTGGAGGAGGGGATGATACTTAGACAGGCCTGCCAACCCAGGTAACCCCCAGCCTCTCAATGTTGCAAATGGACCACATAGTAAATATGCATATGAATTAGAGTTCCTTGAGTCTGATTTAGAGAGACAAGATGAGTATCTGTATATTTATCAAAAAATGAGTGTATCATTGATTGTCAGCAAATGCTTTACTCATCTCTTACAGTCTTTGTTCACTTGGCAATCATTAATCAAATTTCTACAACATGTCATAGACTGTGCCAGATGGTTGTACTTTTTTTAAAGGCTTAGATTTGGTGTTTATTTTTCAGAAGCTGTTTATCCCAAAGAGCAGAAAGACCACCTACCCAAATCATCGTGGCCAAGTTAATTAAAGCAGGCAATTAATAAAAGCAAGCATTTTATTTGTGAACATGTGTTGATTCTCCCTAAGGTGGCATTCAAGAGATCAGCATTAGACATGGAGAAGATTAAGAGGTCAGCACTGGAAATGGAGAAGATAAGGTTTTTATAGCTCAGGGGTAGTAGGTTTCCACATGGGGGATTTCACAGGCAAATAGGCAGGTTTATAGAAGCTGAACATAACAAAATGGTCATAACAAGGTAGGTCAGTCATAATCACCTTTTGAAACAAAGGTAAGATTTCAAGATGGTTGTAACAACTTTTGAAACAAACACATTGTTGCCATTTCCTGAAACACACAGTACAGAACCATTTGTAGATAAGGGTTACATGTCGGGCATAGCTCAATCATTGAGCAACAAAATCAATCATAAATAGGAATGAACCTAGTTTGTCTTTCCATAAGATGGGTTTTAAGCTTAAGATACAGACAAGGTAGTTTATCAAAGCACAGGAGTTATATAAGCAAGCATACGGCATGAAACAGGATTCATTATTAACACCCCATGGGATGAGGGAAAGGAAGGAAGGAGAGAAGAGAGGAAGGCAGGGAGGGAGGGAGGAAAGAAACTATAGGGCAAAAATAAGAGAGACCAAAGTACAGAGGATTTATGGAGATGAGCTGGAAAGCCATGCTGAGAAGTGGGAAAGTGGGGTATTTCACAGATAAATCATGATCCCAGGAAGTTCTCTGAGTGACTAGATGGTAGGGGAGAAATCATCTTCTAGAATCATGATCAGAGCATGCCAACTATCTGGTTTAAGCATCCCTCCATTGATTGTCTTTTGATACAATCCTAAATTCTGCAAACCCAGGCAAGACATGGGACTTCTGATCTTCCCACTCCTCTCACTCCCTTTCTTTTTCTTACCCTTCCTCCATTCTTTCATGGAAATCAGTTCACTGTAGCTCAAGGAAAGATCTCTCCTTGGTTTCTTGAGCTTCTGTAGGGTGTTCACAATTTATGACACTATTGGAATTGTAGATGCATCACTGTATCTCTTCATCACTTCATACATGTTCACATCACTGCATCTCTGCACCACTGTGTGTTTGTGTCACTGGGTCTCTGCCTCACTTTGTTTCTGTACCACTACATCACTGCATCTCCACAAGTCTTTGAACCACTGTATCTCCACACCACTGCATCTCCACACCACTGTGTCTCTGCATCCCTTTTACACAACTTTTGACCTGGAAGTATTTGTCTGTCTCCAAATAATCTCTTCTCCTCTCTCTACTCTTTTCTTTATTTTAAAAAAAAAATATTTTATATTTTTGAGATTATAATATAATTACATTGTTTTCTCCTTCCCTTTCCTCTCTCTGACCTTTTCCATACATCCCTTCTTGTTCTCTTTCTAATTCATAACTTTTTTTCATTAATCATTGTTACCTACAAGTATTCTTAGATATATAAATCCAGCCTGCTCTGCGTGTTTATTAATTGTATGTATGTTTTGGGGGCTGAATATTTTGTATTGGATAACCAATTTTTATGCTTATCTCTGAGAAAGATTATCTCTCCTCTTTCAGCATTCCTTAGTAGCCTGTAGTTGGTTGAGGTCTTGTGGGCTTTCAACATTCATGTTAGTATGTCTGTGGTTACCCTTCTTCAGCTCATGCTTAGGCAGTTGAGTTGATGAGACTTTATGGTTCTAACGTTCCTAAAGACAGTCTCACAAAAAGTTCCCTGTTGCTCTGGCTCTTTCAATCTTTCTGCCTTCTTTTCTGAAATGATACCCGAGGCTTAGGTGCAGAAGTTTCACTGGATTCCTATCAATTGGGACTAGGCTCTATAATTTGATTGGTTGCAATTTCTTGTAATAGTCTCTGTTGCAAAAAGAAATTTTCTTAATGAGAATGAGGATCACAATTATCTCTGCGCATAAAAAAAAATGTACTTAGTGTGTACTTATGGATTATGCTGGTTTAGTAAAGGTTTTTCTTCAAGATCCATGCCTTTCCTAGCCCTAGGTAGCTGGCTAGGTTTCCAAGGCCAGGCATGACTGTTTCCTTGTTGAGCGGATCAAGTCTTCTGTTCTTAAAGGGACACTAGCCACTGGCCCAGCATTCTTAATATAATTTGATTTTAACTGATGATATGATTTGGGTTATATCTATATAGTCTCTGTTTTCAAATAAGGTGGGTTATATTCAGATACTGGCATTAGAATTTCAGTGCATTTTTTTCAGGGGCATATTGAATGCTAATGGTCTCTTCCTATACTGTTTAACTATAACCAGTGCAACTAAGAGAATGTGAGGCAATACTGGCATGTGATTGGCGAGTTTATGTGTCTACCTTGCTTTTTGCAGGTCACTTGCTTAGGGAGAAAGGAAGTTATATTGAGAAGACTTTCTGACAGCCCAGTGTGGACTGAGACCTCCTGACAACAACTCTGACCACAGCTCTGTGTTCCAGGCAGCTAAAGCAAGCTCATATAGCCTCCTCTACCTGCTTATATCTTGATCGTCTGATTCTGGTTATGTTGGTGCTCAGCTCTGGTTCTCAGCTATCCTGAGAAGGGTAGCAGTAATAGTTGATGTACCAGTGTCAAACTTGTGAGGTGACTTAGTAGTCTTAGAATTAGTACCAGGAAGAGTATATCTGGAAGTCAGGTGGAGGAGCAATTTTTAGTTTTTTGAGAAGCCTTGAGACTTAGTGCTTTAGTGGCTGGACTACTTCACACTCTTACTACTACTGTCAAGGTCTCCCTTCAGTATGGATCCTCACCATCACTTGTTGTGACTTATTTTCTTAAAGGATGCAGTTCTGTAGGTTCTGAAAGGAAATCTCACCTCCATGTCATATTAGATGATCAATTTTAGAGAAAGTACCATGAGTTGCTGAAGAGACTGTATATTCTGTAATATTGGGTAGATTGGTCTGTAGATGTCTGTACATGTTGATGATAGCATTAAACTTCTCTGTTCAATTTTTACCAGGGATGACATGTTTATTGATGAAGTTGGAAGCATAAGTCATCTGCTAATATTATGTTGGGCTTAATCTGTGCCTTTACATCCAGTGGTATGAAATTGGAGTGCCTGTGTTTGTTATGTATATGTTCAAAACTATAATGTTCTTTTGGCCTTTATTTAATATGAGGTGAGTTTCATTATCTGTGACTAATTTTGATATTGCCAAATATTAAAAAACTACCTGCTTCCATTTTCTTGGAATTCCTTTATCTATAGTTTCATCCTAAGGTCAAAATTATCTTTAAAGGTGAAGTACATTTGTTAAAGGCAACAGATAGATTGATTATGATTTCTAATCCATCCACTAGTCTGTGGTTTTGGATTAAGGAACTAAGATCTACTAGCTATAGATTGTTTAGTATTCACACAAAAACATCTTAGGTATCACTTAAGTTAACCTATATATAATTCACCCATCCACAGTTACATATGAAAACATTTGGTGACCTCCAGAGGCCCCTATAAAGAAAGAACATTCTTGCTAGATTGACCAAAGAAGACCTACCAATAAGTACAAGAAACTAATCACATATACATACAAAAATGTGAACTGGGCTCAAAAACATTCTGAGCAAAAGAAGCCAGACACAAAGAGCATATAGTATATAGTTCTGTTTATATAAAACTAGAAAATATATCTGTATATTTTATGAAGACCTTCTAGCCCAGGCCCTCTAAGAGCCACTCTCACCTGGAATTAAAGAAGCCTTTGTTTGCTGTGAAAGACAGTAAATTCAGAAACTTATAACTGTCCAAGAAGCTGAATGACTTTTGAAGGCTCTTCTAAACAAGACATCTTAGCACCTCAACTAAAGCTCAGGGAACATTTCATGAGAAGCTGAAGTCAGGAGTCTTCATTCATTGCTTGCTACTTTACTATGTGGGACATGGCCTCTCAACTGAACCTTACTCTCATAAGTCACTCATTGGCCAATCCACTTCTCTACCAGACATTTTGTTGAACTTCCGCATCTGCATTAAGAACACTATGCTTAGAGACATACCAGCTGTATTGTTAGAGATTTCCAGATAAACAGAACCAACAAGATGAATATATATATATATATATATATATATATATATATATATATATATATATACAAAATGGGACTTATTAGATTGGCTTACTCAGCAAGAGCTGAGTAGATCAGCTGCAGCCATTTGCAGACTGAAGGTGCTGAGAGCCTGGTAGTTGCTCACTCCACAAAGCCAGATGTCTCAGCAGTCCTAAGTGTGGCACTGAAGGCCTGGAGGATTCCTGGAGAGTCATGAGTCTTTAGCTCACATAAGAAAGTGAAAAAGAAGAGGTTCTGGTGTCCATGAAGGATTGGAGCAGAGTGTCTGCAACAGAACAGATGTACTTACCAGTGGGAAATAAAGCCCCTGGGCAAGGCAGCAAGCATGGCTATTCCTCAGATCTCCTGCTATCGGATGGTGCTGCACACACTCAGGGAGGTTCTTCCCCAGCTGTCATTCTTCCTGGAATGTTTTTACACTCACCCAGAATCACATCTTTCAGGTGATTGCAGTTTGTTCAAGCAAGGTTACCTATTACCTGTTTCATTCACTGTAGTCTGTCTTCTTTGACTCCTCCACAATAGCAGCTCCATTAGACTCACCTGGTCAACTCCTCTTTTGACTTTGTCCACAGAGCAAAGATAAAATCTCTCTTTGTTATCTTGTTTCCAATGATATGTAATATATACCTAAGGCTTTATTATAGCCCCCATGTAATGCTGTCTGGTCTGATAATTGTTTAAGCCTGTATGTCTCAACTTTCAAGATAATTTATGTGGGATTTCTGAGTGGTGTTAATATAAAGATCAATTGTCTCATGGTACATGGCACTCAGAAGACTCCACCAATTTTTAACAGCTGATAATCCCGCAGTCTTGGGATAGCAGCATATCTTCGGTTGGGTCCCTAGAAATTGAATCTGAGGTAAGGATTTAGAGACAATTTATGCAGGACATGAGCCCTGAAAATGCTGGTACAGGTGTTCAGAAATCACTTAGACAAGAAGAGAAAGGGCATGAGGACAAGGAATATTTCTGATCAAAGGCTATATGGATCAGAGCTCAGTCCCACTGGATATGAATACACCTTTGTGTTGTACAACTCAGGAAACACTGATCCTTGGGTCTTCATTCCAAGAACTATCTCAGTTGGACTTCAAAGCAAATGGACATGTTCTAGCAGCCAAGGGAAGTGTCTGGAGTAAGTAACAGGTGCCTCCGTCAAGTGCATGATTGTTCAGAAGAGTGGGGAGCTGAAAAGAATGTGTCGGGGCACTAGGAGTTTATTCTTCATAATCCTTGGAAGGCTGTATCCTGGCAACATTTAGTTTGTGTCAACCATATGATTCAGCTCCGTTACATCCAAACATGAGTAAAACATGTGTTATGCTACTGGGGACAAAAGAGCCTACTTCTATTAACCACAGGTGGAGCAGGCAAGAAGAAACCAAAGACTGATTTCATTCCATTCCAGATTGGTGTGCTGTGAGTGATGTTGAGTCCCTTATAGACACTCAAGCATGAGTGACAACTCACAAAAGTTCCACTACTGAAGTCCTCTGGATGGCTGCCAGGCAATGACATCACCATCTCTCCTAGCAATATTTTACTGCTTACAGAACTCTGACCTTGTAATTTTCAGGAGCTTCCTGAGGCTTGTAAGCCTCTCCATCCTCCCTTGGAGCATGATGGAATGCTTAATGGGGAGGAAAGACAACATGTTTCTTGCTTGCTGGGGATGTAGCTCTGTTACTTCTTCAAGAATAGGAAAAACAGAAAAACAGAAGTGAAAATAAGAACAGCCCAGTGTTTATTCCTGTTTAGTCTAGTCTGATGAAAGCCCGATGTTGTTGGGCCCAGGAACTCACTATAGTTACCACAGTGAAATGGCCCTCACACTGAATGGCTCACAGCCATAGGCTGAGTGGAACGAATTTGCCCAGGAGTTTGAGGAAGCAGCAGGAGATACAGATGCCAGTCAACATGGCCTTACTGCTGCTCCCCGGTGTATCTTTGGCTGACTTCGGTAAAAATCCACATCACTGTTTTATTAATACATACCAAATATGTAATATGATTTTATATTAGAATTAAACTAATATTTGAAGTGAAGTAAAAAGTCTTAGGAATGGGAGTCACCCCAGGGACTCTGCAAAGAAGTGAAGTGAGAAAGGCAGCTATATTTTTGTGCTTCAGCCATAAAGTGAGCAGGCGGCCTGTTCTGTAAGTACCATAATTATAAAGCCATTTGCCACCTCTAATAAGAGGACTCTTCTTTCATAAAATATTAACTAAATATAATATCAGGGTAATATCTTAGAACTGTCTTATTTTCTCTGTTAAAAAGCCAGCTAGTAACCATGGTGAATATCTTTAATGTGATGGAATCCCAAAACATCCTCCAAGCCCATAGTCACTGGGCCTTGAATTAAACAGCACATTTCCCCTGTTCTCTCTAGGTGATTTGAGGCTAAGTGCTTCTCCCTGTAAACATGTTAATTTGCTAGGCTTTTTTTCTCATCTCTCTGAATGCTTCTCAACTGAACGCACTGCAGTTGTACAGGCAGTTTTACCGTAATGGTGGTTGCCCTGGAAAAAAAATGGTCAAGAAGAAAAAACCCAAATTTAAGTTGGGGACATAATTTGAAAACCCCCAACCAAACTCTTTAGACAATAGGATTTCTTGTGCCAAAAGACAAGAAAGGATGGTCGGTCTGTGAAAGGGAGGATGGCCAGCCTGAGTAATGTATGGTAAATGCGTTTGAGGCTGCCCAGAGTCCCCAGTTCAGATTCCACAGCAGGTTGCAATCCAGGAAGTCCTGCTGCTGCTCTTCCTCATCCTCTTCCATTTGCTCCTTTTCCCTCTTTTCTCCCCCTCCTCCTCTTCATTTTTATTTTTTTTGCTCTTCTCCTCCCCCTCTTCCTCCTCCACTTCCTCCTGTTCTTCCTCTTCCCTTTTTCTTCTCCCACTTCCTCCTTATGTTTTCCTTCTATATCACATCCTTATATAAACATTTGTGCATTTTTACTGTGTTTCATCTTACTATTGATACCATGAAACTTGCTTAATGAATTCAGTAGCTGACCCCGCCATTCGTCTTGGTTATTATCTTTTCCTGTCCAGAGATAGCAGCCACCTTCTACCTAAATACCTACCCTAAATTGTTTTTTGTTTGTTTGTTTGTTTGTTTGTTTGTTTTTAAGGAAAAGAGGCGATCCAGGGTGGAGAGGGGAGATGGTTATCTCACAGCATTATTTCAAACATGATGCTGTTTCTTACTGACCCCTCAAGTTAAAAGGAGAGAGAAAAAGACTACCAAGATGGCAGAAGACCAAGGAGCTTCAGAAGGGCTCTGCCTCTGCAACCTTCTTCCTCAGCAGCATTGTAGAAAATCCTTGGTTGGTCTTTTGAAATTGCCCAAGTGACACACCCATGAGCACATACTCATTGTTGATTAGCACCTCTTAAATGGTGCATCAAACTCTATTGATCTTGGTCAAAAAAAAAAAAAAAAAAAAAAAACTTTCAATTTTCAAGATCTTAGCAATCTCCATACTGTTCAGTAAGTTTTCAAGGTAGATAAGGACTGGAGAGCACAGGTTTTATTAGCGACAGTCTGGGGCAAGCTGGAAGTGGATCTCTGGCCCTTCCTTGACTCCCTTCAAGCATGTCTAGATTTTGCTTTATGTTAGCACACAACAGATTTTCTGAATAAGTGAATGAGTTCATAAGTTGAATCAAATATTCACATATAAATATTGGAATGCCTTCAGGCAAGTTATTAGTCTTATATCAAGAACAAATATTTAGATATATGTTACATACTGAATTATTATATGAATTGTACTCTTTTTCATTACCACATATAACGCCAATGTTTATTTATGGCAAATTATTACATGGATTTTATTCTTTTTCATTATTACATGTAACACAAATATTTATTTATGGTATATCTATGTAAGTACAGCAAAGGAAAATAATCAGTATACATCATAAAACTGGTTCTCAAGATGAGATTCATTTTATTTGGGGGAAAAACTTCAGTTGTGAACTCTTTTAACAGCCTCATATAGAAAATACAAAGTCACCTCACAACTTTATTTAAATTACCAAGCATTATGCCACATTTGACTTCTTGTAATTTTTTCCACTTGTTTTCTTTTTCTTTATGTGCATTGCGTTTTGGCTGCATGTATGTCTGTGTGAGGATGTTGGATCCTGGAACTGGAGTTGCAGACAGTTGTAAGCTGTCATATGGGTTCTCGGTATTGACTCTTGGATCTTTGGAAGAGCAGCCAGTGCTCTTAACTGCTGAGCCACCTCTCCAGCCTAATCATGGCATTTAAAAAAATAAATTAAATATGTCAAATATAACTTTTCTGTATCATATTTCTATCACATATGAATTTTATACAATAAAAATTAAAATTAATAGCAGTTTTAAAGTTAATATTATCCAAGCCACACTGCAGGGGACAGTCCCTTTTTTCTGGACTCTATTACTAACAAGGAAGAGGAGAACCTGCCATTGCTCCTGTCTCCTATAGATTCCTGACTGTCTGGCTATTGGGAGTTGTCAGAGTTAAGGCCAAAGAAGCCCAGTGTCAACTTAGGTGCTGGTGGGTTGGGCAAAGCACATGTTCCTATTTATCCCTGTCAGCCATGGGCCCCCATCAACTCTTTTTAATGAATCACCACTGCTTTTACTTTTGCCATCAGCCATGACCTTCACCATCTAGAAACACATGGTCTCTCATAAACGATAGCCTGCGACATCTAAACTCGAGAAGGATTCTATCACAGCTCAAACTACAATATCTATCACTAAAACAAACGGCTCATTCTAGCTGAAGAGACACTCGTATATATCACGGAACCAACCTTCCATATTTTGAAATTTACTGCCCTGTGTTGGCTGATTTTTTTTTTAAAGGAGGCCAGGCAACCTTGCTCACTTAATACTTTTGATAAACTTCTGCTGACAAGGAGTGTGATTAATGATAGTTAAAAGAATTGAATCAAGACTGGGAGAGACAGAGCCAAAAACTGTGGACTGCTGGTCTGGTAGAAACTAACGTCTCTACAGAAATATATGATGGACCCTCCTTTTTTTTACCATGCCAAGTAATTACTTGCACAGACCTGTTGTAATAATTCCTATTAGAGCCAAAACGGAAAAGTCAGTAACTCACCGCCCTGGGACAAGGTGAAGGCAAGGCCAGAGTAGCACGGATCAATATTTCATTTACTCACTGACGTTAGCTTCTATCCCTGTATCAAATTCTTTTACAGAAAGCCATGAAAGAAATGAGGTTTGCTGCAAAACACCAATACAGAGGCCTTGCTTCCTTGGGGTGCTTATGAAGGAAGCTGAGCAACAAAGCCTTTCAGGAAAACAATATGCACTCAAGGTCACTCATTACTTGCTACTGTTGGAAAATAAAGTGCCATTAGCCTGATAGGGGAATGTACATCAATCAACTGCACACCAGAAAAAGTACATTTTCAACTTGGTGGTGCTGCTGGGGATGAATGAGCCATTTGAACATCGTCTACACAATTTGACAATTCTAAAATATTTTTTTCTGTTGACAGGGAATCGGTTGTTTAGAAAAATAATAATCTCATTAAAATTTATTTCTGATTGCCTCTCACCTCAGTCAGTAAATAAATAAATAGGAAGTGAGAAAAATACCACAACCATAGACCCTGGGCACCAAGAAGTTCTAGTTTGCTACTGATCCCTAAAGAGAAATGGGGTTGGCTGGACTGTAAAATGCCCCACAAAACATCAACAAATGAAATACATCTCCTTTCTCTCCAGGTTTACCTTTAGAGAGTTGAAAATGTACCTTTCTCATCTTAAGTTTCCCATGATGCTTTCTAGGTAAAAGAATTGGTATTAACCAATTTTAGATTCTGTGAAGATGTAACTGAAGTAACTTATCCTCCATTTAGAACAGTGTCAACCTCAAATCAGATTTAAATAGTACTAACATTCATGAAATTCATATTGGACAAAAATCATGACTGTTTCTTTTCTTTCACATATACTGTGCCATGCTACCACAGACCCGTCTTCCATACTGCCTTCATATTTTATGAGACTATAACTGTGGAGGACATTTGCACTGTGCTGCACACAAGGATGTATGTTGTTTGAGGATGGTTCCAAGAAACTCACTTGCTTTTCTCCACATCTCATGACTCTATTTCCTCATGATTCCAGGGAGGAAGGCATTGGAGAAGGATGAATGGAGTTGCTGAATACAAGCTACTGGCCGTCATATCTGGTCACCTTGAATGCTTCTCACAGTTTGCTTTCTGACTGAAATAAATCCCAGCTCCCTTCCCTGGAGCTTCAAAGCCACTTTCTAGCAGACCTTTCTATCCTCAGTGCCATGGAATGAAGTTCAGATCAAGGGTAGGAAGTCCTTGGCTCTCACTCCAGTGTCAGATCTGGTCTCATCTAAAGAAAGCAAAGGTCAGCTGGACCCAGCATTGATCCAGGTCAGCAGGATTTGCAGCCTTGCTGGTCCACAGTTTAGAAGTATTTTCATACATTCTGTGGCTGCAGATTTTCCCAAGATTTTTCTCCCCTCCTCCATTCCACCCCTTAAAACTTGGACCCCAGGAGTATTTCAAGGGAAATTCAATCCATATGTGCCTGATTCGTGTTCACTTAACTCATTGACATGTTGTTTTCCAGGAGCTGATTGATGTACAAGGAGTCTCCTGACCTCTTTTCCTGAACCTTGTGGTACTGCCTTTCTTTGAGCTGGAAAATTGCCTTTTACTTGGGGTAAGTAGCGCTTTTCAGAGTTGAAAGTTTGGAGCTCAGCTTGATACACAGTTCCCAAATCTGTGTGGGATTCAAGGTTTGACAAATGTGGCCTCAATATATAAAGTCTTTTCTCACCTCCTTTCTTCTTCTTCTTTTCTTTTTTCATATGTGCCACCCATAGCTAGAGGGAAAAAAAAAAAAAGAACACAAAGGCCATGCTTACTTTCAGGGCATCCAAGCAGGTATCTTTGGAAGTTGGAGTATCACTTGGATGGTTTAAGACGTGCGAGTCCATCTGTTCTCTTTAACCACCCTTCCCCTGCCTTGATTTCTTTCATGTGTTCCCAACCCAAAGAACTTCCTTTGCCAAGTTTTAAATGTGCAGTAAAGGCAGCAGCTGACTTTAAACCCTGCTTTGATTCTGCTGGGCAACATCTCAGCTTGGGTTAGGTTCCCTGGCAGAGTATTTCAGTAGACTTTCAGATCGCTGCCCCATGGAATACATCCTAAATTATACCACTGAATAGACAGGTTATAAAGGCAAGCTACTCCCTCCAATCACTTCTGCCGAGTGAAGAGGCATCTGGTCAGGGCTGTGCCATGGACAGCTGATAGTTGGTCAAGAATAGCTAGAATAGCATCAAGGGATGATAGTCTTCACCGCTCTTCTAAATCTCTGGGTATAAAAGCAGGAATAGAACCTACAAAATCTAAGACAGCCTGCAACAGTTTGTGAAGCTGTCTCAATATTGGCTATTCCTTTAAACACAAATTTTCTATTTGTGATCCTCAATGTGTTCCACTTATTTATAATTTCTGTAGGCATTAGGGTTTTCCCTTATTCCAGCCACTCCACTGTCCTTCCTTCAAATCCAGGAAGCTGACTCCTTCCTTGATGGAGTAGACATTCCTCTTGAGGTCAAGGCACTAGGACCTCTGCTGTGTGTAGTTCAAGTTCCAGCCAAAGGCCAGAATCAATCCCACAAATCACTGCCAACTGGACAAGAGGACTTTTGTCTCTCTACCCCCTCTTGGAGATGCTGTTCCTAATGCTTAGCAATTTCATTAAGTAGGACTCATTAGTCAGTGTCTCCTTAAGAGGCTTGTACTCCTGAATGCAATTTTGGTGTCAGACAGACCTGAGAATGACATAGCACCTCAGGAGTGACAATGTGTTTGCTGCGGCAGTGCTTCAGGACAAACAGCCTCAATATTCAAAAGCTATCTGCAACAAAAAGGGATCAGAGGCATTCTGGGGAAATCATCTATCTCTGCCTTGTGCATCAGCTACGTGAATCTATAGGAACACAATGGCAAAGCCTTTCAGTAGACATGTCATAAAGTTATCTTTTGTGCAAAAGAATGTTGCCATTCACAGAGGCATGAGTTGCTTTAGATGGCAATATGTATCTTCAATTCCCACAACTAGATCAAAATGGACCTAAGGCACAAAGACTGGCTGAAAGTTTAATTTAAATACCTTCCTGGTGTATAACAGAGTAGATGGAATTTAATCCAGGTTTAAAGAATAAATGGGGGTTATTTGTCTTTTCCAGTTTCTCAACAGGCTATTTGGGGTTTATCTTTGCACAATGCACACACTTTGATAATATAAAAACCCAGGATGTGATTTCTGACCTCAAGTTTATGATTTAAAATAATTGAATGATTTCATCAGACTTATGTGGATGTCCTGGCTATCAAAGGACTTTACAGAGATATGAAGTCTTTGGGTCATATTGGAAAACTAGAACCAACCAACTTATCAAAGTCACGCTTTAGTAGACGAGCTACAGCAAATGGGGCAGCTGGGAGGCTGTTCCCTGTGCAACCTCGTAAGATGTCTGGTGCGAAAGCTGACCGTGCTGAGACCACTGTAGCAGCATTTTTGAAGGAATGAACTAGATTGAGAAAAATAGAGGTAGATTTCCAAAACATTCTGTTCAGAGACATTTTCAGAACAGCACATCCATGCTATTATTTTAATTAATGCACCCTTGAACTGTATACATATGTACATACTTGCAAAAATCTCAGGAAATATTTTAACTGTTGTTGTGTTGTGGTAAATCTCCAGCCCCATAACCCCATGTAAAGAACACACAACTCAGTCGTAATATTTATAAATGGCATGCCTAGACTGGGCTCATAGACTACTATACTGCCCTATACCCCAGCGATGAAATCCCTTGCTACTTGCAGTTCCTCCAGGCCACATGCTCCGTCTTCCTTCCACCTCTTCCTTTTTCATCCTCCTTTTTCTCTCCCCTCTCTAAAACTTCCAGCCCTACCTTTTCCTTCCACTGTCCAATCATAGACTCTAGCCTTTATTCCATCAGTTGAAATGAGGAGCAGGTTCACAAGAAATCACCTGAGTACATGATCTGCTCTTCCTCCAGGGGCAGGATTAGCACCAAAACACAAACAACACCAAGGCAATCTACAACAACTGTCACCTTGATGTTATTTGTGGGGAAGAACCAGGAGTGGATAGGTCTCACCTGTGCATTGGTCTCACCAGTTCCCAATTAGTTTAGGTAGCAAGCATGCACAAAGTGTCTACTGGGAGCCTAGAGAATGACTTAGGGAATACAACCAAGATGGATTACATTCTATGAATTAAAGAATGCATAGACAGTAGAAGGAGCCCTCCAGACAGCACAAAACCCATACCAAAAGTATCCCCCAAATACGCAATCATTTTATCAGTTCCCTGCCTTAGAAATTCCACATCTCACCAGTCATTTCCAATACTTACACAATATCTCTGTTTTGTGTGCATTTTGGTCCATTCTTTTCTTTTTAGCATGGATATTCTTGGCATTGAAGCCAGAAAAAAAAGGTCTATTTAATTTTCTTCAGGGTCACATTCTTTCCCTACAAACAAGTTTGCTTAAAATGTCTGTCCTTTGTCTGACATGCTGTGAAATGTACACTTATAATGCTAATAATCCCTCATAACAACATCCTGTTTTAATTTTACTAAACACCTTCTATACATTCTTATATGACCACAAATAGGAGTTTTCATGTACTTCTAATAGAAGAATTAGAGAAATGTGCCAGGCACTGTTTATTTAATAGACACATGAATTAAGGCCCAGTGATGCTAAGCATCTTTACAAAGATTTAACAGCTTAAAGCTGCTAGCCACAGAATTAGAACCCAGATCTTTGAGTTCAAAACTGAGAGTCATCTACTATGCTCCACTTTTGTATTTAATTCAAGGTTCCTATAGCAAAAATTCATTTGACTCTATTATAATAGTACATTTATCAGAAAGCTGATATAACTTCAACTAAGGCTTACAAAGTTGTAAACTTCTGTGTTTTCTCTAAGTCAAATTGTGTTAAACAACTAAGTTGGAGCTGTGCATGCTCCACGAGTAGGATCCATGGCTTCTGGCACTCACCATTGAGATTTCAGCTCATGAAGGCAGTCAGGACAACAGTAAAGACAGTTCTTACAGCTTTCCCTGCACTCCTGTGCCCCCTATTTGATCAGCTGCCAAGGTGGTGAACACTGCCAAGTCAAACGGTATGCAGCATCTCCCCGAGGCTCCGCTGAGAGCGGAGGAATTCCATACTTGGAAAACGGGGGAAACAGAAACAGCAGGACTGTGGTCATTTTTGAAGAGTGCAGATGAAGATGGTGTTTATCTTATTCTTTTGGAGTTTCTGATGTTAAACTAGTTTGTTGAACAGTCTGCCCCTTCTCTTTTGTCTGTGCTTTCTGGCCCAGTTATCTTCATTATCATCAATTAGCATAGACATCCTAAAATGAGAAAGGCTGAAAAGATCATGAGCTTTTGTGCCTTCTTCAGTAAAGTTAAAATATATATGTATCTTTGAGTGGGGACTGTACTGTGTGCACTGAGGCAAGCACACAGACAATACCAGGTCCTGACTTTTGACCTTGTTTAAAGCAGGGTGTCTTGGTTAACAGGCTAGCTGGCCTGAGAGCCCTAGCTTCCAGGAATTCTGTGCCAACCACCCATCTCTTCCTCAGAGAACTGGAGTTAAAGATGTGCCTTACGCCCACCTTCACCCCAGCTTTACATGGGTTCTGAAGATCCCAACTCAAGTCCTTGTGCTTGTACGACAATTGCTTTACTGAGCCATTTCCCCAGCCCTCTTGGCCCTTAAGGAGAACATTGTGGGTGAACATTATAGAAACCAACACCAGTTCCAAGAGCAACCCTGCTTATCTGAGACAAAAATCCAAGGCCTCTCACTACAAATGCTCTCTAAAGAGTCTCCTTCCTTTGGTTCCACTACTAGGAAGATTGTAATAATGCATTTAATGTGCTGTTGCTTTTTTTAAAAATTATTGAAAAATTAGTCAAAGAAAATGTATTTTAATGTTTTGACCTGTGTTTGAATGTTTGCTTCCAGAATGCTTTCTCTTGCTTTTTGAGCTATTGAATTTCTTCTGGACCTCACCCTGTAAGTTCAGCCAGTGGCCTAAGTTTTCTAGCTCTGGAAAAAAAATGGTAAGCCCTGTGTAAATGTTGGTGCTTCTATAGACGTGTGAGGCTGCTTATCAACACAGATACACTTCCATCTAGTTAAACAGCAGCCTGAAGTCAACACATCTATAGACTTTGTTACTGGCTTTTTGTTTTCTTCTTACAGATACATGACTTATATTAATGTTCTTAGTGAAAATTGCCTACTTAAAAGTTTTACCCTTCACCGTAAACACTAAAGGCATATTTTTAAGTATCCTGAAATCTTGTGTAATCAGATCAAGATGGTTGGTGTTTAACATTAAATTACATAACAGGACAGCCTAGATTTGCTGAACCCTTTCCTTTGCAAGGGTGAACCTGCAGTTCTGCCTCGCTGCTGCTAAGGCCACATGATGTCATCAGGACAAGAGCAGAGATGCTCTGACACTCTCTGGAGTGACACCTTCTCTGTGCTGTGGTCCCCTGTGCAAGTGGGACTGTGACAGAACACAGAGACAGAACACACCGAGATTGACAGAGCTTCGGCCAGCCTCGGTCCTTGGATGGCATCACAGAACCCAAGCAGCTACCACCACATCAGCTCATGTAGCTCACGCTATTCTCCTACAGCAGCCTGCCAAGTTCTGGGATTGTGAGTATCCACCACCACATGGGGCTTGAGAAATAAATTTGCTTGTATTTAACTCCTGAGATTCAATTGTTGTAACAGTTAATTACCCAGATTAATAGCACCCATTTATGATCAGCATCTGGATATGTCTTCTTTTAATTTAGTGTTACAGATGTTGGATATCTAACTTTAAGAAAAGTGAAATGACATTCGGTAAAAAGTGTCTAAATTCCCTGAAGCATTTTTAACAAGGAAACAGATAGAAATAATAAATAAATATTGAAGATAATTAGTATTGACTAATAAATACTGTAAGCACTGTGACTCAAATTCCCTATCAAAATAGTGAGAGGACATTAATTTATTTCTTTCAAATCTTTTTTTAAAACATTATGATCTATTCTGCTGGCTAATCTTGGTTATTGACTTGACCACATTGCAATCAACCCAAGCCTTTGGGTAGAGCTTTGTGGGATTTTCTTGATTGGATCATTTGAGGTGAGACTGAAGCCTGAATCTGGGCCATGCCTTCTGGTAGCCAAGGACTTGTAAGAAGGAAGCTCTTGCTGTTTGCCTGCTTGCGCTCATTCTCACTGGCAAGTCCATCTACTCTGCTGCTGAGGTGCTCCTTCACAAGTATTAGAACCTACTTTGGGATTCTAACATACACTGAAGACAGAAGCTTTCTAGGAATTCTCTGGACTCCAGCACCATATTTGGACTGAAACATCCAGCCTGGTAGACTAACAATTACCAGATTCTTGGCCTCTCTCCATTATGAGATAACAGTTGTTTCACTAACCAGACCAGTGTCTGTAAGCTTCTCTAACCAATCCCCTCTTAATATAATATATGTATTTTTCCGTCCTGTCAGGTCTGTTCCTTTAGTGAACTCTGATTAACACACTTGTGGTGGTCAATGTGGCAAAATGAGGACTTTGACACCTGTTGAATAGAGCACACTTACAATGTCTGGAGATGCTCTTAACAATGTTTATCAAGGTCATTAAAAACACTCAGCTCTTCGTATGCAACATTCTTTTTGTATGGATTCTTGTTACAAGAAAGATGTTTATCTTGGTCTTTTCTTTTAAATTTTGTCTTTTTTCTATTTTTTTTTTTTCTGAATTGCTGAGATCCCAAGACCTGTACCTGACAGGAAAGTAATCTACCATTGTGCTACATCAACAGTCATCAGCCTTGACTTTTTCCAAGGAGGGTAAACCTCAACCTGGCAGATTTGGCCTATCTCCTACCTGTTTTTATGACACTTTATTGAAAGGGAGCCATATTTATGTACCACCTATGATTATGTCAGTCACAGGAGAAATGAACAGTTTGGGCAGGAACCTTCAGTACCACAAAGGCAAAAAATGATTTGCATTTGGCTTCTTTAAAACAAAACTTTTTTTTAAAGCAACATAGCAATTATACATATCTTCAGGGTACAGTCTGACATTTCGATACATCTCTACAGTGAAGTCATTTTTTTTCCTGTCTCTGTATCTATTGAATGTCTCTATTTGTCACTCTCTACATCTTTCCTAGTCTCTAATAACACCACTTCTTAGAGATCAAATTTAAAAGTGTGTTTTACTACATTGAATTATGTAGTGTGTATGCATCATGCTGTGAAACGTGTGTTTAAATCAAAGGGCATCTTGTAATAGTCCGTTCTCTCCTTCCACCATGCAATCTCAGGTGCTTGGTGATAAGCACCTTTAGCCACTAAACCATCTGACCAGCACCTGCTCAACTTTAAAACTTTCACATATGAGTGAAAACATGAAGGTTTTATGTTTGTGTGCATCTGGCACTTCATTAAAAAAAATGTTTTGCCACATTCTTTTCATATCAATCCCTAATATACAATAAATAAAATATTATATTGCTGAATGCCTAATAATGTAGCAAAGTTTATGTTATATTCTTATAATCAAGTATCATAGAAGTATTGACATACTTTTGGTATGTCAATATTACAATATCACAGCATTACAATAGTATTGAGCTATTTAGAGATAGTGGAACATGTTGCTTATATAACACTAAGTGTGAAAAGGCAGAATTCAAAATGGCTTATATAATTCCTATTTGATTTAAAAATACTCACGCACACATACACAAATAGATGAGAGAAGCCAGATACCAAATGTCAGTGGTGATAATTTGTAGAGGTAAAATTGCTATTGGTATTTTTGTTCTCAGTACTTGGTTATGTTTTTAAGTGTTCTAAGTGGTATTTTCATCATTGGATAAATATTAATTTTATTTTAATGCCTGAAGGAATGAATTAAGTGGTGTAATTACTATGTCACAGAATTCTTTCTCATATTCTCATTTAACTAATAGCAGGGGATGAAATGCACACTTAAGGAGGCCGCATACATGGCTGGAAATCAAGCTGACAAGCACTAGTGCTAACCATATGTTCAGCCTTAGTGTTGAGTCTCAGTGACATAATATCAAACTGACAATGTGTGCATCATTTTCTACCTGTTCTTAAAGAATACATTGAGAATTTGTTTTTCAAATCACAAAATGTGAGAATTCAGGAGTGAATAGGCTGACTTTGTAACTCCTCTTTCATAGACAAGAAGTTCAGTGCAGACAATTGACTATTTAACAGCTTACCAGAGTTGGACTTTACACAGTCCCCTCTGAACAGACATTTTCTTACCAGCCACTAACTCCCCATGGACATTCCTGATGCCGTGAAAACTCTTTGGAGGATCCAGATGTGTTTTAGAGTAAGTTTGTTTGCTCCTTGGCTTCCTGTATCTACAACCAGTTAAGTCTTTCTGCTTAGCTGGGTTTCATTTACAAAGATGTCTTTTTGATTCATCTGCCCCCGGATCAACTGTAAGTACCTGTCAAGGGTAAAATTTTATTACTCTGGAAATGCTTCTCCAACTCAACAAGTAGGTTATGTAACCTCCATGTAATTGTTGAGGAGGGAAAATGTATGTTCAATGTCATGGATACAAAGAGAGGAAGGAGGCTGTTTGCATGGGAACTTTTCCCAGCTGCCTAAGCAGGAGGAAGCAATTAAGAATCTCAGGTGTGGACCCCAGAATTCAAACCCCTAGAAATGAAGCTGACGGAAGAGAGATGAAGGATGAGAACCAGTGCATTAAAGTGAGATATAAGGCAAGAAGGTTATTTCATAAGTACTATGAAATAACCATCTCTAATGAGACGTGTTTACTATCTACATCTTACAAGTGAGAAAGAACGGGTAGAACAAAGATGGGTTACTTTCCTGCAGACTCACGAACAATTGGACTAGGAAATAAACTCAGATGTTTTGTGTACCAATGAGCACAGTCTGTGTCACAGTTATCCCACATCTGTCAGTCTTACTGAGATCATGGCTCCTTCATGAGTGATTTCACATCCTCACTCTCAGATATATATTAAGGCATGTTAGTTACAAACATCATCTTTCAGAAGCAGCTTTTATCTCAGAGTTCCCATGTCAGGCACCAAAAAGATACTACAGTGCCTTTCACCCCATAAGATGTCAAAGGAAATAAGGGGTGAGTTTAAAATCTAATGGCTCATTTTGTTAATGCCCATATATATATTATCCAACATTATTAGAGTATTTTACATAATCAATTAAAATCAGAAATGGGGAGAGTCCATAGCACAAATTGTGACCTAGCTTGGTAACCCTAACATCTTTGGGACTGATTTTCTTTACTTATGAACTGTGAATGGTATTTATAACATCACTGGGATATAAGACTATATAAAGGAATTCATGTGAAACACAAAGGTAAAGAGATTATATTCAATTTTAAAAATGGGTATTTTCTTATTAACTTGAAAAGCTAGATATAACTTGGAAAATTGGCTCAGTGGTTAAAAGAACCTGCTGCTTTTGTAAAGGACCCTGGTTTGGTTCCCAGTACTCACATCAGACCCCTCACCACTATCTGTATAACTCTAGCTCCTAGGGATCAAACACCCTCTTTTGTATTCAATAGGCAACCACATACATATAAATAAACAATAAAATGCATATTAAGAGTACAGTTAGAAACAGGGGCTCAGAACAGCCATGTATTTGATTCTCCAGCACTGAAAACAAACAATTGAAATCTCAGAACTAAGGCATGGACCCCTCAAGTGCATTTACCATGCTTTCACTATTTTCTACACTTTGGGGGTTGCTACTCTTACCAAGTGTTTTGTTTTTGTCTCCTTACCTGTGAAGAACATGAGATGAGAAGACCCTAAGTAAATCAGGGTCTCTATTGAATACTACCACTGGACAACTTTGGCAAGCTCCGATGCCAGCTACTGCTAGGAAATGATTTAGAAAGTTGGAACACACTGTCAGTGATTGTCTCAAGGCCTACTCCCTTGGAATCAATGGGCTGAAATCCTAGCCTCTATGATATTGAGGACTTGAGATCATGAGAGTGGTTCTCTCAAGCATGCTCCTTTTTAACACGTGCTCCTTCTTATAAAAATGCTAAAAGGGACTCCCTGGCCCATCTGTCACACATGGGCAGAAGAAAAGGTAGGGTCTTATCAGGAACTCAGTTCACCAGTGTCTTAATACTGGACTTCGTTTCTTCCACAGTCATGAGAAATGAACTCTTGTTCCATAAAAGCTACCAAGCTTTCTGGGACCTTCTCGGAGCAACCCAGAACATCTTTCAAGGGGGTGGCCCGCACTTTCTGGGGACTTTTTAAAAATAGAAAACCCCAGGCTACACTCTGGTCTCACTGAGTTGGAATCTACAAGTGATCAAAAGCCCAGTTTATTCACCACGGGTACTTTCAAGTTTAGAGAACTCTACAGAATGCCTGTTAGGAAATTAAGGTCTACTGGGACAACTGGCCAAGGAATAGTTTAGTTATACTGTTGTTCTAATGACCAGCAGAGTGTGGCATGATTCCCGACACTGTCATTCAGTTGACAGTTGCTCATAGGTAGCTTTTTTATGCCCATTAGAAGCACTCTGGATGTGGCGAAAGGAAAGTTAAAGAATAATTTGGTCATGCTCTTAGAGTTCACATCTTTACTTTTTTTAATCATCTTGATCTCCCATGATGGCCTTTTTCTAAGATCACTATTTCCTCCCCCAGAAGGAACAATGTAAAACATCCCAAGAAGGCTTTGAGTTGGGACAGGAACATTGATGAATGTTTCAAACACTGTAATGGAAATCTTTGTTTGGGGGATTCCAACCTTTATTTGTTTGCTTGGTTGGTTGGTTGGGTTTTGTAGCCATATAACATGTCCCTGTGGGCAATGATGGAAAAAGCCACCTTTCCTGTACCCTCTGGCATGAAGCAGCACAACTCATGACCTCCAAGGTTGGGTTAATCTGAAAGTTCTTTTCCTTGACCCCCCTTTTGAAACCTATGATTCAGTATCCAGAAATGAGATTTAATCCCAGGACTACTGCTAGCACTATGGAATTCTGGATAAAGAGTTGCTCTTTTAAGAGTTTTTTTGTCTCTGTTTCTCTGTCTGTCTCTGTCTCTGTCTCTCTGTCTCTCTGTCTCTCTGTCTCTCTGTCTTTCTATCTCTGTCTCTGTCTCTGTCTCTGTCTCTCTCTCTCTGTGTGTGTGTGTGTGTATGTGTGTGTGTGTATCATGTTCATGTGTGAGAGTGCAGGTACAAGCATTCCACAGTGCATGGAGAAGTCAGGTGTTAATACTTGATCCAGCACTGCTATATATGGCAGACTACTTGGTTTTCAACTTTCCAGGCATTCTCCTGTCTCAATCTCTTGCTGTAGGAGCATTAGGATTCTAGATACCTGAATATACATGGGTTTGGGGAATTTGAACTTACGATCTCACACTTGCATCATAACAGGTTTACCCATAGAACCATCCCTTCAGCTGCGTAGAACTACTCTCTCTCATTAGATTTGCTAGACCAGTAGAATGCCCATTGGTAGCTAGGTGCTGCTTACCATCCTTGCCAACACATGAAAAGAGTGTCCATGAGAATAAAGCCAACCCAAAGAAAAACAGAGCCAAGAGCTACTAGCAAAGAGGGAGGTTTAAATAAATGAACTAAGCATCTCTGTGCAACAGTGCATAAAGACAGCTTTGTGCTCTGTTCTCTAATGTATGAATTGGTAAATTCCCTTATTTATTTCAGTGAGTTTGATATGGACTTTTCATGCTCTGTCACTGGCAGCACACATAAACGTTTTCAATTAAGTCCTTAAGCACATCTTGAAGCAGACACTGTTAACTTACCCATTTCCCTGAGAAAAAAGACCAGAGACTTTGAAAGCCTTTGATTGAAAAACAAATCAAATTGTTTGCCTAATAACATATAGTGGACTATATGGTAAACCCAAGATGAAATCTCACAATATCTCATTACATAGATTTACAACTCATAAGACTATTTTAAATAGTATTTACTGTATGGAATTACTAAACTCTGCATTTGAAAAAGATTGAAAGGAGATGAATATTCTAAAAATACATTCTAATGATCTTTTCACTAGGAAAGCATGGCCCCAGAAGACCACACGAATAACTGGCCCATTGATAACTTCCCATAACTGGACGTCTTTGAACGCATCTTAATTCAGTCCATGCTATAATAGGTTACAGGTTTATAGTTACAGCCATAGGTAATTTACCAAGGTCAAAGCTAGCAAAGGGTATACTTGGGAAATAAAATCCTTTTCAGCTTCAGAGTTCTCCTCTGGTGTTTTTCTATTTCCCAACAGTGATAGCCCTCTCGAGTACTTTTTTTCCTGGAACCAATTAAAAGTTCTTTAATAAAAGGATCACAATATCTTTCACATTAATTTTTTTCATATTTATGATGAAAAGTTACCTTCCTTTGGCCCTTAAGTCATCTAGTTTAAACCCACGGGAGTGACCGACTGATGCTGGAAATCTGCGATGAAGGAATGCAAATGCCACTTTAGAGTTTTGCAGTCATAGCACTGACCCCAGGAACACATAGTCTGAATCTCAGCAGTTCTGTAGTGATTCTGGGTCTGAAAACAGTCATGCTAACCAAAGCAGTCTTTATAGGGTTAAGTTCACTTTTTAAAAATCTAGGCATGTTATGGTTTGAACAATAGAGTGTCCTCACACATTTATGTGTCGGAGGCTTGGTCCCCAGATGGTGGTACAATCTGGAGAGAAGCTGGTCATATGAGAGTCACTAATGACATACCTTGGGAGGCTATCTGTCCTTTCTCCATAGGAAAATTGTACTGTTTTTCCTCCTCTAATATAACCAGAACCATTAATAAAATATATGTATAAGAACATTTTCTTTAAGCTAGAAAGATGGCTCAGCAGTTAACAACACTTACTGCTCTTGCTGAGGATCCTCCCTAACTCTATCCTTGATACCTGACAGCTCTTCTCCGTTATCCCTCTCCTCCATGTTGTTTTACCTGAGTTAAGGCACAGGGCTGATGGAGTCGCCCAACCAATGGCTGAATGTTCTAAAACCACACACCAAAATAAGTTCCTCCTCATATTAAATTACTCTCAATCTCAAGGTTTCTGTGGCAGAGACAAAAATGAGGGACAAACTGTAAACGTGTTGTTCCCAGAGTTGCAGAGAGCTCAGGAAGGGAACGAGAAGAGAGTGTCATGGAGACAGTGGAAAGGCAAAATGGACAGAGAGTTTGGCAGAGATGGGCCATTCAATAGAATGAAGTCCTACCAGCAGAACGAAGGAGAAAATGTTCATGCTGCCCTCATGTTTCTTGGGTGGTCCACTCTACTCCAGCTCTCTCTCTCTCTCCCATCCTGTTGCTCTTATGCTTACAGGGAAAAAATTTTTAATTTGTCCTTTCAGCAGATTTCACATACATCTGCCACACTGAATCTTCAGCTGCTTTGTACTGAGGTGAAATTGTTGGGAACTTCAAGAGAAAACACAAACCTCATCTTCGTTTCTGGCATCTGTACGGGAAAACTTACTGCCCCAAAGTCTCCCTTCTCCATAGGAAAATTCACCCTCTAATATAATCAGAACCATTAATAAAAGATCCGTATAAGAACATTTTCTTGAGTGTAGAAAGATGGCTTAGCAGTTAATAGCACTTACTGCTCCTCCAGAGGACCCTGGGTCAGTCCCTAGCACCTACATAGTATCTCACAGGTGTCTGTAACTTCAGTCCCAGGGAATCTGATGCCCGCTTCTAATCTCTTTGAGACTAGGCACATACATGGTTCATAGACATACATTTAGGCAAAACATTCATACTTACAAAAATAAAATAACTCTAGTCTAATTTTTAAAACTTTAATTTTTTCATGTAACTTAAACACACATTTATTTCTTCATTTAACAAGCATTTTCCAGGCCTTCTGTCAGTGAGCTACTATGAATGGTGTAGTACTGAAGGGCATGGAAAAAGTAAGGAACTATGGTCTGTGTCCTCCTTTTATTCAATAAGTATTTATTGAGCAAATAAAAATAGGCAAGGAATTTTGGGACAGAGCCCTAAACAACTTCAGCAAGGTTTCCATTCTTACCAAGTGTACATCCCAGTGGGAAAGACTGGGTATAAAAGGAAGTCTTGCCAAAGTAATTTAATTTCAGAAATGGTAAGAAAGCACAGAAGAATAAGAGACTATTAAGCAACCTGGAGAAGGCAGATGTGTCCAGGTGGAGTTTCATATTTTTCTCATAATTACATTAAGGTGAGGTTCTGTATTTGGGTCAAGTATATCACAGAAACATGGAGTGAAAGTAGAACCAGGCACAGTAGAAAAGAGTTTGGATGTTCTTTGAGGAATTTAAGCTAGGAGCACTGTGCGGCCCAGCCATTCATCTTCTAGTGGGATATACAAAGGGCATGAAGTCTGCATCCACAGGAACATCTGTGATCCCATGTTCTCTACAACATCTCTCATGATAGTCAAGGTATGTGTGATGCTTAGTGAGGATTGCCAAACAGGCTCTAGAATCCCCAAGGAGACAAGGGTCTCCTGGGTGTGCCTATGAGGGACTTTCTAGATTAGTTTCATTGAAGTAGAAAGACTCACCCTTGCTGCCAGGCAGAATGAGAAAGGTAAGTAAGATGAGCAGTAACATCTCCCTGTCCTTCTCTGCTTCTGGGCTGTGGATGCAAAGAGACCAGCTACCACCTCAAGACCTCAGTGTCATACTTTCCCCACCATGATGCACAGTAGCCAAAATAAGACCTTCCTTGATCTGAAGTTGCTTTTCTCATGCATTTTGTCTCAGCAATACGTGAAGTAACTAGTGCAACATGAAGATACCATAAATATCTATTGAAGAATGAATTAAATATGTCTTTGTATATATGTGCTTTTATATACAATCAATTTTTAAAAATGAATTAACCGTGTTCTTTGTAACAGTATAGAAGGTCATGGACATTAAGCTATGTGAAAGAAGACAGATATAGAAAGACAAATATCACATAATTTCACTTTATTTACAGAAACTTAAGTAAGTCACTCACACAGAAATACAGTAAAAGGGTGCTTACGAGAATAGAGAGATTCAAGGTTGCAAAGCTGCAATTATAGGCTAAGTGTAGAAATACAATGCAAACCATGAAGGCTGATGTCAATAGTACTGTGTTTGACGCTGGAAATGTGCCAAGACAGCATGTTTTAGGTGCTCTTTTCACGGTACATTAAAAGAGAAAATATGTGAAGTGATGGATAAGCTAGTTTGCTTGACTATACTAATCATTTCACTTTGTATATGAATGTCAAAACAACATGTTTTATAGCATAGATAGTATATACAATTTTTAGAAATAAGCAACACAGCAATCATAATGTCTCGAGTCTTTAAGTAATTTATGGTATTCGCGTATTCATTAGCAGTGTAACCTTGGTCACTTTTCAAAATGCCTTTTAGAGAGAATATCCCTACATTCTGGTACCACAAGCAGCACAGCGCCATCATTCAGCTTCTGTTTGTCTTGCATCTCTGGCCTCAATTTTAAATTCACTCATTGCTCCCATGAGTTCCTTTCATTGGAGAATGGTGTTTACAAATCAAGAACTGCTGTGTGTATCGCTATTGAGATGCCATTGGCTCTAAGCCTCTAAGCAGACAGACCTAAGAGAGCCATTACATATCTAATGCACTGTGCTGGTGAGTTCTTGTCAACTTTACACAAACTGGAGATTCATTGGAAGAGAGAACCTCAACTGAGGAGGCGTCTTGACCAGGTTGGCCTATGGGAAAATCTGTGAAGTATTTTCTTGATTGCTGATTGACATAGGAGGGCTCATTCTACTATGGGCAATGCCATTCCTAGGCTTGTAGTCCTGGATTATGGAAACAAGCAGGCTGAGCAAGCCATGAAGTACAAGCTAATAAGAAGAGTTCCTTCATGGTTTCTGCTTCAGTTCCTGCTCCCAGGTTCCTGGTTGGCTTTCCTTGATTACAGACTATAACCTGTAAGATGAAATAAACCATTTCCTCCCCAAGTCATATTTTGTCTTAGTGTTTATCACAGCAACCAGAAAGTAACTAAGACTCCCACATATGGTACATAACTGTTATTCCACATCTATTGATTATCTATCTATCTATATCTTTACATAAGGTTTATTATATATGACACATGTATGTATGTATGTATGTATTATGTATATGTTGTGATGTTGCCTTTTTCTGGATTGAAACATTCTTTCTTGAGGAAAAAGAGAAGACTCATGACACATTTAAGGAACTTACAAAGACAGAAATCCCTTTCTCTATTAGTATAAGAACTAAACTGGTGAAGGCAAGGAGCTTCTCGGTGGAGCTGCCTGCAAGTCTGCAAGCTGCAGCTTTTATACATTTTATAAATTGTCACTGTGCTACAGTGGGCTTTGCAAGGATGCTGGTGCCTTTGAGTTATCTGTGCTCCTTCATTCACCAAGATACATGGGGCTGAATGTTTTCTTTGGTCTGTTATCTGTATCCTATCTGGGTTGACTGCATATTTGTTCATATCTCGGAAAAGTCATATAATATAACCTGGCCAGTCCTTTATATTTATAAATCATATTCTCTATTTCAATCCAACACTTCAGTCTTCACTTTAGTTTGTATGCCCTGCTATTTATAAATTTGTTCTCTTATAGTAGGGAATCCAGTTCTTATTATCCACAACATATTTACCTATCTGTTTAATTTTAGCATGCTCTAAAGTACCAGGCATTTAAAGAATGTATTTACTGACAATATTACAGAGTTCGTGGATAAATAGCTCATTACAACTTTAGCCTTACAGTACAGTTTTCCAAAGTCAGTTCATTCTTGTCTTCATCTATTCATTCAGAGTGGGCATGTTGTTCATTACTGCAGTTAGGACCCATGTTAGTGTTTCTGCTCCATCTTGTATTCTGAGTACGTCCTAGCTATCCTTAACAGGTCATTATTATTTTGGCTATTAGTGAAGCAAACATCACTATAGTTAAAGTTCTTATGTCGATACAAAATGCCATCTGTGTCTCGGCCCTGCCTGACTTTTCTGATCCTTATTTCAGTTTGATCCTTTCTTCCATTCCAATTAGGCATCCAATTTCTTTCATTTCTGCTTTACTCTTCCTGAATCTTTTCTGCATACACACACACACACACACACACACACACATTCTTCTTTCTTATTTTAAGGGTATCTGATTATAAACACACATTTGTATTTTGTTTCTTAATGAAGCAGTATGTCTTGGAAATTAACAGTGTGGTAGAAAAGTAAAGAGGAAATGTCATATTTTCTCAATAATTTAAATTTTTTCTCCTACAACTTTAATACATGATATCTTTCAATTAGAGAAAAATAAACTTTAATACAATATATTCAAGCAAAGGACACTGTTTAAGCATAAACCTTTACCATGTTCTTGTTTTGCTTCCATCTATACTTCTGGCAGAAAAGCAACTATTTCAGACCAGACCACAGACTCATATACTCTGGGCAGCATTTGCCATTGTTAAACTCAGATTTCCTTGAAGGCCAGCAGACTTGACTTGACATCTGCCATGAAGTCAAGCAAATTGTCTTTCCATTTCCACAGTTGGAAACTATGCATGGTGAGGAGGAAAAAAAAAAAAACTAAAAATAACTGGCTGTGTTTGGTTTGGACCAGGCCCACGAAAGTGAAGGTGCCCAGCATGAGTTCGGCTTGAAGGAAGTCTGAGAAGCCGGCTCTGGGATCTACCTCTGAATCCTAACTACTGCACTTTGACTACAGCTCAGATACATAAACCAAACAGCTCTACTTTGGCCTCTCTTGAGTCAGATCAGTCTCCACCTCATCAAGAGCATGAGGTTGAGAAGAACAAGGGACCAATTGAGCATCCGAAACCCAGCTGTTAATTTTAACCTTTGGGGACATCAACAAATGGGCTTCCAAGTGTTTGCTTAATCATGTTTCATTGGTACCTTTTGTGGCTAGTAAAAGGAATGGTCTTTTCTATTGTCAACATGAAGAGTATATATCTACCAGTGCCAAGTTTTAAATTGGGGGTTTTCTTTAAACTGCCTTTATAAAAAGAAAATACTTATCCAGAGAAGTCCTGCCAGTGAACACTGACAAAGATTGATTTGTTTGGAATATTTAGAAAGCAAATTCCATTTCTGGTCATCTACTTAAAACATCTTTTTGTGTTGCTAGTGCCGTGTTTCAAAACTTAACTTAATGGTTTATCTACATTCAGAAAGATTAACTATTTAAAAAGTACATCTTGAGGAAAAGCAAACGTGGCTTTAGACATTACAGAATTTAAACCAGAACTGCAAACACTACATTCTAATGCACTTCCTTCAGAAAGAGAAGAAATTCTTCAGATAGAAAAATGTCACAGGATATACCCATACTGTCAAGGTTAAGAGTGTTGAAAAGCAATTTGCCAACGTATCACCTACTCTCTATCTTCCGTTTGGAGATAAATGCCTTGATATTGTCAAGTTTCTAACTTAGAAACCTGTTTTAAGACATCTATATGATCCTGGAATGTTGTGTGTGTGTGTGTGTGTGTGTGTGTGTGTGTGTGTGTGTGTGTGTGTAGAAACATTTGTGAACCATTAAAAAAATAATCATCAGAAGCCCCTATCCCCATAGACTTTGATTATATCTAGTCCTGAAATCTGCTCTTACAAGGAGAGCTACTCTTTAGGAACAATGTCCTAGACATGTAGGCTACAAAGAGCTCCTGGAATAATCTAACACATATGTTCTACAGACAAAAATGTTGAAGCCATAAAATTGCCTTAACCCATTTAAATTTATTAATTGAAATGCATCCTTCTTGTAGTAAGCATTAGGACTAGAGTGGCAGATAAAAGAAAAGTGACACTGTGGATTTTGTCTTTATGATCTAGCAGGATCAGTTGCAGAAATAAGGGTATAAAAACTTGATTATTTTGGTCTTAATTATCATTACAATTCAGTAATGTTAATGGGAAAAACTATAACACCAGCAAAGTGTTTAGAGACTAGGTGCTTGGGAAATAGGTAAGGGTTAAAGAATGCAACTGCTCTTACAGAAGACACAAGTTCAGTTCCTTGAACCCATGGTACTTGGTCCACAACCTCCTGTAACTCCAGCTCCAGGGGATCTGACTTCCTCTTCTGGCCTCTATAGCTAACACACTCACATGCGCATACATACACACAGAGGCACAATCTCCGTAACACATAAGCACATAATAAAATAATAAAAAAAAAATACAATCTTTTTTAAATATAGAGACTGGAAGGATTTTGTTGAAGGAAATTTTTACCAGGAAATGGTCATGGCAGTTTGCCTTTAGTTTTACAAATAACTTAGATGATTTCACGAATAAATATATCAATTTTAACTGCTAGCAAAGGTTCAAATTTCAGATTTTTCTTAAGTTCTTACAAGATCTATTAAAATTTCATGTTATAATTCCTTCCCTTCTTCCTCCTTTGAAACATTTGAGGTTTACATTGACATGTACTAACTAGAAATCATTTGTCTCCTAACCATTTCCCATTTTTACAACCCACAGTGGGTCCAAGCTAACATGACATCTAAGTTCTATTCAGCTTCCTTCTGCTTATTCTAAGTAAGGCAAGCTTGTACAATATTATAAAAACCTATTACTTTTTTCACATTAGTAGGGGAAATAATACAACACTAATACTGAGAAGAGTTCCAGTTGTCTGTTGGAAGTTGAATTATTCAGCATGGGCATTAGAGTAAGAAAACCTCAAGGTGAAAACCTGGAGGTACTAAAACTCTAAGATATGCCGGGACAGGGTTCCTGTATGAGAGATGACAATTAGGATATTAATTTAAATCCCATGGTGAATAGTTGGTCTTACTGTTGCTAAGTCTGAAATTTGGAGCATGGTAAACTTCTGCTATTAAGATTGCCATCACAATTCTTTGTTAACATGAAAGATTAACTGGGTCAGAGTCCATTGCATGAATCAATAGAGAACAGCAATGGCAGTTTTCAAGAGAATCCTTAAGAAAATGTTGAAGAATTTTATAGTAAATTATTAGTCTTACTATCTACTACTTCATTTGTAGACTCCACTGAAGGTGCTTACTGTGAATTTCCTAAGCATATTAATAACAGTATTAACATTTGATTTCATATTAACTTAATAGAAGATATAATGTATTAAAATAAATATTAGACTTCAAATCGCTTCATTCATTCCAATTAAGTTTTCACTTATATATAGATAGACTTTGGATGGAAGTTCATACAATTTTTAAGAAGAGCAAAAGCCTGAGAAGTTATTTCATTGGATATTGAAAAGTTTGCATATTTATTCAGACCTTCTTAACCTTGCAAGGTTACTAGAAGTAGTATGGAAAGTGTTCATGAACAGGCATTCTCGTTAGATTTTGGCACCTTTACATCAGTCTCAGCCAGAACCCTGAACAGCACAGAAAAAGCTGGAACACATTTATCTAAATATTTCAGAGTCTCCAATGAGAGTACTTCTCAAAGCCAAAAGAGGGTCGTGGGGATCCTTTTTCCCAGTTTCTTCTTCAACAAAAGCTCTCATTATCCAAATTCATTATAGGAAAAAAAATGCTATCTCTAAAAGTATGCTTTATTTGTAGAATGGCTGCAGGGGAAAAAGAAAAATAAAACAAAAAAGTCTTTGGTTGAGTTTCAGGTCCAGAAAACAATCTTGTTAAACACTTCGGCCATCCAAGTGCAATTTAAAGATCCCATGGCAATTTTCAAAAGGAATAAGGATTAGTCCCAAATCCTGGCCAATATCAATAAAACTGTTTCTAATTTCCACAGTCGCATTGAGCTACTGTCAAGAACCTAATGGCTTTCTCCATTAGCACACATAGTTTGTCACTGTGAGTGTTTAACTCATTACTTTGTAAAGCACTTTCAAGTACTTTAAAAATACCCCAAGTATAAAAACTGCTCTTTCAAAACAATGCTGTGCTGCTCTGCACCACCTCAGAATAACCTACCTTGCCCACCTGAAATAACACTAATGATTCCTGAACTTGGGGCCTTATAAAAGCCTTTTCTTCCTCCACCAATTTCAAATAAAATGCATGGCACCATCTAGAGTGCTTACAGCCCATATCTAATTAACATGCTATAGCTCAGACACACTTTTGGAAATGGCCATGACTGGTATCAGTCACTTCCTTGAGTATAGACATACTGAAATCAGGACTAAGTTCTAATATATCTTTCCAAGAGTCAGTCATAGTATCTTTAAACTCAGCCATTATACAGGTATTTGGCATAAAATTGTCATGTATTGATCCCTTCCAATACCCTTTTTACATATCTATCTATTTATCTGTCTACCTACCTACCTATTTATCTATTTATCATCTGTCTTTCATACATGACAACCCTGAATGGAACACCAGGATAAACAAATAAATTTCAGTAGATGAAAATCAGTAAATATAAATAGGTCCCCCTTAGTTCTTATAATGATGTTGAGAAGTAACAATGAAATGAAAGCCATGAAGCCCTACACAGAGAGATTAATGGGAACACATGGATGCCTGGATGACAAGCACCCAATGTACATCACCAATGATGAATACATGATAGCAAGAACAAGCAGAGAAAAGGAACCCCCACACAGAGAAATGAGACCAACCAGAGTGTGCAGAGAATTCTAAGTACTTAGTGTAATCAGCCATATTCTCTGTGGGAGTTGGGTCCACCCCAAGATTGAACAATCCCAGAGGATTGATCAAATTTTTGATGGGTATTTTTCTTATTATAATTATTGATAGGCACTACAGACCTAGAAGTGATGAAGGTCCAAGGGACACTAATGTTTTAGAATCCTGCATAATGAAAAATGTCCTCAACTTCAAGTTGGGATGAGTTTGAAGCATCACTCCAAAAAGTGTGTCAATGAAAAGCCTATTCATAACTGTCTTGGCATAGAGCCTAATTCCTAATATATATAATGCAAAGTGGTTTTTTACAGTTTAATATATACTGGATTTTCTAGGAATACAATTTTGTGTGAATTAAGAGAGTACCTTAAGCTATTTGTAACTTTGTCAAGAGTCATTCACCATTCTAGAAAATAACATCAATAATGCCATTCAGCCATCTGCACCAATCTCTATTTGTAGTTATAGTCAAGAGGACCCTATTTTTAAGTGCAAGTATTTCATAACTCCGTAAAGTCCCAGTACCAATGTGCCCAAAGATTTTATATTATCACAAAGGAAGTTTTTTCTTTAATTATTCTTAGAACTTTTAAAATTCAATAATAAGATGGATTATTTACTTCTGAGTTAAATTCCAGGATAATAAAATTGTATTACTTTGTTTATACATGCCTTTACAATGAGGGCTTTAAGGTGCAGAGACAAGAGTAGGCTCTGGTATAACAGTATCTCTTTCCATACAATCCAAGTTTTAAGCATGAACTTCTAATTTCTATGTCTCCAGTTCTAAGGGCCTGGCTGTGATTTAATACTTTCTGGAAAAATAAATGAGCAAAATCAAATTAGGAGACCACTTATTTTTCCCTGCATGAAACATTTTAATGTGACTTTATACTTATATTTCCCAGCAATATAATAGCTCTATCTAATCTCAAGACCCAAATGAATAAATTCAAGAGCTGTTTTTAGCTTAACTTTCCTAATTGGTTCTTCAATATAAATCACAGATGGTAACAATAACATCAACAAAATAGAATTTATTAAGCACCCACTCCATGATAGGTACTATGGCACGTATTTGCCATATTTAATCATCTGGCCTCACAGTTAACATCTAAGGTAAAACAAACAAAAACAAACAAACAAACAAGCAAACAAAAACACTCTTTTCATCACATTGTAAATGAGCAAAGAGGAGCAAGTAGCAATGCTGGTTCTTAGCATGCTTTCAGAGGGTAGCTCTAACACCTGACATGTCTAGGGCCCAGAGCTCATAATTCTTCTATACCAACAAACTTTGCACATTAAAGATTTTTTTTCTCATCTTGTTTCTATGGTATCTCACATTTGAGCAGAGCAGGGCCAAGTACTGAGGTGGGACACAGCATCGTAATAGTCCAAAGGCTGATGACCTCTGACCATGTAACTTCTCTTACTATTCTGGAAGCCAGCAGCTGCTGGCTTCTGGCCACTGAACTCTCTCTCTCTCTTGCTATTCAGGGGCCAAAAGCTGCTCTACCTTTGGCAATTCTTCTGTCTTTAACTCTTTGCTATTCTGTGGCCAAAAGCTACTTGCTTTTATCAATTCTTTGAAGAAAAAAAAAAGGCTTAGAAACTCTGGCTCTTTTCTTTTGAGATCAAGGGCTCCTTGCTGGCCAGGCAAGAGGCTCAGAGTTCATTAACTCTTTGTGAGCCAGTGAAAAAGAAAAGGATAGAGAAAAAAGTCATGCATACACACACACACACACACACACACACACACACACACACACACACACACTGGTCAGGCCTGACCACCTGTCTCATCAATTTCACAAATGCATATGTGAAATACATATATATATACATATGCCTATATATGTATGTATGCACATACATATAGACAGACATATATACATTTGGTGAATGGGACTAAGCCCCAAATTCCACACTTTTTTTTCTCTGGCAATTTGTACCTTCTCTCTTTTTGTTTCACTATTAGAAATAAAAGAAAACATGACATTGAACTCTTTATTGTATAAAGTGATCAAGTCCTTTATAGTATAGGCAGAGGAGTTATATTGTTCCTACGGTAAACAGATATCTATTCTAAGATACATAGCATTAAGATTTCAAGTAAGCTATGAAACAGGTTGGGACTATGGAGATTGCTAAGTAGTTAAGAGAATTTAATGTTCTTCTAAAGGACCCAGCTTTAATTCTCAACAACCATAGCTTATAACTCTTCAGGGCACCAGTTGTTGGGGTGTTCAATGCTCTCTTCTGAATGCTGTGGACACTGGCATGTATGTGGTCCACATATATACATATATGCATGTAGTCAAAACATAATATATAATCATAAAATAAATTTAAATTAAAAACATTCATGCTTTATAATATAGAATTTTTAGATAGCATTTGCTTTAATATGTAAAATTAAGTGCCTGCTCAGATTTTTCTTTCTTTCTCCTTTCCTTCTTTTTCTTTTCTTTCTTTCTCTCTCTCTTTCCCTCTCTCTTTCTTCTTTTCTTTCTCTCTCTCTTTCTTCCTCTCTTCTTTTCTTTCTTTCTTTCTTCCTTTCTTTCTTTCTTTCTTTCTCTCTTTCCTTCTTTTTCTCTTACTCTTTAATCACCATCATCATCCATGAATAGAAACTACTGAGTTGAAAGATAATTATTTTTGGAATCAGAGAACTATAGATTAAGATTCTGAATCTGGGTAGGAGGCCTGGAGGAAGCTACTGTTGTTATTGTTGTTGTTGTTGTTGTTGTCTCTAGTCCATATTTTCCTGAAAATTAAGAATAATGCTGATATATAGGAGAAACATTCCAGGCAGCCATCCACAATACGTTGCATCAAGGGGAGAGATGTTGTCTCAGTCCATTCTGTGTCTCCATAGCAGATCAGGACTGGGCAACATAGAAAGAATGGAGATGTTTTTGGCTCATTGTGCTTGCTCGCTTCTCTGTTGCTGTGCTAAAACAATGACCAAAAACCAATTTATGGAGAGAAAGGTTTGCTTCATTTTGCAGGTTATAGTCCATCATTTGAAGAAAGCCAGAGTAGGAGCTCCTCAAGCCAGGAGCTTAGTAACAAGGACAGAAACAAAGACTGTGGAGGAATGGTACATATTGGCTTGCTCCAGGCTCACACTAGCCTACCTTTCTTATATAATTCAAGACCACCTAACTGGGAGTGGAACTACCACAAGGGATGGGCCCATCCGATCAATTAACAAGTTAGAAAATGCCCCCACAGTCATCCCCACAGGCTAGTCTTATAAGAACAATTCCTCATTTGAGGTTCCTTCTTTCTAGGTGTAACTTGCATAATCATTGATTTAGAGCTAGAAAACCCTAGAGGACCAGCAACTGGAAAAGACCTCTGAGCTATGTCATCCCTTGAGGGAAGAAAGAAGAAAGTGGGAAAGGAGAGAGAGGCAGAGGAGAGAGGACACAACAGAGGGCAGAAACTTGCCCTCGCGAGACTGTTCCTCCGACAGCAATTGTGCTACCGCCATATGGTATCATCTCATTCCCGGGGGCCCTGGCCCAACAATCTTAAGTGGAAAATTCCAGAAAAAAAAATGAATTCCTGAGCTTTAACTTCTTTTCCATGCTGAGTAGCACACTGAAACTCTCATTTCTTCCCTCTCCAAAGCCACACAATATATACTACCCGCCTATTAATCACCTATCTTAGTGAGTGCCTCGAGGGTCATGGTATTATAAAGTTTGCTGTTGTGCAACACATCTTCCTTAATAATGATCACAAATTGCCAGAGCAATAATGATGGCAATTCTGTATGTCAAATGAAAGTATTGTGCTTCTTTGAGTGAAAAGGCAGAAATTTATCAGAGCTACATAAATATGGAATTCACAGGAAAGTATTCAATACTAGCTTCCGTTTCTTGGAGGCACTGAGGGTCCAAGAACCTTCAGATAAGAGATTATTAACTAATATGGTTGCAAAACCTTAGTTTTAGTATTTTTATGGAAGAAAGAACTCACCAGCAGATGATCCCAGAGCACACATAAATCATAGCCCAGCCCTCCCAGAGAGGAGACCGGGAAGCTTCTTCTGAAATCTTCATTATCTCCTCTCCTACACTGCTTTAAAGAGTTGGGTCAAACCCAGTAAGACCAGAGCCCTGTTATCTAAAATGTTCATTTTATAAATACATAGTATTTTATGCATTAGCTCATAGACATTCAGGTGGCTCCCATTTTTTTAAACTGGTATAAATAATACTGCTATGAACGTGAATATGTAAACATGAACTTGAACAGAATCCTCTACTTTCTTGAAAGGAAACCTATGAGTGAGTGGTTTTTTTTATTATTTTAGTGGATTTTAGTTCTAACTCTCCCTCTCACAGTAAAAGGGAATTATAAAGGAGGATTTTTAATAACACATGCAATTTTTTGCTTTTCATCCCTTTAAATGTCTTTTTATTTGCCCCATAACGATCTCCTAAGCGAACTCCAGGTTTCTCAGAGCCCCTGGGGCAAGCTCTTCAACCACAGGGACCAGGATGGAGCTTTCTCTGTACCTGTGTCCTCCTGTGCTCTGCTCAGATGCTTACTGAATTGGATGTCATGAGGCAGGCAGATTTTTGAGTTCGAGGATGGCCTGATCTACAGAGTGAGTTCCAGGACAGCCAAGGCTACACAGAGAAACCCTGTCTCAAACCCCCAACCCACCCCCAAGAAAACCTCTTTCATAAACAAGTCCAGAGTTTTCTTTCCATAATGACTCTAAATTCCATCAAGCTAACCATCCTTTGGTATTACATATTTACTAAGACTCCAATTTTCACTTTCCTTTACACGTCATACTTACTCCATACTTTCTGTATTTTTTATAGAATACTTTTTGGAGTTGATCTCTAGCCCAGTCTTTGCACTCTCTAATCATGGTCTGCACTCTGGTCTAAGGATGCATGCACCATTACCTCTGTAGAAGATCCCATTTCCTGCTTTAGTTCTACAGACTCCCACGTGCTTACTTCACAGCATCCTCTGCAAAGAATGGGATATTTAAACACTGACTGCACTCCTTTTCTAAGTCAGCCACTGAGGGTTCTGCTGTGCTTCATCTTTTCTAATCTACCTCCTGAAGGGCATCTTCTCATAATGGCCCACCATCACTTCAGTTTCAAGATGAAGGAAGACTTCCTGACATTCATTCACCTCCCTTCTCTTTGTTATTTGGTCTAATCACTTTCCGATGCTCCTAAATTTGACATTTTCCTTCTGCTTGTCAATTTTTCCTTAAAATATTATTTTATGTGCACATCCTACTTTGTGGTCCACTGACATCACCCTCCATCACACTTGGTGACACAAGTCACCTTCCACATGGGTTCTGTCATCTCCAGTTTCTATTTCTCATTAAAGTTCATGCCATGATATCAGGGTAGATGTCTCCAAAAAAGCTTTTCTCCAGAGAAACATTAGAGGCTGACTTGAAGGAATTAAATGAAACTGAAATTAAATGAAACTTTTAAATTATTTTATGTTATGAAAATATTCAACCTTATAAGTTTTCAACATAGTATCTTTTTCTAAAAATGTTCTTTTCTCCAATAAGACCAATGAAAGATTATGAAATTTGAGAAGATTAGATTTTTTTTTTTTTTTGAAGATTAGATTTTTAAGAATGATTTTTTTGCTACTTTCCAGGCCTGCCTTGTCTCACTCCCGGCATTTACATCTTTGTTTTATGATTGGTGTGGAATTTACTCTTTGACATAAGAATGATCCAGCTCTTCATTCTAGAAGACTTTACATTGAAGACTTAACATCTGCTAATACTTAAATGCAGAAAGATGAATTCTTTTTGCATTAAAACTAATTCTAAAGTTCCAGTTATATAAAACCTGCTAGAATCTAGCACATAACAGCTACTGGATGAACTTCATGGGTTTAACAGCTTATAAGGCAAAAATGTAAAATATGACACCTAATGAATTCACACTGATTTAGCAATGTGGTATATAACTTGATGAGATGGTATGTTAGAATATTATCAGAATTTATGCTAAGAGATTTGGGTTCAAGCCTCAGCTTTAGATGACTTGGGTCAAATCTCTTAATGTCTTTGAGTTGCAGTTTCATTTAACTGCAAAACAGGAAAGATGATGATATTATATCACAGAATTTGCCGGTTGGAATTTTCTACAAAATTACAAGTGTTATGTAGCCAACTCACATCCTAAATCATGTCAACAGTTTATAAATTTTCTTTATTAATAGTAAACTATTCTTCAGATGTAGGGGGAAATGATAAAGATAAATAGTTTTATATATGATTTATGGTTTTATTATTTATGTCCTTTATATATGATATAAATGAGAAAAAAATCTCTCGTGTGCTTTAGTAAATTAGCATAGGCCTAATACCCATGGCCTATAACTATTCTTGGGATACAAGCAGTACTGAAACAATGTCTGCACAAATCATTTTAAAATGTCAACTTGACATGACCTAGAATCACATGAGAAGAGAGCTTAATGAGTCATCATCTTAACCTGGCTGGCCTTCAAGCATGTCGGCTGTTATAATTGAAATGGGAAGACCCAGCTCAACACAGACAGCACCATTCCCTAGGCAAATGTGAAGAGAAAGCTGCCTGAGAGCAAACAAGCAAGGAAGCATCCATGAGTTCCCCCCTCTCTCCCTCCCCCTCCCTGCTTTATTACAGAAGAGACGTTTTTGCTCCTGCCTTGACGTCCCCCAAAATAATGGATTGTAAACAGGAACTGTAATCTGGAAGAGGCCTTTTCCTCCTTAGCTTGCTTTTTGTTAGGGTATTTTATCACAGCAATAAAAAATGAAATCATAAAATGTGATTTCTGGGTGCTGAAACTGTTATGAGACTCCAGAAAAATCTTAGTTGATGGAAGAAAGGTTGTGAACTCTATGGAAGAGGAATAAAGACGAGCAGGAAAGTTTTCCAAAAGAGGAAAATTGAGTTCTTCCTGAGAAGTGGCAGAAGGAAGCATAGTTCTGGGCACAGCCCCTAGAGATGCTTGCTCCTCCTTAGTTCCATTTTGTCATGAAACACAACATAGTCATATATTCTGGGGTGTAGAACATGCACATCTTCAGAAAGCCATTATTCAGTCTACCTACTGCACCTGTGTGTGATGCCTGATACTTGACAGAAGGCACAAACTGTATAGGGAAAAACCAACTATTTTTGTCCTCATGTAACTGAGAAAAACATGGACAGGAAATAGAGTTGTCATGTAACTGAGAAAAAAAATGGACAGGAATTGTATTGTCAAACTTAGAAGGATAAAATGGGTCTCTATAATAAACAAGAAAACCAGATACCATAGATCCTGAGTTATATTTCCATAGTTAACAGCCCAGAAAGATGCTGACCTAGAGACAAATCTTGTTCTTGACCTTATAACCTTATGATAAACAGTATCTGACTCCCCTCAACACCTTCATAAGTTTGGATACAACTTTAATGAGAGGAAGAAACAAGAATTCCTAAAATAACCCACTTTCCCTGTTACTGACTTAGACTAATGTCGTACTGTCAGTGCTTATGGAAAAACAGGTACAAATTGGGTACACTTCTCAACAAAAATACCTGGCACTATTTTGTTTGGTATTTATATGGTAAATCATATTAATTTCTCAACACTTTAAAAAAATCAGGTTCAGCCATTTGGTATTCCTCAGTTGAGAATTCATTGTTTAACTCTGTACCCCATTTTTTAATAAAGTTATTTGGTTCAATGGAGTCTAACTTCTTGAGTTCTTTGTATATATTGGATATTAGCCCTCTATCGGATATAGGATTGGTAAAGATCTTTTCCCAATCTGTTGGTTGCCGTTTTGTCCTATTGACAGTGTCCTTTGCCTTACAGAAGCTTTGCAATTTTATCAGGTCCCATTTGTCAATTTTTGATCTTATAGCATAAGACATTGGTGCTCTGTTCAGGAAATTTTCCTGTGTCTATGTGCTCGAGGCTCTTCCCCACTTTATTTTCTATTAGTTTCACTGTATCTAGTGTTATGTGGAGGTCCTTGATCCACTTGGACTTGAGCTTTGTACAAGGAGATAAGAATGGATCGATTTGAATTTGGCAGTTAGTCAGGAAATTAGACATAATACTACCTGAGGACCTAGCTATACCATTTCTGGGCATATACCAAGAAGATACTCCAACATGTAATAAGGATACATGCTCCACTATGTTCATGGCAGCCTTATTTATAATAGCCAGAAGCTGGAAACAACCCAGATGTGCCTCAACAGAGGAATAGGATACAGAAAATGTGGTACATTTACAAAATGGATTACTACTCAGCTATTAAAAACAATGAATTTATGAAATTCTTAGAGAAATGGATGGATCTGGAGAATATCATTCTGAATGAGGTAACCCAATCACAAAAGAACACACACATGGTATGCACTCACTGATAAGTGGATATTAGCCTAGAAGATCCGAGTACCCAAAATACAATCCACAAACCACAAGAAACTCAAGAAGAAGGAAGATCAAAGTGTGGATACTTCATTCCTTCTTAAAAGGGGAAACAAAATACCCGTAGAAGGAGCTGCAGAGACAAAGTATGGAGTAGAGACTGAAGGAAGGACAATCCAGAGACTGCCCTAACATGGGAATCCTTCCCATATTCAGTCACCAAACCGAGACACTATTGTGGATGCCAGCAAGTGCTGGCTGACAGGAGCCTGATATAGCTGTCTCCTGAGAGGCTCTGACAGTGCCTGACTAATATAGAAGTAGAGGCTCACAGCCAACCATTGGAATGAGCACAGGGTCCCCAAAGAAAGCTAGAGAAAGGACCCAAGGAGCTGAAGGATTTGCAGCCCCTTAGGATGAATAACAATATGAATTAACTAGTACCCTCATAGCTCCCAGGGACTAAACCACCACCCAAAGAGTACACATAGTGGGACTCATGGCCCCAGCTGCATATGTAGCAGAGGATGGCCTAGTTAGTCATCAATGGGAGGAGAGACACTTGGTCCTGTAAAGGTTCTATGCCCCAGTATAGGGGAATGCCAGGGCCAGGAAGCGGGAGAGGGTGGGTTAGTGAGCAGGAGGAAGGAGGAGGGAACAGGGTTTTTTTTCTAGAGGGGAAACTGGGAAAGGAGATATCATTTGAAATGTAAATAAAGAAAATATCTAATAAAAAATTGAAATATTAAAAAAAATCAGTTTCAGTGGAAATCACCTTTGCTTTCTTATCTTAAAAACCTGGGAATGTGAGCCCTCACCTGTGCTTTTATTCCTCATATTCATACATCAAAGATGGAACTAAAGTGATGAATCCCAGACTAGAAGCCTGTATCCCAGGAAGTCAGAATCTGTCCTCTTTCCTTTCCAAATGGGATCCATTTTTCAAGAAACATCCTTAAAAATTCCTGTTTCTTATCTGCTGGGCTACCTTAGAATGGTAGAAAACATCAGAAGAAACTTTTAAAAACCATTGTTTTCCCAAGACTCATGTGAAAGAACTTCTCCAAGGCCCTGTCCACTTTAAAAAAAAAAAATCACTGTGAAATGTTAGCTTGGATATTAAGGGAGATCATTATGATGAGTATCCATGGTTTTTGCTAACAGCTCTTTAATTCTTACAACACTTCAAATGGGCACCATCAATCCCAATTTACATAAATTGAGGTCCTTTCTAAGAGTTCCCTAGCTCCCTCCAGAGAAAAGCCTTACACAAAGGTGTGTGGCAGGCAATTTATTTAAGACAGGAGCCGTGGAGCAGGGCTGAAGACTCAGAGAAGAAACAAGGAAGAAGGAAAAGCCAGTTATATGTGCAGAAAGCTGGCTACTTCTGAACCCATCAGTTGAGTTCTTCTGGGCCCTTCCTGTGAGGCCTGTGAAGTGTGCCACAGAACTATGAGCCTCAACTAAAAAATATAAAGTATTGGTTTCTGATGTGTGGCCTTCAATCAATCATGATGGCCTCACCAGGGATGACTCTCTTGAACTTCAGGTTGCAACATTCTAAAATGTTCCTATGGGAACACCATCTCAGTCCAGGGGTGCTGGCTGGAAGGAAACTGGAAATATGCATGGAATAACTCAATTTCACTTGCACCAATGTTGATGATTGACAATCAGAGATTGTAATACAAGGTAGGGTTGGAGCACATACCATGACCCATGTGTAGCAGCTTCTCCAGCCCACATGGCTATTTAATACTTAAGATCAGGAGCACTTGACAGCAAGCCTAAGGAGCCTCCTATAATTCAGATGAGTTGTCAAGAAAATATTTGACTCTGTGGAACTTTACCCTAGGCAATTCAGCAAGGGCCTGGCATTAATAACCCAATGAATAACAGCTAGAGCACTTTATGATTTTGTGTATTTGATGGCATAGCTCTGTCTCCCATTAATCTCCAACACCAGATTGAAAACAAATACAGCAAATATGCAACTCCAGGGCAGTGCCCCTATGAGCTACATGTACAGTATCAAGTATTTTAATAACCACATTAGAAATGGAAAAAGAAACAATAGAAATTAAATTTCATAATCTGCGTCATTTGATCCACTCTTTGCAAAGCACTATCTGTCCTTAAACACGTGATCCATAAAATGTGTTGATACAGTTTACATGCTTTGCTTGTTTTATTATACTGTCTTCAGACTGGTGTGCACTTTACATTTGTCAACACTTCTCACATTAGATCAGTTACACTTCTATTGCTCAGAGGACAAGCGTGGCAAGTGTCACAGGTTGGACAGCATGGCTCTACTGCATTTTTCTCTAATGAAGGATGTTAATTTTTGAACAGCAATGCTGTTTCACTTTCTTTGGGATGGGATGGAGAAGGGAGTCTGTCAATATACCTTCCTGACACTATAATGGCTGTCTGTATTATTTCTCTCTAGAATAAACAAAATGTCAAACCAACGAGGTCCATGGCCTGAAGTGATTAGAATAGTAATGTGAAAAACACACCAAGCCATCCATGAATCAAATATTGCAGGTTTGTTTCTTCTCACTTATCTTTAAATGGCAAGACAGGTAATTTTTAACTTGGAAAAAGAGAAGGGAGTTTTATGCATTTTTGAATTATACCACATGGTGAGCAACCCACGACAGTGATTCTAAAATTGAATTACCAAAGGAGGCATCCAGTTCCACCTGAATTCTAATATGCCAATCTGTTTGCCTCTGCTCCTTTGAAATAACATATTTTTTTTTAGTTATATGGGTTTATATTTCACACAGGCATACATGTAGCATAAAAAAATTCAATAAGACATTTGACAGGCATACGTATTAACATACAATAGTTAACTACAGCATTTAGTGATAGATTTCCAAAGTTCAAGCCCCAAGACATCATTTATTGTGTGCAGCTTTGAGCCAGTTGCTTGTCAGTTTTGGCTTCCTTTTTTATTTCTGTGTAGTAGGGATATCTATACTGGGTTGCATTAAGAAATACATAAGATATGTTGAAATCAGTTTATAGTCAGTGCCCTGTTAATGGCAGGTTTTGCTATTAATAAATATAAAGATAATGGTGATAATAAAGCAGACTGGAGAATGGAGCTTGCCTTCAACCTATGTCAATCCACTAGTAAAGAAATTTCTGTGTGGAACAGCAAGTTATTGTTCATACATTCAGAAATGTCCCAGTAAAGGGGGTATTTTCTATTCAAACCTCTAAAAATTGTTCATTAAAGCATAGAGGCTCCATGCGACCTGGCTGGAAGGTGTTTCTTTCTTCCCTTTTGTCCTTTTGTCTCTTAATCCCTATACTGTGGCCTGGCTCCCCTAACGGCTGAAATTAGCACTCTAATTTCCATATTATCTCCTTTATATTACAGATGAATAATGTGCTAGGATAAAGAAGGGGATCTGAGGGGGAATTACCAAAGATTTAAAAAAAAAAGTATTAGGTTTCTTTATGAACAACCTCTTACATCCTGCATGGACTTACAACTGTGGAAGGAGCACGTGTTTGGACCCATTCAGCATAGGGACGAATCAACAGCTCTTCCTGGGAGACAGCTTTAAAGAAGTACCTGGCATTATCTCCCTCCTTCTCTTCACTGGGTAGTATAAATCAAGTGGGGTGAGGATAATCGTGTTTGTTCATAAATGTTCTAGCGTGCACAGTGGGATCAATAATATCAGGTAGAGGTTATTGAATGCTGCCTTGGGGGGTCAGGTATTGTGCTATGAATTTCATACACATTAATTCATTCATTCAAATTACTGAGTTGCATTACTGACATGGAAACTGAAGCACAAACACTTAGCAACTAGCCACAGATTATTATGTGCTGGAGTCAGGATGGCCACACCCAGTAGCAGTGTCTGTCATAAAGGACATCTAACACCAGCATAATCTGCCAGCAAACTCTATCAGTTCTACTTTTCATTCATACTTCCAACAATCCAATCATTTCTCTCCATCTTCATCAGGATCACCTTCTGTTGTCTAGAGAGGTAAAATGGCTCCCAGTGGATGTCTACTTCCATGTTTATCCCCTGACTTCCCTTCCCCTACTGCTGCTCCACACGGTGGCCAAGTAGAATTTCAAAATAGAAACCGGACTCACCTCTGATCCTCCTCCAGTGTTTGTCCGAAGCCTTCCACTGGCTTCTCCATCCCTCTTAGGATTAGTCTAAAGTCCTTCCTATGCTCTCCAGTTAAAGTCCTATGCTCTTCGAATGGCACACGAGCTGGGTGACCTCTCCTCCCTTACCTTAGCCACCCACTCTCCTCCTCCCTCACACTCTTGCTTTTCTCTAAGGATATAAAAGCTCATTCTTTCCTTAGAGAATTGGTACCTGCTGATACCTCTGTTTGGCACACTGATTTCTTCATTCTTCATGTCACTGACTACTTACAACATTCTAAAGCTCAACGGATTGAACAAGAATTCTCCCTCATCACCTGAGCAAAAGTTACCCACTGCCTTCTATCTCTATTTCGAGGCATTCACTAGTATCATCTGCTTTGCTTCCTTCTCTCCATTCTCAGCAGAATGTAGAGCTCTGTAAGGCACTTAGTGTCTTTCTTTGTTACTCTAATAAAACACTGGCCAAAAGCAACTTGGGGGGGAGAGGCTGTATTTGGCCTACAAGTTACAGCCGGTCATCCAGGCAGGAACTGAAGACCCCTGAAGCAGACTAGGGAGGACAGCTCCTCACTGACTTGCTCTTCGTGGCTATCTCAGCTTGCTTTCTTACACAATCCGAGATCACCTTCCCAGGGAAGGCACTGTCCACTGTAGTCTGAGACCTCCCACATCAATCAAATAAAGCAAATGTTTCTTAGATTTGCCCATAGGCCAAACTGATGGAGGCAGTTCCTCCATTGAAGCTCCTTCTTCCCAGGTAACTCCAATTCATTCAAGTTGACAAGATCTCACCCTCACAGTTCTTGACCGCTGTGTTTAAATAAGTATACAAATAAGTTAATTAACAAGATAAAAATAGTCTTCTTTAAGCAGGACTCCCTCACATCCTCTCATTGATGTCAGTAAGATAGGAAGAGACATGAGATGTAACAGGAATGTACAGAAAAAAATATCAAAGATGAGCTCAAGAAATAAGCATGAAAACAGAGGTTAGTTCATGTTACTGATATTTTCCTATGCCCCCTGTAATGTCTCTGCCTGTGATACAAGATCAGTGTTGTTCCCAGAGATCTTACAGAAAAACAGACACTGTGTTAGCTATTAAGGACTAACGATGATTTTGTTTGTTCACACAAATAATGATGATAATGCAAATATGCCTCTTTGTGCTGTTCAGTCAGTGCTTCTAAACACTGGGATGTGAAGCAGTTATTAAGAAGAACTCATACACCCATCACTGTAGCCTGTTCCAGTACTCCCAACTTTTGGACAGATGAGGAAAGAAAATTCATTGAGTTTAAATAAAGTTCATACCCAGCCTGCTGGGACCCTGACTCAAAATTCAAGCCAAAGCAAGAATATTGAAATGACCTGTTAAAATTTTAAATAGTAGGGAAACATAGATCTTCAAAAAAATATATCAAATATATTAAACATCTAAAATACACATGAAAAATTAGTATTTTTCAGCAAAGGAAATTACTAACAGCATATACTTCCTGCTTATGGAATTACAAATTATCCACTCTTGCCGCATTTTTTCCCCAAATTTGTCAGCCTGGGTTTAGCCTCACTTGAAGAAGAAATCAACCAAAACCTCTTTCTCCTTCATTTTCATGGCCAGATGTGGCTAGCTGCAGCTCTACCACCCATGTGCTTTTCTCTCTTGTCTATGCCTTGACCTCAGGGCTCCCTTTAAGAGGCTCCTGTCTCTCAGAAAGAAGGAGAGGGCTTCTTGAAGGTGCCACACACCTTTCCCTCCAGTTTCTATTTGTCTAAGTAAGGCCACATAGCTAGACTATATGTTCTTGGGAAGGAAATGTGGACCTTTTCTCAAATATTTAGACAGATATAGTCGTCTACCCAAATGGATATATGTGGGGTGTGTGTGTGTGTGTGTGTGTGTGTGTGTGATGCTGAGGTTTGGTCTATTGCTATTTTTATAATGCTAAATTCTGTACCCTAAGGTCTAAGCCTCTGGGTGAATTTTCACATTTACAAGCTTTTGTTGTGCAAACCTTGTTCCTTAATTTAAAACTATTGGTTAAATAAAATTGGCTACAGCCAGTTAGCGTGGGGATTAGAGGTAGATAGGTTTTGAGTTACCTAGTAGGGAGTAGAGAAAAAAGGGAGAAAGGAGAGACCAGGGAAGAAGGAGGAAGAACAAGAGGAGAGAACAGTTGACATGAGGGGAGGTGGATCACGAGCCTGTGGCCATGAGAAACAGCAAGTATCTGCGGTACAGCGCCAGGGAGGTAGCCAGGCTGGCAGTGAGAAGAGTAGACTGAGAATTACCCCGCCCCCCAACTGTCAAAGCCAAATTAAATAACCATAGTCTGAGTCTTATTTATCTGTAAGCTAGTCAGGCGTAAGTTTAAATTAGTTGTGCTACAGTATGAGATTTGTTAGTAAATGAATATCTAAGATGTGTGGATTTAATTTTCTTTAGCCAGAAATGTAAGTAACTGAAAATGGTAAAAAAACTGTGACTTTAAGTGGCTTAAAACCAAAGATGTAGGCCGGGCAGTGGTGGCACACGCCTT
>NW_022196897.1:92148518-92164775 GCF_008632895.1 Mastomys coucha
AAACCAAAGAGGTATTTTCACCGCAAACTAACAGATATGAGGGTAGGTGGCCTTAGGCCTTGCTTAGTCACTCAGTCATGATCAAGTCTAATTTTTAAAAATCCGTTTTCTTGTTTTGGGTTTTTTTTTCTCTCCTAGTGTTTACAGTCCATTGTTATGGGGACCACCACTGCTGCCGACATAATTACTTCACAGAAGGAAAGAGAAAAGTATGGCAGCCATAGCGGTAGACCCTGAGGGCAAAGGTTTCCCCGTGAGACTGGTTCCCCAGAAGACTGGCCTTCTCCCTCAAGGGGCTTACAAGAGTAGATACCAAGGTGTTGTCCTTGGAGTAGAAGGGGCTTACAAGAGTAGATACCAAGGTGTTGTCCGTGGAGTAGAACACGCATGGTTCTTTCTGCAGCTTGACACATTGGGACTTAAATGAAGTCTGCATCCATTATATTAGAACCTAGAAGTCAGGGACTGTATAACGGCTACATACCTGCTTTAGAAGCCAGGAGAGAGAGTACTACATGCCAATTAGTAAACTTGGTGGGCATTTATTTGACTAGAAAGATATATACAATTTTGCCTCAGTGTGGAAAGTTGAGTTTTATGCTCTCTCTCTCTCTCTCTCTCTCTCTCTCTCTCTCTCTCTCTCTCTATCTCTCTCTCTCTCTTTCTCTATGTGTGTGTGTGTGTGTGTGTGTGTGTTTGTGTGGGGATGGTATCTGGGGATATATCATATGGTCAGATGTGTATAAAATGGTTTATATTTATTGACTGTGTGTTATAGGACCTTTACTCTAATTGTTTCAACTAATTTTTGTCACAATTCTGATGTGACTACTACTGCTGTGTTTTATAAAAGAGAAAGAAAGAGCCAGGATATGTTTGGTACAAGCATGGTATGGTGTGGGGGAAGGGGGCGCTTCTTCAGGCCCATTCTAAGGTCCTTCCCCCTGAGGTTCCAGCCATGTGATGGATGTAGTATGGAATAGAGTTTATTTAGGGCATGGGAAAGGGAGTTGAGGGGAGTGAAGAGACAGAAAGGCAAAGAGAGAAAGAGAGAGAAGAGAGAGAAAGGAGAACGAGAGAGAGAGAGAGAGAGAAAGAGAGAGAGAGAGAGAGAGAGAGAGAGAGAGAGAGAGAGAGAGAGAGAAGCCAGGTACATGTGGAGAGAGGGGGATGGGAAGGGGAGAGAGGGAGAAGGGGCAGAGAGAGAAGGGGCAGAGAGTAAGAGAGTAAGAGAATAAGAGTAAAAGTGAGAAGGGGCCAAACAGCCCTTTTTCTAGTAAACCAGGCATTACCTGGCTATTGCCAGGTAACTGTGGGGCTGAGCCTAGAAGGAATGCTAATAACTACCATTGTCCCCCATTTTATTAAGAGGCTGATACTTATAGTGTGGCTCAACTACCTATCCAAGGTCACATGGCCAATAAATGATAGAGCTAGAACTAAGCCTAACCTACACTTCAGAGCCCTAGAATTAAGACTACCTGGAGCCAATACCTTCTGCTTTCCCCATTTACACTACAGGTCTTACTCCACTCCCTCTTGTGACCCTGTCCCTGCTTCTCAAGTCTGATAAAAATGGAGCCTCTGCTCCTTCTTCTAGTCAGTTTGCATAATCTGGAAACTGGAAACAGGAAAGTCCATGAGAAGCTAGAGAATAACTCCCTTTGAGGGAAGGAATGAGCTTAACAAGGTAACTTCACAGAAACATCTCTCAAAAGCTGGCTCACTTTGTAGAAAGTATTGCCTGAAATGCTAATAAAAACTGGAAAGCCAGATAAGTTTTAGACTAGTTAAGCAGGATTCAAAAGGAGGCTCCCAGAATCCAATACACCTTACCATGAAGTAATTCTACTGATTTTATGGTACGACCATATTTTTTGACCTCCTACTTCATCAATACCCATAGGAACCCTTATATACAAATATAATGTCTTCACCAGTCCCTTTTAAATGATACTGGACAAAATCTATAAAATGAGAGATACAAAAATATTCTCATCCTTACTTCCAAAATATAAACAATTCTTGTGCTCCTCAACTTTATTCTAATGTGGGGTATTTATTCTATGTGTGGGTATTTCTTTTTTTAATATAACATATTTACTCTTTGATAATTTCATACATGTATACAATGTATTTTGATCATCTTCATTCCCTTAACTCTTCCCAGATCTTCTACTACTACCAATCACTCTCCTCCTCCTCTTCTTCTTCCTCCTCTTTATCCTTCTCTTTTTTTCTTCTTTTAATAATTTAGAGTCCAGGGGCTGTTGAGATGGCTAAGAGGTTAAGAGGACTGACTACTCTTCCAGAGGTCCTGAGTTCAAATCCCAGCAACCACATGGTGGCTTACAACCATCTGTAGTGAGATCTGATGCCCTCTTCTGGTGTGTTTGAGGACAGCTACAGTGTACTTATATACATAAAATAAATAAATACTTTAAAAAAATAAATAAATAATTTAGAATCCAACACACCCATATACTCATGGGTATGAGGCCATTAGAGTCAACCTATCAGAGGCCACACCCTTAAAGGAAATTTGGTCTAATGTTTCTTAACTTGGCACTGCTATGTGGATGAGCCACTCATTCTGCCAGGACCTCCTTAAACACCTGGTATGCTCACTCACCAATAGCATTCCCCACATATTTTTTAAAATCAGCTGCCAAATGTCCACACTCCTTCCCAAGAATCCCTCCCAGAGACATTTCTCCCCTTCTGACTATCCTTACTGTCTTAAGAAGACAGACTGAGACAACACAGAAATTGTTTTTATCTTTCCATTCACAAGAGATCAATCAAATTTACTATCTGTAAAATGAACAAATAATAGTGTTGGTGTTAATGTATGAATGAAATGAAATATATGAAGGCACGCAAACCATCCCAGGTGAATCTGCTGGGTGGAACCAAACGCAGCCTCATAGCCTCCATTGCTGACAAGTGCTAAGGCAGAATTCTAATTGCTGCTCCTTCCATGACAATCCTGTTTTCACTTGTCTAAGAAGGTGGTAAACTTGAAGCAATGTTCTTAGACACCCAGATGGCTCATCAGTAGAGTGCCTGCTATGTGTTCTAGTGGGCCTTCCATGGCTGTGATCATTCACCATGATCAAAAACATCCTGGCAAGAAAAGGGCTATTTCAGCCTTTGGTTATAGGCTATCATGAAGGGAAGTCAGGGTAGGAACTCAGGCAGGATCTGAATGCAGGGACTGAAGCAGATAACCCTGGAAGAATGCTATTTACCAGCTCGTTACTCATGGCTTGTTCAGTTTACTTCTTTATACAATCCAGGACCACCTGCCCACGGGTGGCACTGCCTACAGTGGTCTGGGCCCCTTCACATCAGTCATCAATCAAGAAACTGTTCGAGAGTCTTTCCTTTTAGCCTATCTGATGGAAAATGTTCTCATTTGAGGTTCCCTTTTCTCATATGACTCTAATTTGTGTCATGTTGACATCAAAAACAAAAACAAAAATAAAACAACAACCACAACAAAATATCCTAAGTATCAGGATATCTAAGCCTGAGGATCAGAGTTTGGCCCTAGGAACCACTTGAAAAGATAGTAATCCCAGCACTAAGAAGGTACAGACAAAATTACCCTTGGGGTCTCCCAGGTAGTCCAGCCTAGCCTGGTCAGTGAACCTTGGGCTCTAGTGAGAAACTCTGTCTCCAAAAATACAAGGTGGATAGCTCCTGAAGAATGACTCTCAGTTTGGATCTCACCTCTAGGCACATGTGCACTGCACACATACAAACACCCCACCACCACATACAGAGGCATCTTCACACAGAGAGAGCTACACACATACACACCCAGTGTTGCTAAATGATTGTTGAAATGAAATACGACAAAAAGAACAGTGAGAGAGATCGCAAGAAGAAATTCTGAAAACAATGACAGTGATATTTTAAACGAACAGAGAAGGCCACATTGCCAAATGAACCACAGTTTCAGAATTTGAATTTTAAGTTAGACTATGCTCCAAGACCTCTTTATTAATTAAAATGGGAACCATTAAGAAACAACGCATGTCTTTGCCAGTGAGAAATAAGTTTGTTTGTTTGTGTGGTGTAAAATTTGTGCGTCAGGATTTGATAAACTCTTGGAAAGCGCCTTCTGCATCCCGCTGGCAGTGGAAGCAATTTCTCTACAAGAGGTTGGCAGGATGCTTGAGGAAGGGACAGTTGGTTGGCGAAAGGCCAGGTGAATGTGGTGGATTAGGCAGGACTTCGCAGAACTCTGTTTGACTTCTGAAACACTGGTGTTGTGACCTGCTACTGGGTGTTGCGGAGTAGAGTTGTGCTGTTTCTATTGGCCAGTAATAATGACAAGCCTTACACTTCCTGATCTGTCCCGTCAAGTTGCTCAGTACACACCTGTGGAGAGCGGTAGAGAGGCATTCGCCTTGACAAGATGGCGCCTACATCCGCTGTCAACTCCTGGTAAACAACTGTTTGCGCATGTGCGTAGAGTGAAAAGGCGCCAAGTCACGGCCCATCCCGGGGCGTCACGTGGGGTGATGAGCAAACAGCCAATCATGGGCGGACACGCCGCACTGTGGTATATATAAGCAGTGCCGATTAGTGGCTCGGGGTCTTCCTCTTCATGATGCAATAAATGCTTGCTGTAGAAGGATCCTAGTGTCTGCGTGTCTTCTTACTGGCGAGACGACTGCGCGGGCTACACACACCTCTCAGAGGTAATGGTTTCGCAGGGATTCGGGAAGCTATATTGTATCAGAGTAGCAGCGAACCACTACATAATGACCATGGCCTTTTTGGAGAGACAAGTCTGGCTTTGGAGAGTGTGCTCTCCAAAGGACTGCCTTGTACTTTTCCATCTAAGCAATAAGCTAGCTATTGCTAGTTTTTATAGACAATCCACTTTCTGTTACATGTCACAAGTCAATCAAGCGACAGTTCCTTATAGTTGAGAAGAATAGGTATAAATGGTAATTTTAATATAAATGCATGCTGGAAATTAATAGAACAGCTGTTTTTCTTTATCCTAGATAATTCTCCAATAATGACACAGAGAGACCAAGATTTATTTTCAAGCTTTGCCACAATACCTGGGCAGTCATTTGATATATTTTAATCCTCTAAGCTAATCTGGCTACCTCCCAGCCAAAATCCTCCTAATACTTGCATTTAGGGCCTCCCATGCTCCAACTGAACTCTCATGATGTCTTTTCCCCTCCCTCCTCAGGGCTCAATCTGCTTCACTCTCCTCTCTTTCTCCTTCTCTTGGCTGGTGGAAGGAAGCCCCATCCTATTCGTCCTTCTGCTCAGGCATTGCCTAATCAGCTTTTATTGACAAGGTGGAGAATAAATGGTAAGCATTGTTTACATAAACTTGAGATGGGAGATTCTTGACATTATATTCTTGGCATTACAATACTGTGTCTAGATTGAAACAAGATATGAGGGCCGAGAAATCAGCATTTGAATAATACAATGATAATGCTTAGACAGTGTACAAAAAGATTGTGCCTATAAATAGGAGATGATGACAATTCAAAGCAACGTTTTTTAAAAAAAAAATTGATCCCGCTCATAAGCTGATCAAACCACTTATCAAGGTTTTGCACCCTTTTAATTTACTCCAAATGTCAGGTAGTTGAATGGTTCACACTGCATCCTTTAGTAATTTCTCATGTAGATGTAAGAAGACCAACTTTCATGGTTGTTCTGGAACAGTTGCCCTCAGCTTCCACTGGCCAGCCCTCTGCTCCTCCTCTCCAAGGTTTTGTCTCCTTTGAAAATTTTCCTGAATCACCAGTTCACTGTGTATTCCTTAGCAGTTCTTGGGCCAAATGCATTGTTGATGTTTCAACTTGTTTTCATTGCTTTTGAATTGATCCATTTTGAATTTGGATAAGAAGGTAACCTGAAGGGCAAACAAGATGGTTCAGTGGGTGAAGACATGCCCTATGAAAGCTGAAGGACCTGAGTTGAGACCTACATACATCTAGAAGACGACGACTGACCTTCATATACATGCCCACATATACACACCATCCCTCCCTCTCTCTCTCTCTCCCCCACATGTGTGTGTCACATGCAAATAATAATAATAAGTACAATGAACTTTTATAAAGTTTAAAAATCACTTGAATTTTCCTTTAGTCTAACATTTTCCATAACATAAAATAAACAGCCTCTGATGCCATTATTAAAAAACAATAAAGTGAGAAATGTGCATTAAAATGATGTATGATATACCCACACTTATTAAGAATGTACTCCAATCTCAAACAGCAATTTCAGCACTGCAAAAAAAAAAATTACTTTTGTACCCACCTATCATGAAGTTTCTTGTAGCTATGATAGTTACGTGAGGAAACATCCTCGGGGAGGGACGCTTTATTATACCTCAGAGTTTCAGAGATTTTAGCTCAGAGTCCTTAGTCCAGTTGTTTCTGGTGAGACAGAATAGTATGGCAGTGGGAGCATGTGGCCATGGCTATTCACCTCACAGTAGAAAGAATGAAGAAAAGGAGCCAGGGAAGTATGCAGGAGGCAATGGTGCTTCTCAGGACTCCCCCAAGGAATCCTTTTGGAGTCTAACATTTCCATAATCTTACAAAATAGAACCAATAGGTACAGATCAAGTCCTTAATAATAAGTCTTTTTAAAGGTTTATTTGTTTGTTTTATGTATATGAGTATACACTATAGCTGTACAAATAGTTGTGAGCCTTCATCTGGTTGTTGGGAATTGACTTTTAGGACCTCTGCTTACTCCAGTTGGCCCCACTCGCTCAGGCCCAGAGATTTATTTATTATTATAAATAAGTACACTGTAGCTGTCTTCAGACACACCATAAGAGGCTCCTCCTCTCCAGATCTCATTACAGGTGGTTGTGAACCACCATTTGGTTGCTGGATTTGAACTCAGGACCTTTGGAAGAGCAGTCAGTGCCCTTACCTAATAAGCCATCTCACCAGCCCATAATAAATCTTTTTGAGACACTTATTTCATTTCCAAAGAATTAACATTTTGCCTCTGTCTTCCACAAGAAATGCATCTACCTCACAATGCAAATGTGTAGTCAGTTCATCTCTAATAATCCTTTAGTCTGAACCATTTCATCATTGGTCAGTGTCTAAGGTCAGAATCTCCCTGAGAGCCAAGGCTCTTTTATAGAGACTGTGAGCCCCTATGAAAGAACCAAGTTATACATTCCCCAAATCCAGTGACAGTGAGCAAACATTTCCATTCCAAATGAGAGCATAGCAAAGAAAGACAGGATCAAACCAAGCCTGAAATCCAGAAGGGAACGGAAGAAAGCCTGTAGCTTCTCGTCTAGACTCTATGATGGCACGATGTAAGCTCCAAAGAGCCTGAGCATCCCTACCGCAGTGGCTCTGCCGAATGCAGCCCATGAGGCCTTTCTTGAGTTGACTTCGCTGGCTACATACAGCTTTCTCCTAGGCAGATGTTGCATATTTTTGGCAATGTTAACTCCCCGGCTTGTCCATTTAATCTCTTTCTTCACTCTCGAAGTCTTATGCATCATCTTCGAAAGAGCAGCCTTCGGGTATCTTAGCATTTCGACAAACTACCTGGCTTCCCAGGCTTTTTGAGGTGTAAGTGGAAACATCCATGACTCTGTAACACTTCTGTGCTACATGCTGCCAAAACCAGCTTCACATGGATGGCAGGAAGGTTTATACCAACTTGCATGGTAGTCAGGTCCTCTTAGACCACAACTGCAGTGACCTAGACACCCCAGTGGCTGAGAACTGAAACAAATAAAGGGGAGATAATGCCCCAGATGACCTGGCTCAGAGAGACTCAGAGGCACTGCCTCCTCTAGGGGAAATCAAATGAATTTGCTATCTCATACTGGAGTCCCACCATAGGTAGGACTGGCTAATGCCTGATGTACCTTCAAGGTCAGTGCTTGTCTGCTTTTCTAGTTGCTCTAAGCTCTGAGAACCACAGCATCCTTGTTCGCAGCTTGAACCATACTCCCTTTTCCCCCCAGGAAACTGAAAAACTCTCAAATCTTTCTATTCTGCTTTTTGTTCCCAGTTTTTATTAAAACCAGCTCCCAGTAACTACTATATCCTGATAGCTACACAGCTCTGAAATTCCTGATCAGATAAGTTAGTCAGTCATCTTTAAACTTTGCCTTCCTCAACACTTTGGGGCATGGGCAAAACATAACCAGATTTTTGTACAACATGAGTGGTCTCTAGTCCAAGTCCTGATAAAATTCTCATTTTCATCAGAGATACCATGAGTATAGTGTGGCATCAATTGGTACTCTGGAATTGGACCTGACTGGGGTGGCAAGAGAGAGAGGAAAAAACAGACAGAAGGACACATGGACATATAGGAAGCTGAGATTTGTCTGGGCTCTCTAATGGAAAAACCATAATACCGCAGAAACTCAAGAGTGTTTAGTATTTAGAGTTGAAGAGAGTGGCAAGGTTAGTGTATACAACTGAGAGGGGAGATAGTGTTATTGCATACCCATTAACAAGGAGGCAGGGTTTATGATATGCAGCTGAATCAAAAAGACAGGCTGAGTTAATCTTGGGAGGAGCAGTCTATTGGGGAGCAGTCTTCAGGCTGTAAATATCCGGTAGGGAGAAAGCTATGGTGTGGACATTTTCTACACATGCTGTCCACATCTCTCCTCAGCCCCCCAGGAAGTCTTTGGTATCGGTCTGACCCTGAGGCTATGGAGTCCTTGACTTAGCTGTGCCCATGTCAAAAGCACACATTCACCCAGGGATTCACTTACTCTGGGCTTTCTCCACTCTCCACAGTAGTCTGCAGTCAGCATTATCGTCATGGTTCTGCTCTCCCGAGCTTCCACCAGAATCATCCATTAAAGTCTAACAGTGCCTGACACATCTCCAGCCTACCTCTTTAGACAACTTCAAACCTGACCCCTGAAAACAGGTGAGAAGCCTTAAGGACACACATGCCAGGTTTAGTCACAACAATGAACTCACTCTTCTGGTACCAATTTCCTGTTGCCTATTTCTCATCACTGTGACATGTACCTAACAAAGTGATGTATGGAGAAAGATTATTTATTTCCCTGACAGTTTCAGAGATTTCAGTACATAGTCCTTAGCTCAGTGATTCTACTCCCATGGTCCAGCAGATTATCATGCAGTAGCATGAAGCAGAGTCTACTTATCTAACGGTGTGTAGCAAGGAACGAGATAAAGGGAGGAGCATGGGTGAAGAGAGGGAAGGCAGGAGGGAAGGAAAAGGAGAACACGCATTGGATAAGATACAGACCTTCAAACTTCATACACTTACTGACCTACTCCTACACTTCTGCTAGACTCTATCTCGTAAAGTTCCCAGTAAGTCCTAAAATAGCTCTACTAACTTGGGACCAAGTTTTTAATGATTTATTTAATTTTATGTGCATGAGTGGTTTTGCCTTCATGTTTGTATGTGTACCATATATATGCCTGATACCTATGAAGGCCACAGGAGGGTTTTGAATACCCTGGAGCAAGAATTATGTATGGGGCTGGTAAGACAGCTCAGTGCGTAAAAGCACTAACTGCTCTTCCAAAGGTCCGGAGTTCAAATCTCAGCAACCACATGGTGGCTCACAACCACCCATAATGAGATCTGAAACTCTCTTCTGGTACGTCTGAAGACAGATACAGTGTATTTATTTATAATAATAAATAAATCTTTGGGAGGGAGTGAGCAGGGACTGAAAGAGCTGGGCCAACCTGAGCAAGCGGGGTCTACCCTAGTGACCGGAGCGAGTGAGCGGGGCCAACCAGAGTGAGCAAAGGTCCTAAAAGTCAATTCCCAACAACCAGATGAAGGCTCACAACTATCTGTACAGCTACAGTGTGTACTCACATACAGAAAACAAATAAATAAATCTTTACAAAAGAAAAAGAAAAAAAGAATTATGTATGGCTATGGATGCTGGGAACTCGCTCTGGGTTCTTTGCAAGAGTATCAAGTACTCCTAACTGTTGAGCCAACTCTTTAGCCCCAAGGCACCAAGTTATTAAGTCACTAGACTTTGTGAAGGGAACATTTCACATCCAAACCATGACACCCCATAATGTGAAGCATCCATTCAGTTGCTAACTTATCTCTAGTACTGAAGAGGATTTCAGTTATTGTAGCCTATAGCCTTCCTTGAATCAGTGGACTGACTATGCACAGTAATGTAAAGTTAAACCACAGCTCCTGAGTCAGTAACTACCTGAAACCACAATGTGACTTTTGTTTAATGTTCACATCTATAGACTCACTGACTTCTTTGTCATGAGACTAAATGAACTAAAATTCATATGTTGAAGCCTTTACACCTGCCTTCCCAAAGAAAAATAAATGATTGTGGTGGGGGGATAATATAATCATGTGTTGTGACTTTCCTAAGTTCTTCCTGCTCTCACAGTTGCAGGTTTTTCTTGTGACAGAGCTGTTTTACGATAGCAATATAATACTGACACGGGCTCATCACTATAAGTAAAGGACATTTTCAGCTGAACAATGTAAATGACTTCTGGTTATATATAATTCAAATAAAAAGTCATGAGCACAAAGAACATCAGCAAATAAAACACTGGTATAGATGACCATAAATCAAAACAAGAAACCTACTGAAAGTCCACCTTTTTATTTTGATAAACCATGATCAAAGATGGGATCCAGTCTACTAGAGCATATTTTGGTTTAGTATAGCAACAGCTTAGCTAAATTTGCTCCAAAGGTAAGTCACAAGTAAAATATGAATAATTTAAGGTTTTTTATATAATAAATGGCCATTTCTATATTAGAAAAGTATATCTGTAAATAAATCATTTAAACTGAATTCATCCTAAATTTTTACTAAATTATTTTAAACTAGAACCATGACGTCTAGATTTTAATCTTCAATGTGACTGTTAACTCAGTGAAGACAGTTTTCTAACAAATATTTTTGATAATGCTAATTTATCTTTGGATTTCAGTTTTATACAAAATTTCTGATTTCAGGAGAAAATTATTTTGTTAAGTAGAAGAACTTACTTTGTTAGATATTCCCTATTCCCTCCAGGCTTAAGCTATTCATCACATTGCTGCAGATGCTTTGAGGACACTCCAACAGAGTTCTTAGTTTTCTGGCTTCTGATAGGGTTTCACTGACAGAAGAGTTGTTATAGCTTGACGATCGGTGTGACAGTGTTAAGGAGTAATGGACTGGAGAGATGAGCCAGTGAATCCGAGCCTTGGCTGTGCAAGCATGAGGACCGCAGTCTAGACCCCAGCATCCATATAACATGCCAGACATCTTGATCATACCTGATACCCCAGAACTAAGAGGGTTATGGAAGGATAAGTGGGGCTTGGCTGGCAAGGTAGAGATCCTGCCTCCAAAGATACGGTAGGAAATGAGGGCATCCTCTGTTCTTCATGTGTACACCTGCACACATAAACTTACCTCCTACCCCATCCCCACAAAACTAAGGTAAAATAAACATTTAAAGAAGTAATGGCACCCTTAAGAGGTGGGGTTTTTGGTAAGAGGTTAGGTATTTAATAAGAATGGATGCTTCTCTCTAAGGAGTGCATTTTCTCTAGAAGCTCTACAAGAGTGAGCTGCTAGACGTAAGCTGAAGTCCTCCCCTGAAGCTCTTCTTCCTTGCCATGTTCTCTCTTCCATTCGTGCTTCTACCAATTAAATACCATCTGTCATGCTACCGTCAACAAGCTGAGTAGATGCCGATGCCATGTTCCCAGCCCTTCAGAGCTGTGATGTAAGTGAACCTCTCTTCATTAGAAAGTACTCCAGCTTCAGATATTTTGTTGTAGCTACATGGAATCAGAAGATGGGTAAACAGAAAGGAAATGAGCAGGACATATTTCCTCTTCCTGGTTCTTACTTCACATGGTCATGGGAGTTTTGCTGTGCCGTATCTGCTTGGCAGCTTTCCTGGAGCTAAAGCTTTGTCTAGTAACTATACCAAGTCCAGGATTCACTTCATGTCCTCATAGTGGGGGTACCTTTTTCTACTGTTACTAGCCCTGGACCATTACACCATCCCTTTAGGTTTCCTCAAATTCTGAATTATGTGATAGTCAAAATGTGCCAGTTGTAGGGTGTCATGTATTTCTAGGTGGAATAGTTACAAATCTATTATTTAACTTTTGAAAATCACTCAATTTTTGAAAAATTCACTCAATCTCTTCCCCATTGTGTCAATAAAGGCCCTGAGAGTTGCCATAGATGTTCTAATGCTTTGAATGAAATCTTATAGTGTTCATTGATGTATCATGTGGTCTTAAAACAAGTTCTTAATTTCTCTGCTTCTTAGTAAATTGTAGCAGTCACTGCCTCTTCATGTATTTTAAAGATTAAACAGCTTAAGGAAGCCTGGCACACTGTAAAATTTCCAAACATTGACTCCTCTTACATACAGCTTGATGCAGACTGTAATTTTCTTTTTAAAAAAAATACTATGTTCATTTATTTCTTTAATGTGTGTTTGCGTATGTCTTAGTATATGAATGTGTATCCTGTGCATGAATGTGATTGCCGAGCTAAAAGAGGAAATAAAATACAGATGAGCTGACCAGTGTGGATGCTGGGAACTGAACCTAGGTCACTGGCAAAAGTAGTAAGCACTGAGTCGTCCACTGAGCCCCAACATGTAATATTCTCAGTAAGAAACGTTAAGCAGGCTTTTTGTTTACAGGATACATATCTAAAGAGGGAAATGGGGACCATTTTGATGCTTATGTTCATCAGCATCTGTTATTGAAGAAAAGTATATTAGACTGACTTCCTCTGGACCTTGGATACCACTTTTAATGTCATTGTTCAAAACTCACCTGTAATAATAAACTAAATTGTAACAAGAGAAAATAAATTCATTAGTGGTCAAATTGGTGTTATAGTTGATTCAGGTTGGATTTTTTTAGTTTTTGTTTTGTTTTGTTTTGTTGGGTTTTTTTTGGTTTTTTGTTTTGTTTTGTTTTGTTTTTTTAAGTTCAGTTTGGGAGTATTTGTATTGGAGGAATCATTACCTGAACATGGAAACTTCTATAGGAATGAGAGTAGAGAGAAGTACTTATAAAGAACTTGGCTTCAACAGAGGAGCCACAGGAACAGGCACAGACACTCCTGTTCCTCATCTTCAGCTTCCCATTGACACTTCCACTTGAGTCTACAAGAGGCAAGGAACCCAGCTGCCCCGGCCCACAGGGTACAACCTTCTAGGAATCAGAACAGGATGCAGGAGTGAGAGGGACAGAGCCGTGCTGTGGAAGAACAAGTGAGTGGTACCCTACACAATACACAAGGCAAAACAAAAACAACCCTCAAGTCTGTGTTTTTCCTAGGTGCCCATTTCTGTCTCCTTCTGAAATGCACCACCAGCGTTGCTTGTCATCCTATAGGATTTTATGATGTTATAGTTGTGGAAATGTTTCTGTGAGATATATGACTGATATTAGCAAACATTAACCCTGTCAAAAGCGTGGTCGGTATATAAAATCCATGGCCATGGATTCTGCTCCTGGAGATGATAATGGTGAGGATGAGGGTGAATACAGCAATCATGCTTACCTGGGTGCCAGGGCTTTACAAACATAAACTTTTCCTTCTTCCCAGAAGGTATGGAAGAGTATTCCGTTTTATATGTACATGTAAAAAGAGGAAGCAACTGTCTAAGAAACATCAAACAACCTGACAACACTCACACAGCCAAAGGAACAGTCTCTCAGAAAAACTCCACAGCCATTCAGCCTGGCAGCTGGAGAGCAGGGTGGAATCCAAAGCAACTAGAGAGAAGAGAACACTAGGGTTAGAGGCACAGATCGATGAAAAAGAAAAATAGAACAAAAAATCATAGGAATAATCACCAAAGCCAATAACACCAAAATAAAAACATATATTTTATTGTATATATAATTATATAATGTGTAAACATGTATAACACATAAATAAAAATAAATATTTATATATCTATTTATATAAATCATATAAACAACAGTATATGTTATTGTTTATATATAGGCATATTGGCGTGCAGACACATACTTTTTTTTAAGAATGGCATCACTGTCAAGAATGAGATGAAGGTGCACACTATCTTCACTGCGGTGTCACTTGGGCTAGAAATTCTCACTACAGTCAGGCAAGAAAAAGAACTATGTTAAGTGAGACTCAGAAATAGACACATTGTCATTATTTGCAGTACCAGTGATATATAAATTACACGCTCTTAAAAAGTTTATGATTTGATCAAGTTTTCTTTATATAAATTTTCTTCATCAGCATTCCTCTTATATTCTGTGAAAGCTGAGATTAGCTTTTCATATAGAAGAGAAATTATAAAATCTGTAAATTACTCACGTCAAAAATTTAACTCCAGGTTGACTAGAGGCTTGTAGGGAAAAATAAAACTTTAAGTTTGTCAGACAAAAAAAAATATAAATAAAATTTAAGTCATATACCAAAAGCTCAGAACATAAGGTAAACATTTGAGAAGCTGGCTTCTGTCATCTTCTCTGACACTGGCTGTCTAGACCCCTAGAACCAAAAGAAATAATGAACTGCAGAAAGGACAAGGTACAGCACAGACAGACAGCAGCCAATAAGGGACTGTGTTGCAAGGGAGGTAGGTAGCATTCCTGGGGATGACATCTGAGGTTATTTTCTATCCTGGACATTCATACACAGTCTGATTCGAGTCAGACTATGTAAATCAATTCAAAGTAATGTGGAAATGATAGCCCAATAGAAAAATTGGAGATATTTGTGAATAATTAAATCATAGGAAAGTAAAAATGATAGATAAATTTGTTAGTAGATACAAACTATAGAGAAAGAGATATAGTATAACCTGCCACCAGAACTTTTACAATGTCAAGTTTTTGTCCTGATAGCTTCAGATTAAAAATAAAATAAATTAAAGACCAAGGTCATTAGTGAAAAACCAAGTTCCCTGTGTTCTTTGTCTAGTGCCACATGGGTCCCAGATTTACCATGGGGCATTGACAGTCGCTTTCCTATATGTACATCCCAGTTTATGCTTGTGTGTGTGTGTGTGTGTGTGTGTGTGTGTGTGTGTGTGTAAACATTATTGTATTGTTTTAAAAATATGTTTGGTAGTTTTTTTTTTCAAAAGCTAAAGATGGAAGATTGAGATTTAATTCCAGGTTGACTGGAGACCTCCAAGGAAAAAAACAAAACTTTAAATCTGTCAGGAGGAGAAGAAAGAAAGAAAATAAAATTTTAAGTTATATACCAAAGCTCAAAATCCTACCTAGCCTAACTTCAAACCTACACATTTCACATCATGAGTGATTAAGTGACATTTCCTAAGCCACAAAGGTCTCTGGTGACTGTCAGACCCAGACTGTTATCTCGGTGCCCAAAGCCCTGGGGCTTTCCTGGATGGCAGGATGGAACGTGAGGCAGAACAGAGCATAGGTGAACCAGGCCTCTGACAGTCTGAGTGATGCCCTTCTGAAATCACTTCAAAAAAAGAAAAAGAAAGAAAGAAAGGAAGGAAGGAAGGAAGGAAGGAAGGAAGGAAGGAGGAAGGAAGGAAGGGAGAAAAGAAGAAAGAAATAAAGAAAGAAAGAAAGAAAGAAAGAAAGAAAGAAAGAAAGAAAGAAAGAAAGAAAGAAAGAAAGAAGGAAAGAAGGAAGGAAAGAAAGACACAAGCCTTAAGATCAGTGAAGTCCATGTATAAACCTACAACTCATCAGAGACAGGACATAAATTTCTATAGGAAGATCAAGACTTTAGTTTCAGTGGCCAGTGGGCACAGGCAGAGCTTCTGTCCATGAGACTCCAGCCCTCCTAAGCACTGACTGGGGCCCACTGGACTCTAATGAATGTATAGATATGTGAGATCAGCAATCCACTTGGATTAAAGAACCAACATTCTCCTCTGGAAAATAATGATTTCTGGCACTTGAAGGCTTCCCTCCAGTACCTCATTTTACATCAAGACTAAATGGAAAGAGAGTTTCCCACTTCTGTCTTTCCAGTTTCTCTCCTTCCTATGAGGTGACAGTCAACATGTCACCTTCACCCAGTGCTAATGACCAGAGCAGTGACAGACAGCATGTAACCCTATCCTCTTCTATCCTTTCTGGGTGATGGGTGAGTGACCATTCCATTGGTATAGGCATGGAAAAACAGTTAGTAGCAATTGTGTAAAACAAAACAAAACCACGACCCAGTAGACCTAGCTGTGGGCCTGGCACATGAAGGCTCAACTGAGAGAGAGAAGCACACAG
>NW_022196897.1:92164785-92213440 GCF_008632895.1 Mastomys coucha
AGGGGAGAAGGAGGAGAAGGGAAAACAGACAGAAGTTCTGGGAGCATAGTAAAGCGCTTCAGCTTCCATAACCCCACCACAATTGTGTCAGCTTAGCTGGGTCAATTAGCTGCCTACTCTGTCTTCCTCTGTTGTTAATAATGGGCAATATCCTCTCCCCCGAACGAATGAAAATGAGGGATCTGTGGTTATAGTAAGCTATCATTAAAAGCACATGAATTCCTAAAAGCCTCTGAAAATAAATTAGTCTTCACATTACCATCTGCAACCATTTCACCTTAGCCAGTGATCCCATTAGCCCCTGTGCACTCTAAATAGGAGTGGGCTTGGATATTACTTAAAGAGAGATCTCCAAGGGCAGTCAAGTGGTTGCAGAGATCATAATGAGAAATTCCAAAGGTGGCATCTTTACTCTCAGATCACTCCAAAGCCTGGACCCTATGCTCTGAGCCAGCTCTCGAAAGTGAAGATAGGTTCTGCAGCATAACCGCTGTGGTTTCAGGATGGCTGGCAAGAAGTCGGGAGCCAGCTCAGGTGGAGGCCAGCAGGAACGACCTCAGTTCTCTCTACAGATCTCTGCTCCTTACTGAACCTCGATAGGTTGGATCTCTCAGACATATCTTATTTTGGAGCCCCTTGCTTCCTCTGGGGTACTGATTGGATGGTGACACCCTCCAAGCTCATGTCCTCTCAGAACCCTCAGAATGTGACCTTATTTAGTAACAGAGTCATTACCAGAGTAGGGTGAGTACCTTAACCCAACGTGACTAAGAAGGAAAAAGGCACAGGGACAGAGAGTCACAAGGACAGCACTGTGCTACACAGAGGTAGAGAGTGTTATGAGGCCTGTACTAGCCAAAACATACCAAAGATTGCTGGCCACAGCATGGGCTCAAATGCAGACACAGTCAGTCCTCTGCCTGAGCTCCTGAAGAGGAAAGAACCCCATGATCATCTTCATTTGAGATTTCTGGTCTCCTAAAGTGAACTTATTCACAGCTAATCAATGACAGTGTTTGCTGCATTTTCTTACTCTGATCTTAGAGGAAAGACACCACACACACACACACACACACACACATATCCATTTGGATATGGAAACTAATACATTTGGCTTCTATGTTGCCACCTTCTTGAACCTCATACTTTTTCTAATCACTAATCATCCTGGACCTTAAATGATGGAGGGTTATTCAGGGTTATTCTAAGAAACCTTTACTCACACTGGCCTCCTCTAGGTAGTTTCTTTGTGCCTGGACACTGGTGACTTCTACACTTTCATTACTGTAGAGATCTGTAGTTATAGTCGTCACAGTTGAGATGAGTCCCTCAGCTAAGCTTCCATCTGACAGGTCCACCGTGAGGTATGCTGGGTAGTGTTTTCTACAATCTTTGGTTTTGGTTTTTCCATCATAAGTCTGATGCCTGTCATATTTTTACCAATAGAATCATAACTCTTCACCACCTAGAAAGGGTAGAGTATTGCCAAGGTTGTTACTCCTTCTTTGACTTCATCTCTTCAGTGTCTCTAAGCACCTGAAACATGTGCAAATACAAAAGCATTCAAAATCGCAAATTATCTTTCCTCCAATCTCATATTTCCTCTCTCTCTCCCTCTCTCCCTCTTCCCCTCTCTCCCTCTCTCTCTCCCTCTCTCCCTCTTTCTCTCTCTCTCTCTATCTCTCTCTCCCCCCCACCCCCGTGTGTGTGTGTGTGTGTGTGTGTGTGTGTGTGTGTGTTCCGTTTGCCACAACAAAATACCTGACAATGAGTGTCTTGTTTTGAAGAATACATATTTATACATATGTATTTGACTCTGAATTTTGGAGATTGAAAGTCCAAAGGGCATAGGATTGGCTCTAATGAGTCCCAGCCCCCTGACAGCTACATCATTTTGCAGCAGATGACATCCTGGTGGGAGTCAATGAGTGAAGGAGAGATTTCATTGGAAAGCAGGGAACCAGAGTTGAAGAGGGCTGGGTTTAACCTTCACCAGCCCTTACCTCTTAAGGTCCCACCTTATATCAGCTCTGTCACACAGGAGACCAAACTTTCAATACATGAGCCTTTGGGGAACACATGGACATCTGAGCCACAGCAGTGTGTATGTGAGCTTTCTCTAAGACTGGGCTAAAAAAGTGTTTTCTTTGAAGATAGAGATAAAAGATTTTGGTTTTACAGACCATGTTTGTCACAACTTCTCAACTCTGCATCTTTTAGTATAAAAGCAGCTACATAAAAAGCATAAACCAGTGAACATGGATGTGACACACACTCTAAAGTTTGCTGACCCCTGCTCCAAAGGAACACCTCTCACTAGAAGAGCCTATTATACCAGCTAAAGACCTGAACTTACCATCCTCCACCACTCTCCTGCGTGTCATGCCTGTGGCCTGGCATTGTCCCTTTCCTCTTACTGAGCCAGCCATCTCAGCCTCCTCATCTCTCTCTCCCCATTGCCATCATGGTTTGCTTTCTTGTTGTTGATGCAAGCCTGTGTTTTTAATCTTTCGGCTCCTTTTACTCACCTTTTAACATAGCTTGCCTTTGCGTACCCTCTACCTCCTTCCCCACGATTTCCAATTCCCCTTTTCGCTATTTTTCCCCTTTTTTACTATTAAACTTAGATTGTCTTTCTGACCCCAGCTCAGGCACCCTTCCTTGGAGAATGCTTCCAAGACCCCTTCCCTATCCTATGCCCCTCAGTATAAATTCTTCCCTTTATGCATCCTCTTTGTACTAGGACTAGAAGTCATGATAATTTAGCTATTGGCTTTTCTAGACAGACTGAAAGCTTCCTAAAGGTAGAGACTTGGTTTTCTTTCTACTCCACTGACTTCCCACCACTAAGCAGAGCAGAAATGATGGGCAAATGAAAGATGCATAAGCATTGTGATGGCCGTTCTCCATTGTCAATATGACTACATCTGGAATGAACTACAATCCAGAAATGGAGGGCACACCTGTAATCTGGATATTGAAGTTGAAAGAAATACACCTTTAATGAGACCTTGAGGCACACCTTGAAACTGGACCATATCTTCTGGAAGAAGGAAAATGGAAGAAGAAAAGAGTCATTTGTCCTTTGACTACTTAAACTCACTTTGCCTGCATATCCATTAGAGTCTACTCCTTCAAGATTCCAGCTTATATGGAAGACCAGCTGTGGGACTGAACATCTACTAGATCCTTAGACTTTTCATTCACAGCTAGCCACTGTTGGATTAACTGGACTGCAGCTTGTAAGTCATTCCAATGAATTCCAGATAGATAGATAGATAGATAGATAGATAGATAGATAGATAGATAGATAGATAGATAGATAGATGTCATTCCATATGTTCTGTGACTCTAGAGAACCCTGACTAATACAGCAATCTTGAGATGATGGAAAAGCAGCCTCCCCTCACTCCTGCTATGTGGTTTTTCTATCCATCTCTATGTCGTGTACTGGAATTCCACAAGAACTGTTTTGTTTTGTTTTGTTTTGTTTTGTTTAAGCCAGGTGTAATGACACCTGACTTTAGGGATTTATTTACCCATTTATTTATTTGGTTTTTCAAGTTGGTTTTCAGGGTTTCTCTTAGTAGCCCTGGCTGTCCTAGAGCTTGCTCTGTAGGACCTCAAACACACAGAGATCCATCTGTCTCTAGCTGCCAAGTGCTGGAATTAAAGGCGAGTACCACCACACGCCCCGCCTGAGGACTTTTTTATTTGTAAAAATAGTTTGAGATGTTTGTTGCATAAGCAAGTAATCCCTCAGCAGGGTTTCCATAGATAAAATGCAAAGTATCAGTTGTCAGGCACCTGAGTAGGAATGGCATTCCTACATGCAGAAGTGAGACCTGCTACCTAGAAAAACCCTCGAACTTGGCTCAAATAGTGAAGGCATATGGAACATTTTAAATAATACTTAAATATTATTTAAAATATATTTATAATATTTAATATATAATGTTTTAAACTATGGTTATTTTTAAACTCACATTTTAATTTTTACAGATATGGCATCTTGGGTGGAGGATATGGCTAAATCAGCAAAGTGTTTGCTTCGCATACATGAAAACCCACAAAAAATAAATAAATTAAAAAAAGGCCAGTCATGGGAAGAGGTCCAGCACTTTTAATCCCATGGCTACAAAGACCCCTGAGCCTAACTGGCCAGCCAACATATCCTATTTGTGAGCTCCAGACCAATGAAAGATCTAGCCTTCATCCACTCAGAAATATTGTAGAAAAGGCTTGAAGAAGCCACACAGGAGGTTGGCATCAGGCCCCTGTGCACATGTACAGATATGTGTGTGTACCCTCACACATACATTTGCTTTGCCCATGTGAAAACACACAGAGAGACACACACACACACACAATATGGCAGCTGCCATACTGTTTCATTTCTTAACATTAAAGAAAGCATCACAGAGATTGTTGTCTTCTACTATAGGTATCCATGTCTTAGTGGGAACTCCATAGCACCAGGCATTTGCAAGGGCACAGCATTATTTTAAAAAGTACTCACAAAGTCACTGGAAATAATAGCCATCATCTGTCCCTGATGAGCTAATTTGTCCACTGTGCTTGCTTCAAAACGTCTATTTTCATTATAATGATGAAATTAAATGCCTATCCTCATTAGATCTTGGAATCACATCAAAATTATGTGTGTTGAGCCTGACGGAGTGGCAAATTCTATTTGAGTTCATTTCTTCTATGTTAAACGTTATACATATGGTGTTTTTAAGAAAGACTTTTTATATATTTGGAAGGTTGTATAGTGTCCAAGAAAGAGCTTTGAGTAGGAACTTGGAGAATCAGCCTCTACCCCTGCCTCTGTCATTAACAAGACTACCGGCCCTATGGTTAACACTTATGCATCTGCTCTTCACCCAGAGTAATGTGAATAACAGTGCACTCCCGCAACCTGGAAGGATCATTATGAAATTCCAGAAAAATAATGTGTGGAAACGACCTGAAATATCACCTGGAAAGTTACAGTGCTAGGCAAAGACGAGGAGTAATTATTGCTGGAATTATTCATCATGATCTGCCGTAGCCTATTTGTACTGCTAAAACAAAATAGCTTTAATTGGGTGGCTTATAAACAACAGAAATGTATTTCTCCAGTTCTAGAGGCTGGAAAGTCCAAGGTCAAAGTGTGGGGTGGTGACGGGGGGGCTTAACAGTCATAATTATGGAAGAGGAGGTTACAAGTTGGAGAGGGGACACTTGAGGAATTGAAGTGGGGGAGGAAAGGGCGGGAATAACATAAATACAGTACCTGTGTTTGAAACTTTTAAAAAATTAAAATATACAAAATTATCGACTTCTAGATGGAAGAAGCAGTAGTAACTTTTTGTATGTTTTAAACAATGTCATATGTAGCTTCCATTATTAAACTTACACAAACTTACGGTGACCTGGGAGGAAGGAACCGCATCTGAAAGACCGCCTCTATCATATTCCACTGTGGGCAATTTTCTTGATTGTTAACTGGTATAGGAGGCTCGGCCCTTCTCACCATTCCTAGGCAGATGGGCCTGGGCTGTGCAGAACAGCTGGCTGAGCATGAGCTGAGCTGAAGCAAACCAGGAAGCAGTGCTCCTTCACGGTCTCTGCTTCAGTTCCTGCTTCCAGGTTCCTGCCTTGAATTCCTACCTTGACTTCCCTGTAAGCTCAAACACTTTCTTCCCACAGTGACTTTTGGTTATGTGTTTGCCACAGAAATGGAAAAGCAAACTAGAAACATATGTGAAACATCAATGGATTATGTACGTGGAGAAAAAAACATTTTTAAAGTGTATAATTTATTGGTTTATAAACAAAAATTTTTTCATATAAAATAGGGTTTCATATAAAAATACGGTTGAAAGCATGGCTGGCTTCCTGTTCTTTTCCACGGCCTTCTGTTTTCTGTAGGTGGGATGAGGTTGCTTATTCAGAATACAGTGATAAGCTCTCTTTAGAAAGCTGGGTGTTCCTCCTGCTCTCTACCCTAACACAATGGGTCATTTATGAAGTGCTACTTCTGTCAAAACAAAAGGAAAAAAGGGCTAGTCTCATATTTTATAAATATTTTGGTTCTGGTTTAAGAAAAAACTCTACGAAATATTTTTTAAAAGAGCCTGTCATTGTATATCCAGGATGGATTTATAACACGGCATATGTGGGACTGGAGAAGACACTCACAAAATTGAACATTGTTCCTTTGAAATCTTTGTATCAGTGAAGACAGAGGTTGGACATATCCAAAATCAATTTTCTCCTTCCTCATGATAAAATTACATTTAAATGTCCTTTTGGTTCTCTGTCTTTAAAATCCTGAAAAATAGGTAGAAGACGGTAAATATCTATTGCAACCTCTCCACACCCACATGCATGCCCCAGAACTTAATAATATGATATGAATGGCCAGATCATTGTCTGCAGAGATGGAAGGACTCATTGAGATTCTTGCACACAAAACACAGAAGAGTTTTTCATATTACAAAGCTTGTTTGAGATAATCTAGTCTGGGGTAAAGAAATAGGTTTCCATCTCAGATGTCACTTACAATGTATTGATTGAGTGGCCTGGATGGCTGGACTAGAAAAGACGAAAAAGGCACATCCAAGCTGAACAGAATAATGTGTTGTAATGGAGCCCAGAGTCTGGGATGGCCATGGAAAGGAAACATGATGATAAAAAGAGAGTCAAGAATTTTCTGTCCCAGCTGTTTTCCAGCTCATGGATCTGCAAGAGAGATGAAGAGAGATTCAGGAGTCTGGAGGCTCTCAGCTGTGCTACTGCTCTTCAGTGTTCCACACCTATCAATGCCCCACCACTGGGCTCATAAGACATACCTTCACTCCCCCTCCCTATCACACTGGGCCTCCTTTGAATCAGTTTGGATTATGTACATACCAGACCCAGCGAGGCTCTGGAACAATAGACACTCTTCAATTATAATCATCTGAGATCCGGTTTCTCTAGCCCAGTTTTCTTCTTTCGAGTACTCATTTGGGAAAAGATGGCTCGTGATGGGTTTGGGGAAAGGAATTATTTTGAATAGAAAATTTGATTAAATCATCTCAACTTGATTGCCGAATTTTTGCAGGCAAGTTTCCCACTTGTTTGTTTTAACTTCAGCTGCCAATCAAACAAGATCTTATCTTCATCTATCACAAGCCTGAGATCTGGTCCTTTATCTCTCCTTTTCCATGTGCTGACAGTTAATAATAGTTATGTCTTTTTGGTTTTCAGATGAAGATAAGCTTTTCCAAAGATGAAAAATAAATCAGCAAAGGAAAATAGCATTTGTACTTGGGTGCTAAAATTCTTTTTATTTTTTAAATTCTTAAAGATATAGCAGATTTCATATGTAAAGAGCATGAAGCTTAAGCCATGTCTCAAAATATTTGTCCAAATTTTGCAGTTTAAATAGTCACAAGTCCTGCTCTATATCCTATGCTCTGAGATAGCTGTGGCACTCGAAAAGACTAGCCTCCACTTAAGCCAGCCATGGCGAACACAATGTCTTCAAGGGAAAGCAGCACCTCTGAAGAGAAAGGAGAAAATGATGTTAGACACAGAGACTTTATTGGGCCAATGAGATGGTGCAGCTAGTAAAGACTCTAGCTGTGCCAGTCTGCTGACCTGAATCCCATCCCTGGAATCCATGCAAATGTGGAAAGAGAAAACAGACGTCATGAAGCCAGCCGTCCTGTGTGCTCCACACATATGACATGGTGTTCATCTATACACACCCTGCACACATACTCGCTAATGATAACGATGATAATGATAGTAGTGATAAATTGAATTATTGCTTAAAAACAAAATTTTATGACTAATGGATTATGGAGCTCTGGAAGTACTGTACAAAAAACTCAGAGAAGGGTGAAAAAGAAGGGGTCAGTTGGAGCAATAGATGAGAGCAATAGATGAGAGGTATTAGTGTATGAAAAAACTGTATTTTCAGAGGTTTGTAAAATGACAGGTGTAAAGGACAAGAGAATGAACCTCAGGCTTCTCAGCAGAAATGTGAGCAATGGAAGGTTTCAACCCAACCTGGTCACCTCCTGTTTGGAGAACATGAATTCTCCAGCACTGCGTTCTAGCTATCACTGAAGGTGGCACATGGGACACGCAGTGTTGTTTGATATGGCAAAGAAAACACAGAATATCGGTAAAATTTGAATTGCATGCAATCCTGAAAGAATACATGGTATTTGGTACATTATTTTATAGAAATACTATTCATTGTTTGGCTGGCACTCAGATCTTACTGTAGGCCCTTTATTTTATCTGACAGCTTTAGAGTTGGGAAAGAAAATGAAATAGAGTCTGTGTAGAAATGACCCCAAATAACACTCCTGGTAGTTCATCAGCGAGGCCTGGGCCATCTACCTGCCAGACTAGTGCCCTCCCTCTTTCCATTTGCCAGGTTGATATTCATTTCTTCTATCCTTCATTTGTGTTTCTTACCCTTAAGATTTTTGTGGTGCCAAACACTAGCTCTCCACATGTCCCTACCACTTTTTGACTTGGCCAGCCAACTTCGAGTTCACTGCAATGTTATCATTCCTATGCCAGTGACCATATTCACGGATTCTTGTGTACCAAGAGGGAATAAAATGGCCAGTTTCTAGAAACAGGGAGAAGAAGTAACTTGCTCGGTCCCATCCTCAAATCTACAATACTACCACTGCTGAAAGAATACAGCCCTAACAAACCAGGAGCGAAATCACTACTGGTTAATATCAACCATTCTGGGCATAGATGCATGTTACTGATCCTAGCCCTTGAAGGTGAAATCAGTCTCGTTCATGGTCATCCTCAGTTATGTTGTTCACAACCAAGCTAGGATACAAGTTCACAACCAAGCTAGGATACATTAGACTCTTGACTCAAACAAATAAATAAATAAATTCGGAGATGGCAAGTTAGCTCTCTCAGTTAAGTGCCTAATGAGCAAGTGTGAGGAACTAAATTTGATCTCCAGTACTTATACAAAAAGCTGAGCTGGGTTCGAATACTCAAATGTATAACCCCACATCTGGAGAAATGGGGACAGGAGGATCCCGAGGGCTGGCTGGCCAGCCCTAGTCGAAATGCTGCACTCTGTGTTGTGAGAGACTTTGTCTAAAAAGGAAACAATAATAATATGAGAGCGAGTGATAGAGGAAGATATCTCACATCAACCCCTGGCCTCTCCATACATGAACACAAACATGCACGTGCGCACACACACACACACACACACACACACACACACACACAAACACAAGCACACAAACATGGACACACACACACACATACTACCACTACTACCCAACCACCCACCAATGATTTTAAAAATAAGTACAAATAGCATATTTAAGTGTGTCTAGATTTCTTATCCTTGGTTGATTATAGATATCCTCAGGGTTTGTCAGGAAAACTGCCTCTTTTTATGAGCAGTGAATAAATACCAAAATTAAGTACTTAAAGTTGGCTTACAATACACCTCGGTGCAGAGCCGATAAATTAATAAAACGTGATACATTTTCAGATCCCTTGAGGGGAAATCCACAGCTAGCAAGGAGACAAATTCACAGCAGCATCACACAGCAGTGCAAGCTCATTTTCCATCCCGTATGGAAAAGCTTGGATGATTTTTCACTGCCAACCCCCACATCTATACCTCTTAAAATATATATATGGTTCTTAAAACATATTTCTTCATTGAGATTTTCATGTTCTCTTTTTTTTTTCAATTGCTTTTGAAAAATGCCAACTTACAAACAGGAAGTGTGGCTGGCTTTTATCTCATTTAGTCAAGGATTTTCTGTGCATTCGGTAATCAGTGGGGTACACTTATCCTGATGTTGGTCAGGGAATTGCATCCCCAACTCTTATTACCGTTCATAAATTATTGTTCCCATATGCAACATCTTGAAAATGGACCCCAACGGGCTTTCTCTGGGTTCTGTACTCCTGAGGTTGGTAGTGTTAGGAATCTCACCAGAAGTCTGGAAAAGGCCAATTAAAAGGCAAATTCTCCCTTCTCATTTCAATAACTCTGACCAAAGCAACATAACATAAGGAGATAAAGGTGAATTATTTTCTACATTTTGCATAAATTTTAAAATATATTTTTCTACGGAATGTGGTATAATACCCCCAGAGAATTCTGTTTACAAATCATTTAAAGACACATGATACACCCAGCTAGCTCTCATAATTATAATGACCTTGGGTTTTTTTTTTTCATTGAAGGAGTCCTGGTGGTTCAAGTTTGAGCCAGCATAGAGTTAAGTGGGAACATGGAAACTCTCCTATTTTTGAAGGTACAGATTAGACACTTGATACAGGTAAACAATAATCAGATGAGGGTTGAGCCCCCACATCATAAAAAAAAAAATTTTGCTATGTAGTTACTCCTGGTCTGGAAGGCTTCATTTCAGGGGAGAGGGGCCACCACACAGAGACTCAGATAAGGGCCCAGGAGGGTGTGAAATCAATACTGACTTCTGTTTATGGAATTTCTGGGCATACTAGATTGAACAGGGTGCCAGGCCTGCCCTCCGGGGACTTCCAATTCATCAAGATAACTTTAAAGATGCACCTAAAAGACATCGCTGCCCAGAGGGTGCGGGATCCTTTAGTAAAGTGGTCCTTGCTATTCCAGCCTCACTTCCTTCTCCTTGGTTTTGAAACTTAAAGCACTGACTTAACAGTCAGAGGAAACATTTTCATTTCTTTCTTTTGCTCTATTTGTAAGTGTTGTCCCTTTTTCCCTCCACAAAGCTTTCTTTCTGAGGGGGTCTTTATTAAAACAGCTGCCAGAAAATAATGTAACTACATAATAATATACAATGACTAGCTAAATAAAAAGAAATATTGTAGCTCAAAGGAAAGAAAGAGAGGGAGGAAGTGAGGGAGGTAGAGAGGGAAGGAGGAAGAGAAGGAGGGAAGGAAGGGAAGAAGGAAGGAAGGAAGGAAGGAAGGAAGGAAGGAAGGAAGGAAGGAAGGAAGGAAGGAAGGAGAGTCACTCCCATAGAGGAAAACAAACAAATCATTAAAAGACATGTGACTATTTTTCAATACTAGCAGTGACCGATCCTTCTATCAACCTAAAATATATCATACTTGTGAGCAGTTTGTTTGTATGGAGAGGTTGATGGAGCTTTTGATGTTACAAAAAAAAAAAAAAAGCACAGTATAAAATGAATCAAACATCATTTTCATAGTCCTGCGTGCAGTGCGAGGCTTGGGGCTTTTTACAATCTAGCTCACCAGCGGCCAAACATTACCCGATGTTAATAACATTGTCTCCCACAAATTTCTCTCTCAGACTAATACCTCATTCTGATTAATGGACTAGTAGCAGGGACTACTTCCAAAAAAAAAAAAAAATCTGTTTTGCTTAGAGTATCTGTTTAGTTTCAACAAAACAAATAGTTGCACATATTAAGGAATATGGTGTTTTAGAAACAAAGAAAGCAGCCAAGATTACAGGAAAGTTAACTGTTCCCTGGGGAGAAACCCTAGTGTTTAAACTGTTTCATCAGCAACAACTCGGAAATTGTTTTAATGGTGTTTTGAACATCTTATTCTTGTAAAAATAATGCCTATGCTCACAACACACAGGGAATGAAATCTAGGCTACAAGTTGGACAAGCTGGCCTTTATGGGCTGCTGTTATTTCGACACTGTCTGTTAAAGCTGACACTGTCTGTTAGTAGAGGAAGGCTTAGAAACAACCTACTGCCTTCATACTGTTGACAACAACACACCCTTTCAGATTCAGGAGTCAGTGACCTTCTAGTCGCAAATGACTGGGCAAAACCCACATCATAAAGCCTGTTTAATAGCAGCCGACGAGGAAGCATGACTGAAGCCCTCTATTTATGTTAGAACAAATCTGTGCCTACGGATCTGGGGTTTCTTCCCAAATGAAAACACATTATCCCCTTTTTTCCTGTTCTGGTAATCTAGGCTTCCAATTACAAATGGAGGCCCCTAAATATTTGGAAGAATGCACTTTCCTTACATTCTAAAATCCACTTCAGCTTTTCCCCTGTGGGGATTGTTAGGGAGCCACAGGGAGAAACTACACGACTTTTTGATTTTTAAATAGTACTGAGGGTGTGGGGTGTCACAAATTTTTGCTTTTGATAGTAACCTGACAGTAGCTACTGTGTAATTTATGATTATTTTAATGTGAGAAAGAAGCTGTCTCATAAATTTAAAAAGTAAAAGTAAATAAATTATCTCCACTCGATGCAGGCACCAGTAGACTACCTTTGAAGAAACGTGGAGATTGTCGTAGCGTAGAATTTTCACACACACACACACACACACACACACACACACACACACACACACACGCTTATACTAAGCTTGGGTCTTAAGTCTGAGGCCCCACTACCTTGGAATGTGACAGTCTCTCCCTTCTGCGGTCTAAACTATGGATGGCTGTTCTGTGGGATGATTTGCTTTGCCTGGGTAAAGCCTGTTTGAACTGGCCTGTGTTTGGAGGCAGAAGTTCTTTGGTAATATGTGTCATTATTTATGTACAAGAAAGTGATATGTTGTCTCTTAAATTAATTAGAAAGTGGTCTAGAAAAGAATTGAAAAGAATTTTTTTTTTTAAATCGACAAAAACAGAAATCTTCGGGTAAAAAGGGAATGAAGGAGAAAAGGTTCTAATACAAAGCTGATTGTTTGCAGAGAGCCCGCCGCTCCTTTTGTGCCTAACTGAACCATGCCAGGAGCCCTCTTGAATCTCTACAAGAATACAGTTTCAGATCATCTGCATTCAGGGCCAGAGTCATGGCCCTGGAACCGATAATTGCCTCTGACAGGATTTAATTACCTTCTCTAGGACCTTTTCTCTGTTTGATTGGAGACCACCCCCTGCCTCCGATCAAATCAGACAGTAATAACACGCTGAAGCGCAGCAGCCAATCACGAGTCAAGTCTGAACAGTGACCTTGCTGAGCCGAAGCTGATTGGTGGTGTCAGCCTTGTCAACGGTGTCAGTGAACCATCAGACAAGAGCCAGCGAGGGGGGAGCGTAGGAGAGCCTGGGAGATAAGAGACCCGCATTAACGCTAATGGAGGCTGTCAGCATTCAAGGCTCCAGCCCTCCTTGCTAGCGGCCTTGCACAAAAACAAAAATATGGGAGAACTCACACAAGTCTAAAATATTCAGAAGAGGAACGAACGCGTTCGTTTCTCCAGTGTGGGGAAATCTATTCAAGGTATAATTCACATGCAGTTCAGATAAAATGACAGATATAGGCACAGTGTGTGACAGAATAATTTTTATAAAAAGAAAAAAAGGTCCCACAGAACAACTAGATGCATTAGGGGGCTTCTAGGGACTGGGGCGGGCCGAGGGGGCGGGGAACTACGGGACTTTTTCATTTTTATCTGTAGGACTGAGCGACGTGGGTGTGTAAGAGGCACTACAAAATTCTGCTTTTAATACCAAGCTGATTTAGTTGCTGTATTATTTATAACTGTTTTATGTGAGATATAAGCCTATGCATGATCTTGAGGAGAATGAATACATTCATTAAATGGCCAATTTTATGTATCTATCATTTTAAAATTGTTTACAGTAATGTATATTCTAATAATTTGTATATATGTATATATCTCCACCAAGACATAAAACTTGTCTCACTTCTGTTCCTTTTTTAAATCTGGTTATTCCCAGAAAAACAACATCAAGACATTGTGAACTCAAAAAGGCAGAAAATGTCACCAAGCAGCTGAACCCTGAAGGAAGATATTGTATTATTAGGTCTGTACTAATTTCGAGTTTAATTTATTCATTACATTTTTCTATAAACTAAGGAATCTTCCTTGTTACATTTATTTTGTTTATGACTCATTTGCCTCCTTACAAGTACAGCAAGCACTATGAAAATGAATTTACAGAAGCTTGTTGGATTTTTCCTAAGGACTCGACTTTGGCTACATTTAGTAGAAATGATTTACTACTTGTATGCAATGTATTTCTCATATAAATCTTTTAAGAAAGTTTAGTCCCATCTGATTCTCTCAAAAAGAAAGAGAGTTTTTTTATGACTCTGTACTGTAGCCAAATACTTTGTTACTTTTAAAAATAATGTCAACTCCAGCTAGTATAAGGCCAGCTCCTCTGACATCTACACTGAGAGATGTCTTTGTACTATTTCCTGCTTGGTGACTGACTTCCATGGAAACAGCCACTGTGGAAGATTAGTGAGTTTTTTCTTTATTCCTCTTTATTTTTTATCTACCTGCTCACCAAGAAAGGCATATTTAAATAAAGAATTTCCTTAGCATCTATGATTTTTCTCTGTAGTAGTCATGAATGTAAAAGACGGTTTAATTAATGTATAAATAAATCATGTTTTTATATTGGGTGCATCATGCAATGGATTTGGTAAGATGAGATGATTATTCTGACTTTCAAGAGATTTTTTTTTTTTTAATAGATCAGAGGGATACAGCACCACCTTGAAATTGCTCTTACTTTTCTGGGTCTTAAGATTAAAACAAGTCATCTAGGGGGAAGATATCATGCACAGGAAATCAGAAACTTTAGAGTCTAGTCTTGGCTTAACTATTGTCAAACTGTCCACACTGGATCAAACTTCTTTGTTTCCATGAGTGTTGGTATTCTTGGCTTATTATAAAACGCAAGTAGAATGAAGTTACCCAAAGAAAGTTTGTTCAATGCAAGTAGCATCACCATGGAAACATGCTAACAGTTGTGACTCTCAGCAACTGTCAGTTGCGAGCTGCTAGGCTCTGCTGCATCCGGCCTATCATATCACACACTCACAGACCACTGCTCAGACCCAAACACACTTGACCAGTATAGGAAAGTAGATAACACCTGTCACTGTCGCTGTCAACACTAGAACCAAACACGCCGAATCCCTTGGCTCTTTCCCATCCATCTACTTTTTGCCACTTGGAATTAATAAGTTGTACTCATACAAGAACTGAGGTGTTTCTGAAACAGTATGATAAACTTTTCATTTCTAGACTCTAGAGATAATCTTAATCTTAGCCATGGGACACAGGACAAACACTTTGTAGAGACAGGGTTTTACCCCAACCTAACTCACGTGTGATGATGATAATCTATTTTTGATTTATGATATCATAATACATTTCAGGTAATAGGCACTTTGGGCCAGTATCTCCAACTCCCAAATACATAGAACTCTGAAAATAAGGACAAACTGGAACTACTTTAGAAGCATCAAAGAGAGCTAAACACACAAGTGCGCATACATCTCCATGCCAGAAGGATTTGATGTCTTAAAACAGCCAGTCAAGAACACTTCCTTTTAATAGAGGATTTTACACTTCCCAAAGACAATCTGCCCCATCATGAAGAGACACCTTTGGCTGCCACATCTTTAGCCTTCTCAGAACAGACTGACCTTTACGTAAGGGCAAGGAATCATGCCAGCACTGAGGTTTCTTTCATTCCTTTAATAAGAACACTGCCCTTGCCCTTCCGGGATGAATCACTAAAACTCATCTGGCTCCACCTATTTTAGTCCTCATTTGCTTATTCTGTGCACTTTAGTTGCTTTCCTGGAGACGATCTAGCCTGTGCTCACCCTCATGGTTTATATTTTTATAATTAAAAATTTTCCAATCAAAAACCTTATGTGCAGCTGGGCAGTGGTGGCGCATGCCTTTAATCCCAGCACTTGGGAGGCTAAGGCAGGTGGATTTCTGAGTTCGAGGCCAGCCTGGTCTACAGACTGAGTTCCAGAACAACCAGGGCTACACAGAGAAACCCTGTCTCAAAAAACAAACAAACAAACAAACAAAAACAAAAAACAAAAACAAAACAAAAAACCAACCAAACAAACAAAAACAACCTTATGTGCATGTGTGTGGTGTGTTTGTGTGGGTGCACAGTTTCAGCTGCTAATGACTGAAAATCAACCATGGTGTTGACTATTATGTTTTGACAAACCAATCTTTTTGTCAGTAGCCTTTATAAAATAGAATCAAGCCTCCTGTAGCCCTCAGTTACGCTTCCACCTTTTAGTTAGGGAAATGATAAACAAAATGCTTTTTGGTCCTATCAAAATTGAACATACTACCAAAACCTAGTCGATTAGAGAGAAGCCCTGTTCCCAATCCCTGTTGCTGTTCATAATGATTGTTGCATAACCCAAGTTGCACAACAGAGTGACTCTAATTGCAAATTCAATCACTCTTTGACTGTGGCACAGAAATCAATTCCCAGTAAAATATGACACTCAGTCACTCAAAACAAAAGAATAGTCAATATTTTACCATCAGCAGCCTAGTTAGGACCTATTTCAATACAATAAAAATTCAGTTCTTAGACTGTGCCAGGCAAATCTTTTCTGTTCTTTGTAAGCCTGCCTAACATTCTCAGTAATCAAAACCATGATGGAGCATTAAATAAAATCATGAGGATGCCAAGACTTATAGGGAGAGTTTCATTCAAACACCTCTGAGCTCAGACTTTGAGCTCTCCTTTAATTTGTATTGATTGTTCGGTTCTCTTGTATCCTTGTGGCTTGGCAATTTAAATTTAGACATAGCTCATTGAAGTGAGAGGGAGAGTAATATGGACTGGAGGTGGGGACACGGGGGAGATGGGAAAGCCGTGTGTTCAATCAGACAGTCTAGAATCTGAGCAGAGATTATGGAATCCTGGTTGGCTGTACATAAAATAGAAGTTGCAACAAAAAACTCCATTGACATCATTTTTCTCTGCCTGCAAAAGAGAAATGGTAGAACTCAGATGTGAAATTAGACATCAACCCTAGGAGCTGTGGAAGTGGGTCAGTGGGTAAGAGTGCTAAACCTGTGAGCATTAGGATCTATGTTTAAATACCCAATACCCACCAAAGGGGCCAGCATAGCTGCATAGCCCTGTAATACCAGCCCACCCACCTAGGGGATGGAGCGAGGGGCAGAGATCGGTGAATCCTAAGAACTTGCTGGGCCTTCACTGTGAAAGACCCTGTCTCAAGCCAGTAAGGCAGTGAGAGCTCTCAGGGAAGGCTCCCAACATCCTGCTCTGGCCTCAGTGCGGACTCCCAGACACATACCCACCTGCACACACACACTGATTTGCTCACAACACGGGGACACAAAGAAAGAAAACTTATGTAGGAAACTCGTGGGTGGATAGTCTTGAAGCATTGAATGTCTCTAACATTGACATTCCTTGTGCTGATTTTCATTTCTTACTTATTGGCCCAATCATGGTATCCAACTGAGGAAAATCTCCAGTTTTCTTTCTCAGCCCTGGGCCTTTACAGTATTAAAACATGGATCACACATTTTCAGCTTGAACTCTCCCCATCATTTACAACATCCCCAAGGCTTGTGCCCTTCAGTCACAGAAGTGTTGTTGTTATTGTAACAAATGTAGGGTTTGCCCGTGTGCTTGCTAAGAGGTGTATCTAGAAAGAATCCGTCTGATTAGCTGCACTGTTTATTTATACTTTTCAGACATACAGTTTTAAGGACCTGCACACAAAAGGCTCAGAAATGCTTCCAAAATGAAAAACTCCAGTCAAGTGATTACTTAGCTGGCAAAATGGATATTTCAAGTTGCATAGACAGCTAATTGTGGCCTGCCTCGGGAATGACAGGTCTATAATTTTTAGTTTTGTGTGCATTGAAAGCCAGTCACCTTGACACTCAGTAGTCCATTATCCACCGGCCACCAACCATATGATGATGATCAAGGGATGACAGGCACTTTCCATTATGGGTGATGAAACATGCTGTGTTTTATTTGGATAAAGCTGCCCTAAGAAAAGAGAGCCAGGTGCCTACCCCTCCCTGTGAGCAACAAGCACCCTAGAACACCTTTAGTTACAAAGGAGTGACTTCTTTGTCCTGCATAATAACAACCTTCAGTTGCTCTGGGTGTTGGTTGCCAACATCCGTTAACATGTCAGGATCCAGGCCTTTTAAATATAAATTTTGCCTCTTACTGTCAAGAACTCTCTCCTATTAAATTATATTATGTTGGAACCTGAAACCTGGTTAAAGCCTGTGTTCCAGGGGAAATTTAACACATTCTTTGCTTGTGTGTATCTATGTGTGGTGTGTGTATGTGTATGTGTGTGTACATGCCAGTGCATATGTGTACGTTTGTATATGTGTAGGAGCCATGTACATGTAGAGGCCATGGGTCAGCATGAGGTGTCACCCTCTGTAAATATTCAGCTATTCTCTCACTGAACACAGAGCTTATTTGCTTTCACTAGTGTGGTTGGGCAGTAGGCTCTGGGAATACATCTGTCTCCCCACTACAACACTGAAATTGCAAGTTTTTGTCATGCCCTAAACAGCTTTTAAGATGGATTCTGGAGATCTGACAAGCACTTTACCAAAGAATCTGTCTTTCAGCTTCCACCTTAAAAAACAAACAAATACCCTCAAAGTTATCATCTTAATTATTCCGAGTATTCATGAAGTAGTGGGATATGACTAAAGCAAGATGGAGTCATAATACAGTAGTTGATGAGTTGACTGGCTTCAACTTTGAATATTCAAATTATCTTATAGAGCCTCAATCATTACCCTAAAGAGGATGAGCCAGAAATTTCATCTTCTTCTATCCCTGCATCAGCATGCTTCTGCTTCTATATAACTAATTAAAGTTGCGGTTGTAATTTTTTCTGACCAAGAATGGCACACTAGCAATTTTGGGTTTTATCTAGAAGAATGGTGTGGATGCATTCAGCTGCAAACAATGTTGCCCAACTGCAGTGTGAACAGAAAGGATGGCTGCCCATCTTGCCCAGCAGAAAACTGGAAGGCCTGCTCTTCGTGATTCTGTGTATCACAGTGCTACTGAGAACTGAGTCGTTACTGTCTACTGTAAGAGGGACACTTCCTGCCCATCATCGATTATCAAAGTCACTGTAGCAGCTCCAGCACAAAAGCTTCTCCAAATTATCCCCAAAAGAAGGAAGGGGAGTGAAAAGAGGCCTCTCTGGTTACTGGGAAGTAGAAATTCACCCAGAGTTCTTACAGTGAACTAAGTGATGGCTACCATATCTTGGTTATAGTTTCTGGAGCCCGTGAGTGTCACCTTATATGGCAGAAGGACTTGGCAGGTGTGATTCCACTAGAGATCTGATGATGGACAGATTCTTCTACAAATACCCCAAGGTCCTAAATAGAATTGTAAGTGTCTTGATAAGAGAGAAACAGTGGGAGACTGAGCACACAAGAGAAGTGAAGGAGATAATTCTCAAACCAGGAGGCTGGCCTGATGGAAGGAAGGATTCAGGGGCTAAGAATAAAGGGAATTCCCAACACCCTATCATAGGTGGTTACCAAGATGCCTTTTAATTGGAAAACAAAGGAGAGAAGCTTAGGCTGGAAAAGACAAGGACTCTGATTCCCCCACCCCAACCCCTGCCTTAGCTGTCTAAAGGAACTGTGGTCCAGGCACTCCACTCTAGCCCTGTGAGACTGATTCCAAGCCTCCAGTCTCCAGAACTATAAGGGAATAAAACTGCCTCTTTGGGGTGTTAAATTGCTCATAATTTTTACAATGGAGGCACAGGAGCAAATACAAGTCCTCAGGAACACACTTTTACTTCAGATTGGCCAGCCATGTCAGTCACATATCTACACGCACGAGAAGCTGGCACATAGGTAGATGATTGCATCAGACCTACGCTGATTTGTCTGTCCCACTCCTTACCAGGCTGAGCAGGTCGCTGGCTTGAGAGGCATTGACGGTAAGGAAGTCAGCCATATATACGAAAGCTCTAAAAAGTGAATAAACTCTGAGGCTGTTTCCATCCTGGCACATTTTAAAACTGTATCCAGTTACACTTCTGCTCACCAACTAGTCCCAAGTTTCTCAAAACTTAGGTGAGCAATAGTTCTCTGCGGTCTAACCACTGTCCACCTTTACAACCTGTCTCCATGACCCTCTGAAAACACAGCCTGACCAATCTTTTAGCATCTTTCTTCCTCAGCCATCCCCTCACATAACGTGCGGCTCACTACCCATGAGAAGCAACCCCACTCATCCTCACTCTGCACTTTCCTATGACCATTTTCCACAGCCGTTTCTCCACAGTATTTTCCCCCAGTGTTTGCAGCCCGTTGTGGCAATCCTGGGGATATTCATTCAGTCCATTTTATGCAACACTCAGCAGGCTGCAAACTACCTGCTTGGTGGTGTTTCATCACTCAGCTGAGGTGAAGCCTGCTCGCAATGACAAGAAAATACCCTCAGAGAGAGGCCAGGCTGGGAAATGAGGTCAGCCCTGATGATGTGTGAGAAGCCAAACTCGAGGAAGGTGACACCATCTCCCACCTGATGTGCTGTGCGAGTACTGATACCTCCCCTGTGTGAAGCCAAACTCTTGACTTCAGTCACCTCCCTTGACATCATTTTTTTATCATAGTCCCTAACAGGAAAGCTAATATATTACATTAAAAATACTGGAAAGGAGCCATGTTAAAAGAATGTGTTGAGGATGACTCCCTCTACCATAAGTCAAAGCTCCGTGGGTCCTGATGACCATTCTTTGCAACAGGGCCAGACACAGAGTATTTGCCATAAAGATCATTACATTTATTAAGCAACGGTAGCAAACTAGACACCAACGCTGTGCAAGTATGTGGCATGAACTTTTGGCCCATCGGACGACCAGATGCATCCAATCACCAAGCAGCATTTCTTGAAATTTGACCCCACTACCTACTCATCCTAGAATCGCTTCCAGTATGTGTTTAAATAATATTCTTCTCTGCTTTTTCGTTAGACAAACTCTTGATGCATAGCCCTGGCTGGCCTAGAACGTGTAGTCTAGAACAGGCAGGCCTGGAACTCAGAGATTCACCTCCCTCTGCTCCCCAAGTGCTGAGACTAGAGATGTGTCCCACCATGCTTGTCTTAATAATATTCTTGAGTCCAACCTTTGACCTACTGTTGGGATTTTCTTGAAGTAAAACACTCCAGTGATTTTAGGCAACAAAAGTTCAGTAATTGTCATGACTGAAATAAAAAAATAAATTATTCTGTTAATATATTTTTACCACCTAAGAATCATTTTGTTTTTATTTTCTTGAGTCTAGTATCTTCATACCACCACACAGACACCCAGTCTTTCTTCTGTGTGCATTTAGTCAGGGTATTCCACACATGCATCAATGAGGTATCACATCGGCCCAGGAATTCTGCATCTATTCTTCCACAAAACTGTGGTACTAACATACTGTTCACAGCACAGGACAGCGGGCATTGGGGGATGTGTATTTCATCTAATTTCTTACAAATAATGAACAAATCCTCTTGGTTTTAATGGTATTCTCAAGTCACATTTTGACATAAATTATTTATTCTACTAATTTAATGGCAAACAGTCACCAAGGTGAACTTAAGGCAATAATTTCACAAGTATATTGAGTCCAGGTTAATTATTTAGGTGCCTCGAACAGCCTTGCAATAATGAACTCTCCTGGGTAGACCCCATAAAATACATTCCTCAGCTTAAAAAGGTAGAAAGGGGTGTATATAATGCTTTCGAGTTTCTTCTGTTCAGGTTTATGGAACTTTCTTAATTGTACTGACGTTTTAGGGAAAAGCACAGAAATGTTTGTGTGAAATAAACTGAAAGGGGAAACCAAAACGAAGGCCAGGGAAAGCTAGTGTGTTTATAAAAACTTTATGTGAAAGTTCTGAAAATTAGTGGTATCTTAAGTCACAAAATTGTGGAAGTTAAAATACTAAATAAACAAGGTGTAAGGCATGACTTGTTTTGTAAAGAGCCCTTGGCTTCCTCCATTTGTAATATATGAACTTAACATCTATAGTAGACGGCACTCAGTGCAAATCACTCATTCATTTAATTACAGTAGGTAACATAGTTTAAAAATACCCATCCATGCTGAAGGAACAGTGGCTTCTAACCACTGTAAATTGGCACTCTCTGGTGTTCTGTGTGCTTTCCATGTGTATGTGCCAAAGTTTAGTCACTCTGAAATCTGTATTTGTTATAAAGTAGGATACATGCTGTAAGACCAAAGAAGGCAATGGACAGCTCACACACTGCAGCAGCAGCAGCAGCCTGCAGGATAAAAGCTGGAAGAGTTGTGATCCCCAGAGCTGCTGCAAAAGCTGGACGTTTGCTGCAAAGCTTTCGACATCAGCATTTGCATATGCAGGTCATGACTTTCCATTTCTATCTGAGGCAACAGGGAGCTGAAAGACTTCCACATCTGCAGTGTGATATTGTTGGATATTAATGCTCTCCTATGCTCTACCCCAAATCCCTGAAGTTGGTGACAACTGAGTGGGTAAAGTGCTTGATGCTCAAGTATGAGGACCTAAGTTCAAATCCTGTCCCCATTACCCCCCCCACACACACACACATACACATGCACACACACACAAAGTAAGATATGGCAGCATGCATCTGGAATTCCAGAACTCCTTAGGCAAGGTGGGAGTCTGAGACAGGAGCATATCAAAAAGCTCACTGGCCAGCTACCCAGGAGGACACAGTGGCAAAGAGAAGAGACCAGGCCTCAAAGAAAGGGAGAGATAAGAACCGACCCCCATGGTTCTACTCTGAAGCTCACAAAGATATCATGACACACAGACACGCATTCATGAACACACACACACACACACACACACACACACACCATAAATTAACTAATAATGAAGTCCCCAGAGTTGAAAACCACTACAATTTAAGGAGTCCAGACTAGGGCTTTAACATTTGGGAGAGAGATTTAATATTTTAAGTTCCACAGTTCTGTGATTTAAACTACCTCTAATTTTCAGAACATTCACATAAAGATTTTATAAACACACTTCCTCCACCAGGGTCTGCCCTTTAACTTTAATTTGGCACAAATATTTCTCTTTTTTTGCCTGGAGTTCCAGTATGTCTCTGTTTCAAAGGGACATGTGAATGGTATATGCAGACAAGAAAGAAGAAATCTTAGTTTATTTTGGGTTTGCAATTAGAACATCCCAGGGCTTGGTGTTTCATAAAAGAACTGAAAATCATGAAGAAAATGATATAATCCATGAGGATGATTAACGCATCTGTAGAACACTTGAAAGATAATGTGTGAACCCTCAGTTCCCTTAAGGAGGAGACAGATACTCGATATGTTGAGGAATATGTTAGTAATCCCATGGAAAGGTAGTTTGGCAGTTATGGGCTCCTGCAGAAGACCTGAGTTCAAATTCTAGCACACTTGAACAAGTGAAAGATGAGAACTGATACCCATGGTTCTACTCTGAAGCCCACAACAATACCATAACACACCCACAGTAAGTAGGCCACTAATTACACCACCATCTATAACTCCAGCTCCAGAGAATGTGATGCCCTCTCTGGCTCTCACTGACACTCATACACACATGATATATCCATACACAGACACATAATACTTGTCCTAACTTTAAATTTCATTTTTTTCATTTCCCTTCCTCAGAAATTATTTTAAAATCTTTTAAAATTTCATACTGTCAAAGATCCAATGTTCCACCACTTGATATTTTTCCCACCTCTGCTTTCTTATGAAAATGATTAGGAACGTATTTCACTGTGTTCTGGATAGTTCACATCCTGTCTGTTGAGAGTCAGATAAAGCATAAGAAGGAAACCTGTCATGTCAGTACAAACCCTGTCACGTCATCTGCTTCCTCTACTCCAGTGGCATCTCTGTTATTCATTGTCAATACTTAGAAGGAATATATCAGTCCTCCAAAGCTCTGTTTTGGAAGCCCAGCCAAGAGTCAAGCCTCATCCCTTTTGCTCAGAGCTGCAGAAGAAGGTTCTCTTACAAGCCTGAAATAGTCTCTTTTGTGAAGACTCCAGGTCTGCAGCTTATGTAGAATGGCAATTCTCCATAGTCACATCTCACTTTACTATGTTGTTCATGGGCAAGCTCGTATTTGTCAGAGTGAGGAGGGGGTTAAATGAAGTGAACCCTCAGCTCAGAGCTGAGTTTCCTGGAGCTCTGACCATGACTTACCATAGAGTTAACTACTTAAGATGCCTTCGCCTAAAACAGCACTAATGCCTCACCTCTTGGTACTTTACATGCTTCTGAATGAGCGGCAGGATCACATACAATTTTAGCATTTAAGAAGCCTTGGACCCGGAGTAAATACAATACTTGATAAACAATTACTGTTTTCAAAAAATGAGCCCAGCCCAGCTTCGCTCTCAGTTTGGAAGTCTAGTTTGAGCTTGAGTGATCAGAGAAATGCCTCTGTATGTTATGCTCTTTGCCTCGTGCAAGCTATTCAAAGCCTGTAAGGAAGCAGTGCTAATGTTTTCATTGAAGTACCCTCTTTACTGTGATAAGAGGAAGAAAGGTCATCTGAACTGTAAATGTGCCCATCTCCTTGGAATGTGATGAAATAATTTTTAGATTAAAAATGTCTTTAGCATAGAGTTTTCCTGAAAACTTATTTTTAAAAGTTAACTGCCATTATAAGTATGGACCATCCATGTGCAAACAACGATCCTAAACTTCTAAAAGTAAATGACTGGGGCTGGAGAGATGGCTCAGTGGTTAAGAGCATTGACTGCTCTCCCAGAGGTCCTGAGTTCAATTCCCAGCAACCACATGGTGGCTCACAACCATCTGTAATGGGATCAGATGCCCTCTTCTGGTGTGTCTGAAGACAGCTACAGTGTACTCACATACGTAAAATAAATAAATACAACTTTATAAAATAAAAAAGTAAATGACTGACTTCTAGTTTTTGGTTCAGTGTATGAAAAGAGTAGAAGGCTTCACACCATCCTAAGAAGGTAAAGACTTTTTATAATGAAAAGACAAGTCTTCTTGGGTCTTGCCAATTCAGAGAAGGTCACAGGATAACCCTCTAGCCCCTGTAAGTATGTGACAGAGAATATAATCACTTAGAGAAGCAAAAAGCTCCACATGACCAAGCTTTTGAAGAAAACCTACCACACATGATGAATCAGTTGCTGGAGGCTCGCTGTGGACAAACCTGAAAAATTAAAACTCCAATAGGAAGATAAAAGAGGATGTTTGCACTTCGGTGAACATATTAGCCAATTTTTCATGGCTGTAACAAATTACCTTGTTATAACTTAAGGGAGGAAGACTTTTATGTGGGCTCATGATGTCAGGGGAGCGAGCCATGCTCACTCAACCCTGTTGCTGCTGGGACAATGTGCATTTGGACACAACACCATGACAAAGAGAATATGCTGAGGCAAAGTGGAGTACTTCACAGCCGACATGAGACATAGAGAGACAAGAGAAGGGGTTAGGGCCAAGCCACAGCCAGTGATCTATGTTCTGCGACCCAGCCTCATCTCCTAACAGTCCTATCAGCTATGAATTCATCAATAGAGGAGTGGCAAAACTATACAATTCCAGACTTCTCTAGCCATTTTTCCATGTACATTGCAGGGGTTAAATCAGAAACATTTAGGAAATTCATCTTAGAAAATGTGATAAGTTAAGCCTGCCTCTGCACATGGGTTTATACGTGTGTGAATGTGATATACAAATATACTTGCATGTAAGTAAAATGAACCAAACCAATAATGACATGAGACAGGAAGGAGCGACCAGGGCCATTTTGCTACTATAAAGTGCCTGCACTGTAGTTATTCCAAAGTAGACTTAGATTTTTTTTTAAATTAGACTTTGGAAATATCTATTGAAAAAATGTAAGCCACTAAAAAGACTAGAACCACTAAAAATAGTTAATAAAAACATAAGCCAGAACCTTTGAGTGAGGGGAAACGAAACCATGTAACATAACTTGGATATAGTTCACCAGAACGTACACTGTGCTGTGTGGCTCTCGTGCCTCTAGCATGAAGCTCTGTAAAACCCCTTCCTTTACAGTGTAGTCTGCCTCAAGTCTTTCATCAGAGTAACTAACCCAGGATAAGAGACATACATAGTATTCAATTAAAACCATAGAAGGTTAAAAAAAAAAAAAACCCAAACCTGAAGAAGATAACATAGAAACCCAAAACAAGGACAAGATACAGCAAGCAGTAGGAGGTAGGTATGAATATAATCTCCAATAGTAACTTGAAATATATCAACTACCTTAAGACATCAACAAAGTGTTACTGGAAGTGGGCATCAGAATGTGACACCCATCAATATGTTGTGGTTTTTTTGTTTTGTTTTGTTTTTTTTTTTTTTTTTTTTTTTTTTTTTTTTTTTTTTGCTTTGTCAACTCTCAAAACAAAGCAACAGCAACAAAAACAAAGCCACACATCAGATCACCATCCCTGTTCCCCTCCTCACCCCCTCTCCCACCCAGATCAGGGGACATGGGGGAGAGGCTGGGAGTGAGGATGGTAGTCAGTGGGAGGCATCTCTGAGACTAGCTGGAGGCCTGGGATGGGGGTGGGGCTTCGAGAAGTCTATTGGGGTGACCTGAGCCCTGATTCCTAGCAGTGGTGGTATACAGAGACTGAACTGGACACCTCCTGTAGCCAGGCAAGACTTTCTGCGGAGAGAGGGGGACATCAACCCACCCATAAAATCTTCAACCCAAAACTTGTCCTGCCTATAAGATGCTCAGGGATCAAAGGGGAGCAGTGACTGTCCCAACTTGAGACTCATTCCATGTGAAAGAGCCAACCCCAGACACTGTTAATGATACTCTGCTATGCTTGCAGACAGGAGCCTAGCATAACCGTCTCCTGAGAGGCTTCATCCAGCAGCTGAGGGACACAGATGTACAGAACCACAGCCAAACATCAGGCAGAGTTCAGGGAGTCTTGTGGAAGAGTAGGGGACAGACCTGAGTGAGCCAGAAAGGTCGAGGACACCACAAGAAGACTTAGAGTCAACTAACTTGTGCCCATGGGGGCTCCCAGAGACTGAACCACCAGCCAAAGAACATGCAGGGGCTGGACCTAGGCCACCTACACACTTGTAGCAGATGTGCAGCTTGCTCTGCCTTCATGTGCATCCTCTAAGAACTGGAGCAGGGGCTGTATCAAGTTCCATGGCATTACCATTGGATCCCTCTCCTCCTACCTGGACTGCTTGGTTGGGCCTCAGTGGGAGAGGATGTGCCTAGTCCTGCTGGGACTAGATGTCTCTTGTTCGGGTGATACTCAAGGGGCAACTTCCCCTTCTCTGAGAAGAAGGGAAGGGAGTAATAGGGGACAGTTGTAAGGACAGGACTGAGAGGAGAGGAGCAGGGTCTGTGATTGGAATGTAAAGTGAATAAAAAATTAATTACTGAAAAGAAAACCCACACACATAGCTTTAAAGTAAATGGATGAAGGACAGTATACCTGGTAACACCAACGAAGGGGAAAGCTGACATGTTACATGATTTTCATAGAGAGCAGACTTTAGAGACTGAAGCAAGAGATGGATTGGTAAGTGCAAAATGTGGGAAGGTCTTGAAACATCCTTGTATGATACCACAGTAACCCAGACATGCCAAACGTTAATCAAAACCCATAAAGTACACAACACCCAAGAATAAATCTTGGTGTGAGCTATGGACTTTGGACTACAGTGGCATGTCAAGTGTGCCTTCACTGATCGCAATACGTGTACCACTGTAGTGTGTTTGAAGGTAGATATGGGATCTCCTGCCTCTCACTCGATTTGACTCTGAACTCAAAATTTTTTTTTAAATCACATTAATCTGAAAAACATTTAAAGCTAGAGCTCCCATTCCCTGCCTAGAATTCCCCATTGCACTAGGCGCTCACACATCTGCCAGCTCATATTTTTGTTTTTTATCCCAAAAAGTCAAATAAAATGCCTGTGTGTCGTATGCATTTGGGAGATGGTGCCTTACTCCATCCTAACTGAGCTGTAATTTCCAGGTGCTCCTACGGTTACATCTTGATTAATGCTGCATGCATTATTCATATTGATAAGATAGGGATTAGACTTTTTATTTCAGGATTTTTTTTTCCTCTCAGGCTTCTTTTTTTTTTTTTTTTTTTTTTTTTTAATATTTCAGGAATATGCAATTCAAGTATCCTCTTTCTCTTTTCAGGGTCTCTCAAATGTCTCCTGTGCTCATGATCTTCAGCTGCGTCAAGTACAACGTCACATGCCAGAACCTGTTTGGTGCCATAAATTTTAATTTTTTGATTATATGTTTAAGCATAATCTGTATTTCATTAGTATTATTATTTCTCCCCAGAGAAAGAGACAGGCATCTCACATCTGTTTCTCATAGTCTGATCAAAATAATGAAGATAAACCGTATGCACAAAAGGCAGTATATGCTTTCAAAATATTTTCTACTAAGCTCTTGTCAGTTCAAGGCTCTTTTGTTAAAATTAGCATTCTATCTTTTATCATCTCAATCACAGCGGGAGTGGTGGAAAAATACAGCACATGAGCCCCACTCCCAACCGTCCACACACTGCAGACTGTTTATCCACTGTCGGGAAGCAGGTTACAGAAAGGGTCTAGTGATTCCGGTAGAGCTCAGCAAAATTCTTTCAGCTTAGATCTGAAGACTTTAAACTCACCTCTGACATAAACTAGAAACACCATTACACAGAAGTCCTAGGAGAGAGACTAAACAGAAGTCCTAACAGAACCCTCTGGGCCTGAACACAGGAGAAATTTGAATTCTGACATTTTTTATTTCAAAAATTAAAAAAAAAAATGAACTGAAACACCTTTAACTCCCTTTGAGAAATGTGGTATGTGTGGTATTGATGTGTATTTGCAAAGTAAAGCTTGCGGGAATAGAAAAAAAAAAGGGTGCAAGCTGCTTTTCTTTTTAGTCTCCTTTGGAACCATAGTTTGGCCATGAGGCACCAGCCAGTGGAACCATCTGAGCGAAAAAGTAATGAATGACCAGTGGACATTGCCTGGATCTTTATTTGGGGAATTCAGCAAATCAAGAGAAAATGATGAGGGGACATAGCAGAGAAAAGAGCAGTTGGCAACACTTAGGTTTGTTTGCTTCAGTTTATCTTGCTTCACTTACAGGATCTTGAAATCGTGTGTCAGCTAAGAGAGTAGCAAACTGAGAATTCAGATAGTTTCATTCAACGATTCATTCAACAAAATGCTTATTTGAAGAATTGGCAGTTAAGCTGAGATCTGTAAGATGCACTTTGGTAAGGAAAGAGTTGAAAAGCACCCCGTGGAAACGAAGTTGCATCAAGGCTCTGCAACAATGAGAAGTTCTGAGGAAAAGTCAAGTTGGTGCCATTGTAACTGAAACTCTGAACAGAAAATTGACATGAGGTGTTATGAAGAATATGAACAGCAACCACTTTTGTAACAGAAATAAATGAAAATACCCTTGAGAGACTTTTGAATAAGAGATTTGAATACTCTTTGTAGAGCCATGAAATAACTTTGATGAGTACTTACAACATACATGGATATGTGCATCTGTGCATGTGTGTGCATGTGTGTGTGTGTGTGTGTGTTTCCTTATTCTGAAAGATCAGTACATTGTTGAAAAAACACTTTCTACTAAAGTCTTATCCATTCAAACTTCCTTTTATTGAAACTTCAAATGTTTGTGCTGGGATTTAGACATTTTTATCAATGTATTAATAACCTAGTAAACGTATTAATTCCTTATCCTTTACCTCTGTGAAATGGATGGATACAAATTGTGGTTCTCAGAGGGGATGGTTTTTTGTCTGACAAGGAACTTTTGGAAATACCTTCTCATAGGAGAAGTTTTGCTTGTCAGAACCAACTGAAAGAGAGGAAGTGCGTGGAGGTTAGACACAGGACAGTTTCCCTCCTGACTCACAATAAGGAATCAGTCCTAAAGTATCTGTGGTGCCAAGGCTGAGAAACCCAGAACTCTAGGAGGCAACCAAGCATACAGGGGAATTGATTAAGGGCCTCTTGTTGTGGTTTGGTTACCAGAGGATGGGCTTTATAGATCATTGCAGGTGAAACAAAAAAAAAAACAAAGATGGAATCCATGTGGAGTGTGAGGGAAAACAGAGAGAATAGGATTCGTTTTTAAAATCTTACATTAGATTATTCTAATCAATTGCAAAGCTGAAGTAAGTTTTAAAATCTTTTATAATAATCAGAGGGCTAACAAACAAGGGAGAATAACAGTTGAGCAATGTACTAAAAGGTGGAAACTCAGAGACAAGAGCCAAATACTTCAGGTTATTTTTGCTTTGTATCTGTCCAAAGAGACTCTGAGATTGAACTTTGCTTTAACATCAATGAGATACTTTAACACAAAAATCAGAACTCAGATTTTGGCAATAATAACAATTCTGCAAATCCTTCTCTATTTTGGCCTCAGCCCAGCAGGGTTACATCACAGAGCATAGGTAAGGTAGAAGCTCTCTGACCTTGCACAGATGGATCTAGCGTCCAGTAATTTGAGTGACCCAGAAAAATCGCAGGCCTAGAAAGTGGATTGGAACAATATTTAATTCTTAATACTTATAAGCCTACCTGAAGAAAGATAATATTCTCTAGAAATTTTCTAAAAATATTTCTAACACAACGTAAGACCAAATCTAATTAAATATGTGGAAAAACAAGATAGATGTACTCAGCTATATAGATTATAACAGATATAAAAGCTGATGAAAATACACCAACCAGTACTGGACTAGACTACTGGATCACAGAATATAAATCAACTACATCTGGAAGTTGAAAATCAATCTTAACCATTTCAAGGAGGAATGCAAAGACTCTATTTTTTCAGACAGAGTCTCTACATGTAGCTCAGGTTAATCTTGAACTTATAACTTCCCTATCTCAGCTTCCTTTAAGTTCTGAGGTTCTGTGCACAAGCCAATATGTCAAAATCCAGAAAGTCTTGGGGATATTTAAAACATATACAAGATCTAAATACAATTTCAAGAGGAAAACCACCAATATCAAAGCTGAGAGTTCAGTGAGTTGGATGACAGAGCTGAAAGGGTAATTTATGAGCAAGAAAGAATTCCTTAGGGGGGAAAAGCAAGAGAAGACAAAGAATGAAAGATTCTTTTAAAAAAATTCTTAAGTGCCATAGAGTAGACAGAAGATTTGCTATACATTTAATTTTAGTTTGAGATTAACACAAAGGAGATAATACAGAGAGCAGCATTTGAAAATAAAAAAATAATTATTCATTTTCAAATTTGCTGAGAGAAAGCAATCCACAGAAACCGAGTTCTCAACTAATCCTAGAATAATACATGAAATCACTTCACAGCTAGACACATCACCAAAGACAAAGAAAATCCAAATTAAAAGACAGACAGCAATTCACCAGGAGAAAGAACACTGGGAAAGAAGAAATGGGAGCAAGGGGTCCAAGTCTGCAGGTATTGGACAGCTGAACTAGAATATGCAAATAGGGTCTTAGCAAATAAGGGTCATGACCAAGTAACCTCAGACATTGTTTCAACTAAAAGAATACTACAAGTTAAGATGTATGCCTCTCCTAAATGCTCTTCTGACACTTGAACTCCACATAGTATCACAGTCATCTGTTGAATTGACATAGTGTAAACATTTTTAAAGCAAGAATAATGTTTCTATCTGTTATCCATTAAACAATACTTATGTATAGGCTTCTATAAAAAGTGCCCGCTGGAATTTTTGTGTTGAACTTATAAATTACTATGTGGAGAAGTAGCATCATAGTATTGCATGTCTTCAAGTTCAAATACATGAAAATGGCGTATATCTCCATTCATTAAGGCATGTGGCCTAGACTGGACATCAGCTTGAACTTGCACCCCCTACATTGAAGAAGGAAGAGATCTCAAGTTTACAATACCATCTGTGTTTTATGCAGTGCTGGGGATGGAGTCCAAGTCTATGCACACTAAGGATTAACTCTACTAGCTACAATAAGTTTCCAGCCATTTATAGCTTTCTTAATGTTTTTATTTTCACTGTAGGGTCATTTAAAATGTTTTAAATGTTTTCATTGAGTTGTTTCTAGCCTATACTTTCCATGTATGTTATACATCATACTAAATTAAAAAACAATATGATAGGTATTAGGTTAGCTGGTAAGGGTTAAGTGCTTGTCATGCAAGCATGGGGATCTGACTTGATCCCCAGCACCCCTGTACAAAGATGGAGTACAGTGTGTTTATAATTCCAGTGCAAGAGAGGAAGAGAAAAAGGACCCTTCGGACTCACTGGCCAGCCACCCTAGCCCAATCTGCAAGCTTCATGCCAATGGAGATAGGCTCCATTTCATGGTAGTGGGCACCTTTAATACAAGCACCAAGGAGGCAGAGGTAGGCAGAGCTTTGTGACTTGGAGGACAGCCCAAATTACATAACAAGTTTCGTATTAGCCAGACCTATATATTAAGACCACATTTCAAAAAAGAAAATCGGGCTGGTGAGATGGCTCAGCGGGGAAGAGCACAGGCTGCTCTTCGGAAGGTCATGAGTTCAAATCCCAGCAACCACATGGTGGCTTACAACCATCCATAATGAGATCTGACGCCCTCTTCTGGTGCATCTGAAGACAGCTACAGTGTACTTACATATAATAAATAAATAAATTTAAAAAAAAAAGAAAAAAAAGAAAATCAAGGGGGAATGGTGCTTGAGGTAGATCTCTGGCCTCCACATACATGCGCACAAACATGCATGGGGACCTGCACATGCAAGTATCCACACATATGTGCTTCCCTATATGTGCTCCCACATATGCATGCACACAAACGATTGTAGCAGAATGGTCAACAGAGACAGCAAGTAGAACCTGGATGACATGGGAGATCATGGTGAGGAATTTGGACATTTTCCTGTTCTTTTAAAGGAGCCACTGCTTTTCATGGGTCCCTTAGATATATTCTGATCAAAGCCTTAAGATTATCCAGTAGTCAGTGGAATGCTTATGAAAAGGTTCAGCTGATGGTGGCCAGGCTAGAATTACCCATGCTGTCAATGAAGATAGGTATTGACATAATGTTGTTTGTTTTGACTTTTTAGACATGTGGTCTCATGTAGACAGGTTGGGCTTGAACTCATGGTGTAACCAAAGATTTCTACTTTTGCAGAGCTGCAGGTACACATCCTGACCCTGCTACCCCCATCTCCCAAGAGCTGAAATTACAAGCACAAAATCCTAACTAAGCCAGACTGATTTACTCTAAATGGAACAGGTATCTAAGATGAGCCCCAAATCTTAAAACAAGGCTAGCATCACTTTAGGCAGAAGCTGCACAGACTGCCATCATCAGCACCACCTCCATTACCTTCATCTCTCAGCAATGGCCACTGACCATCCACTCTCACATCAGCACCATTCTGGAGCCTTATCATCCTCTGTCACCGTGGCTGCTGTATCAAAAACCCTGAGTCATTCTGAAGATTTAAACAGTCAGATATTAGTAGTTTCTCAGGGTTCACATCTCTTAGCATTTTGACTTCTCAGTATGCTGGATAGTTTTATGCCAACGACACAAACCTAAGAGGAGGGGAGCTCAGGTGAGAAAATGCCTTTATAAGATTGGGCTATAGACGGGCATTTTCTTAATTAATAATTATGAAGGAGGACCCAGCACATTTTAAGTGGTGCCATCCTGGGCTGGTGGTCCTGGGTGCTGTAAGAAAGCAGGCTGAGCAAGCCATAGAGAACAAGTCAGTAAGAAGCAGTCCTTTATGGTTAGTTAGTATATTAGTTCCTGTTTCCAGGTTGCTTGAGTTCCTGTCCTGACTTCCATTGATGATATACAGTGATGTGGAAGCATAAGCCAAATAAATAGATTTCTTTCTAAGTTGTTTTCAGACATGTGTTTCATCACAGCAACAGTAAACCTGATCAAGACAGGTAGGTAGCATGATATTCAACAGCTGTTGCAGCCATATAAGAGCACACAAGCTAAATATTAGTCCTAGACTGAGATATTTGAAATCTGTTGGACATAGGGTGGGTAAAACGTCCTGGCCAGGAGAATGGCATGTTCAACCTGGGCCTGAGCTGGTAGCTATGTTCAGGATGAGCTGAAAAGCAGAGGGGATGGACACACTGGAGTAGAGGGAAACTCTAGAGGAAAGGCAAGCAATGGCAGGCATTCCAAAGTAGGTCCAATTCCTCCAAAGGGTGTGCTGTGAATGCTGAACTCACAGTGATGGAGGAAGGTAGAACAATCCCTTACCTCCTGGACAAGGAGTTGTTGGAACTTTGTTTTGTTGTGGAGTGTACCCAGGGAATAGATCATTGTCTTATGCGTGCCCTGGGCATAAAGGAGGATATAACCCTCCTACTTTCTATTTCTTAAAACAAGGAACTTCCAAACTCTGAGATACGGACTGGGCTGGATTCAGAGTGACTTCCTGCAGACAGATTATCCCCATGATAGAATCTTTCCATGAATCCTTGCCCCAGTGGTCTACCTGGGGGACCGGAAAGACTCACGAGTTACAGAAAGAGTATTGCAATTCTTAAAACATCTTTAATGTGTGTCATTGCTACTGACAGCTATGAGAAGATAAAACAGGAGTATCAGGAGAGAGATGGGGAGGAAAAAAAGAAGGAAAAAGAAAATACAAATATTTTGGCAATTGATGAGTCGAGTGAAGGGTATATTGATAATCATTGTGCTGTGAAATAGTTCAAAATTAAAACCAGACAAGTGATTGCCTAGCTAGCCTTTGTTCCACTTGGGAACTAGAAGACCGGGGAGCTGGGCACCTTTTCTTTGTTCATGAGGATGATTTTAGTAAGTGTATTATTTCCATTCACAGACAGATCTTAAAGAAGGGTCAGTGGTAAGGTGTGCTCCATACATCCAATCAACAGACCAAAGTCTTTAGTGTGCCATGAGTGGGGCCTTTTAGGGGTTTCTTTTAGTTTCCCTGGTTTGATGGTGGTGGCTTTCTATGCCTATTGCTCTTCCAAAGAGGAGACATGACCCCAGACTTCCCCTTCATGTGCACTGTTTTCAATAAAGAAATTGTTCAAATGATCATGAGACCCCTTTACATTATCACTTCATGATATATTTGTTTACATTTAAGAAATTTTAAAGGTGTCTCTTGTGCCAGACAAAACTTATTTAATGCTTACTAAGGCCAGAGGACATTTATATTCCATTTACTTTTCTCAATTCAAAATGCATTCAAGTAGTAAAACTACTCAAACCAAAGCTTCTGAGAACTTGGAAAAAATTCACTTACCATTTGATGTCCAAATGTAACATTGTTTTGCTTCACAGTTTATTAATACCTTATCATATTAGGCTGAACCATTTAAAATTAGCATTTTCTAGGTTAGAAACAAATATTGACAGTTCTATATTCACACCCAATCTAAACATTTCTTATGGTGTTGACTTCAGATACAAATGATTCATATTGCTTATTATATATTATTTTCTCCCACAATTAAGGGAGCACAATTATAGAAGCATGATAGTGGTACATGCTTTAAGACCTAACACTCAGAAGGCAGAAGCTAGCAAAATTCCAGACTAGCCTGGACTTTGCTACATAGCAGTTCTATACTAGCTAGACAGAAGAGTGAGATCCTGTCTCAGAAAACCAAAATAAATAAGTAAATAAATCAAAATAAAACAACAAAAACACAACAAAACACAACCAACCAAAAGGCTTAAATGAGGAACATGTGTCTAAAATGGTCCTAAAGTAAATGTAATTTCCCATATAAACTTAAAAAAATGATATATTCTACTTTGTAGCATTCAAGAGTCCATGTCAATTCTATGACGTGTTATCCTAGCTTGACAGTATTGGAAGCATAGACACTACTAATCAACGTTAACAGAAGGATTTCTTATAGTGGGGGCATACTTTGGTGTCCTATATAAATTTCTGAAGTATCAGAGTATCTTTTCCATGAAGCTGATAATTGTCATTGTCAAATTTTGTCATTTTGGTTAAATGGAAACCTTGCTGAGAAAGTTGGAAGTCCCCTCATGGGACAATGTGGAGAGCTTTGGGGCTCCTTAGCAGGAATTTGACATTGGGCCAGGACAAGGAAGTAAGCTTCAGGCACGAATCTGAAGTAGGCTCAGGCAGGAATCTGATTTTGAGCTAGAACAAAGAAGCAGGCTTCAGGCAAGAATATGACCTTGGGCTAGGACAGGGAAGTAGGTTTCAATATCTTGGTCATCCTGATAAGCCCTTAGAAACAGTGATCACATGACTTTGTTTATTGCCTTGCTTGTTCCTTGACTATTTGTGTTTATTCTCTTGCTTGTTCCTTAACCTAGAACTGACCTTCTTACTTGCATGTACTTCAAGTGGTATAAACGCAGACTGGAGGGCTAGAGATGGCTCAGTGGTTAAGAGCACTGACTATTCTTCTAGAGGTCCTGAGTTTGATTCCAAGCAACCACATGGTGGCTCACAACCATCTGAAGTGGGGTCAGATGCCTTCTTCTGGTATGTCTGAGGACAGCTACAGTGTACTGTGTATAATAATAAATAAATCTTTTTTAAAAAAAAAAAAGCAGACTGGGAAAAAAAACAAACCTGCTTCAGCCTCAGAAATGCCTGTGGTCATGCTACTGTAGTGTTGTCTAATTTTCATTATTGTTTTTAATCCTCAGTCCTGCCCTGGAGAACCTGTTCACTGACTGAGCTGGCTTGATGAAGACAAACTACCTTTTTCATCATTCTTCCCTCAGTACAACTTCCCATAACTCCTGACAGAAGAAAAACCATCAACTCTAATCTCTTTCTCTTCTTAACAAACAGGTATTTTAAATTGAACATGGGTCATATAATGTCACATGATACGGTGAAGCATAGATTATTCTAAGGACTCTGGGAAATGTTATTTAAAAGAATCTGTGAGCCAGGCAGTGCACCTCTTTAATCCCAGCACTTGGGAGGCAGAGGCAGGTGGATTTCTGAGTTCGAGGCCAGCCTGGTCTACAGAGTGAGTTCCAGGACAGCCAGGGCTATTCAGAGAAACCCTGTCTCGAAAAACCAAAAAAAAAAAGTGTGAACTAGTCTTGCAATCTGGCTCACTTACAGCACTGGGATATCTGTGTTTTCCCCCAACTAGTGTTTCCCTTGGATATTTCTCACTAATGTCCTTAAATATCATGGTCCTGAGAGCTGAAGTTTTTCTAGAACCAGCAGGTTACATAGGTGTTGTTTTATCAAACTCTGGCAACAGCCAATGGAACGTTCATACTCCAGCACACCACAGCCACTCTTGCTTTCGCCAGTGTGATGCCAGGCGGTGAAAGAGGAGAAGCTGGGACTCGGGCTTGTTTACTTACAGAGCTGACATACATTGCCTATTCCAGGTACTTTGAATGTGCTCTATTTTAGTCAATGAAAATTCCTTCTTTTTTTCTGGGCTGAAAACCCATATGCTTCCTGTAGTTACCTAAGGATCTTGGTTACTAAAAGATAGCAGAGGAAAAAGAGGCTGGGACAATAATCATTTAGAGAAGAGGCACAGAGTAAAGAGAATGTTGTTGGGGAGAGAACAAGTTAAACATTTAGAGAAATCCTTATGCTCAGTGAACACATGTGAGTACTGACAACCAGCTCTGTCCCAGTGTGGCAGCTCACAGCCTGAAGGCTGAGGTCACACTGTCCAGGTCCAACGCCTGGATGCAATTGGGCTCTTGGGTAAATTGCCAGCCTCCGGGCCCTACGCCACTTGTCATTGGAGCTGCTTTTAAACCAGTATTGTGTGGGGTTGAGTTAAAAGGGTTCACTGTGACATCATCAGGGAAGAATACAGGTGCTGGTTTGGATTAACACTGGCAAATGTCAACCCCAAAGCAGTGGTTACACCCCAGTGATTTCTTTTATAGCCATTACAGCAAGACTTTCAGAGACATAGGAACAAAGTCACTCCTTGGCAACATCTTCAAAAAAGAGCTCTGAAGAATGATGCGTTCAGATTAAGCCGAACTAATTTCTAACTGATTCACAGACTGAATCAGCAGTGGGTACAGCCTGAGAACTGCACCTGCAGAAGTGCCACGTCTTGCCACAGAGCCAGGTATGGTCCTGGTTTTAGCCCCGTGAACATCAACTATTGATTTAATCTCGTCAAGTCCTGGTTTTCTGACTTTAAAGGTGGGAATAACACTTCCCCTTCAAGATTGTCATAGAGTAAACAATAATAACTACAAGGCTGCTAGGCACATCACAGACATTCAATGAAAAGCACTTCTTGCTCTTAAGAAGGGCCAGGTGAAGTAATAGAGAATTAGAGAGTTTGATACATATTCAAGAACCTCTTACACTTTGAAATCAAAATTAGAAAAAAAAAAGCTTTACATGTAAAGTAACATTTGAAAACTTATTTAAGTTCTTTTGGACACCTTTAATTTTGTTCTAACTATTATAGACATTTACATTTTCAAAATTCCAAGGACATTGACATTATGTCCATATTAAGATTTTTAAAAGTCTACCCCGGGCAGGAGATATAACTCAATGGTAGAAAACTTGCCTGGGATGCAGGAGGTCATAGGTTCAATCTTGAGCATATTGCAGAAAGTACCCATCTCCAGCCACAGCCCTCCAGTGGTCCTCATTCTTGAGCCCTTACTGAGCATCTCTCAGGTATGTCATCTGCATGCTAAGCCTGTACCAGAAACACTAGTTCTCTGAAGATCTCAGACATCATCCGCTTACAAAACAAAAGCAATAACTGAGTTTCAGGTAGATAGGATTGCTCCCTGTAAAGTATAATGCAAATATTTCTGTAACTATTTACTAATAAGGTTTTTTTTTTTCTGGGCCAATACTATTCTAATTTTTTGCATGCGTTATATCATATATTATATTAAAGTATGAAGAGTGGTTCCATTAAATAAGTAGCCATGAACCATGTGTATTTCTTTTTCCATTCCAACTTGTAAATATAATTTACATCAGATTTAAAATCCATTCCCTCGGTTTCATGAACTCTCTACTGTTCGGTAGTGCCTACTGTAATGGTTACCTCAAAGTGCTGGACACAGAGCAGTGTAGCAGAGAGTTTATTAGGCAGTGAGTCCTTAGAGTTTTAAGATTTTATTTTAAGTATGTGTGTGTATGTGTGTGTGTGTGTGTTTAGGTTTACATGACAGCAGATGTCCATGAAGGTCTGAGGTGTCAGATCATTCTGGAGCTAGAATTGTAAGCAACTGGGAGTCATCAAAGTTGGGTGCTTGAAGCCAAACTCAAGTCCACTTAAAGAGCTGTACATACTTAGAACCACTGAGCAATCACTCCAGATCCATTTCTTGGAGTTTAAGTAATTATCTACCAGCACTACCATTGAGCTGGACCATTCTCTCAACTTTCCCTCTTACCAGATTCAGAACTTAGATGCCTCAAGGTCCACATGGATGTTCTTCCAAGTGTTCAATTTTCTTATTAGGACGATGGTGAGCTTGGTGAGTTAAATGCACCACAATGACTTCGTTGGCCAGCTTCCCATGACCTTAAATGAATAGTTAAGATCATCCCATGACTGTAACATTTAAAAGAGGGATTCTATATTTTGGCTCATAGATTCAGAAGTCTCAGCCCATGAATTGTCTGTCATCCCTGGTGGTTAGGAACCTGTGGTGAGGCAATACATCATGATGAGGAGGCCCAGCAGATCATGCTGCTCATCTCACAGTGTCCATGAAGAAAGAGAGACACTGGTGTTCTGCAATCCCCTTCAGAGTCATCCTGGGAACCTTCTACAGCAGCCAATGAAGTCCTGTGTTGTAAAGTGTCTAACATCTAGTAGTGCTAAGCTGAGGGTTGCATATTTAACATACCAGTTTTTACAGGATAATCCAGTCCCAAATTCTAGCACTGAAAAAATACTCATTACAGTCAGCAACAACATTTAGGTTTCAGGAATTCTCATGTCATTTCCTGTGTGTTTGTTTGTTTGGGTTTGTTTTTCACATCTATGTATACACTGTCTGAATACTTAACTTTTAAAACTTACTCTCATTGAAACTTCAATTTGTTGCTTAAAAATATTGTATTGAGTAGATGTACCCTGAGTAGAGTTTGAATTTGTAGAAGTATGTGCAGTAAAAATAAAATATTTTATAAAATTTTAGCATCATGGGACTTTTGTTTTTATTGAGAAATGAGAGAGAGAAAAAGAGAGAGAGAGAGAGAGAGAGAGAGATATTACTAGAGTGTCAACCACAGGCTATTACCAAACATGTGTGTTATTTGCCCTAATCCAAATCACTGGGGGAGAAGTCAAGAGGGAGTTCCTTTCTTACAAGGAGTTGATGCTATTCATTCATTAATATCAGACATGGACTACCATGCACTTAAACTACAACGTGCCTATGACAAGCACTTCAGAAAGGAAGTGATTTTCAAGGAATATGCTTCAGGGACGGGTACACACATGTATGTTAAAGGAGACCACTGTGTGCCTTCAATCTTAGCTCTTGGGGAGCAGAGCCCGTGCATTTGAGGCTCACCTTATCTATATACCAAGTTCCAGGCCTGTCAGAATCCATATAAGAAACCTTGTCTAAAATAATAAGTAATTAAATGTACTTCTTAAAGGAAAAGACTGTCTAGGATGAAGGAGCAGAACCTGCATAAAGAGGAAAGCATGAGGACTGAAGGCAGTTAGAATGCCAGCACAAGCTGGGCGGTGGTGGTGCATGCCTTTAATCCCAGCACTTGGGAGACAGAGGCAGAGGCAGGGGCAGGCAGATTTCTGAGTTCGAGGCCAGCCCTGGTCTACAGAGTGAGTTCCAGAATAGCCAGGGCTACACAGAGAAACTCTGTCTAGAAAACAAACAAACAAACAAAAAACAAAAAAAGAAAAAAGAAAAGAAAAAAAACCCAAAATGCCAGCATGGCTCTGACTGGAGGAGAACCATGAGGACCCACCTTAGTATTCCCAGAATCCATGGAAAAAGATGATCATGGGTGGTGGGCCTGTAATCCCAATGCAAGGAAGGCGGAGATAAGAGGATCCAAGGGGTTTACTAGTCACTCAGTCTAACTCAATCAAGGAGCACCAGGTCCATGAGAGACCTTTGTCTCAAAAAATAATGTGAAGAATAATAAATAAAAAAGACCTGGCATTTATTTCTGGGGTGTATGTGTGTGCACATGCATGTGTGTATGTATACACATGGGGTGGGGCAGAGGGAAGGAGAGAGGAGAGAAAGAGAGGGGGGAGGGAAGGGAGGGAGGGAGGAAGAGAAAGAGAGAGGGAAAGAGGGAGGAAGGGAGAGAGAGAGAGGGAGAGAAGGAGGGAGGGAGGAATTGGGGGAGAAGAGAGAGAGAGAGAGAGAGACAGAGAGAGAGAGAGAGAGAGAGAGAGAGAGAGAGAGAGAGAGTTACACTTGTAACTCTCTACAAGGCCACCAGTCTACATGACTACCTCAAGGATGGCAGAGGTGGGGGTCTTAGGGGATACATACACAGGAAGGAACATTCAGGCACAGACCAAGGGAGGAATGTTCCTACCCCTGCCAGTCTCAGGGCAAGATTTTAGGGGTTTGGACACATTCTGATCTCACTCTTGTTTTGAACTGGCTCCCTTAGCTGCATGGCTTTCTGGCCCCACACCAAACAACTCATTGCAATCTCTCTCTCTCTCTCCCTGTCCAGCAAGCCCCTGGAATTTCTCTTCATGCAAATGATGCATTCCCAGCACCTTGGCACTAGCCAATAATGTACACTCACCCCCAAAACCCCTACCCACTCCTCAAATTTTTAAATAGCCCTTCTTACCCCCAATTAGGGAGAGCCAGTTCAGTGAAAACTGTTTCCCACCCAACTGCATAAGCTTTGTTCTTTCCAGTCCAGCCAGGTGCGCAGTGGTGACTGGACACCCCGAAGGCAGAAGCAGACCGGCAGCGGCTTGGCAAGTCCCTCAGTTTTAGCTACCTCATCCACTCAGCATACCTTTGCTGCTCTAGGATACAGAGGTATTGAGGCTCTTGCTTTCTGAAACTTCGAATTACTTCCTCATTCCTAAAGATCCTTTCCGCATTCCTCTCTAGGCCTTCAAATCTCTTTCTATCTCAGGACTTTCACACCTGCCTAGCCTTCTTCCTCCCTTCCCCTCCCCCCTCCTACTTCAGGCTAACTGGTATTCAACCTCAGGTCACCGAGAGACTTTCCCACTGTGATGTAAATGGACCATTGCTCCATTTACATCCCTCCGCCTTTCCCAAGTCTAACTTGATCAATTCCTTGGTAGAAGTTAGGAGTCTCCTGTACACTCCTGTTAGTCATTTTATGGCTTTCCCTTCTTTCCCTCATGGCCACAATGTCTGTGCATAACTTTGACATGCTGTGTGAGCATTATTAATCTCATTATGTCCAAGAAGTAGTAAGAAGAATAAAACTCCAAACTGGGAGCAGATTATGATGGGGAAAAAGGTGAATGCTGTCATTTATTGCTCTGGGCATGACTGTCAATTGTATGAAATTGCTTTAGAAATCTGAAGTAATAAGCACAACTAATTTTGTGAGCTGAATGCATTTATTCCCCAAAGAGTTTTTCTGGTTTGTCATCATATTTTGATTTTTTCCTTACTTAAAGCTATGTGCAACTAAGGAATCAATTCTGTTTTGTTCAACATGGTGCCACTGAGTGCCTCACCGCAACTTCAATAATGTCTGATGCTCACTCTTACAGACAAAGGGCTTGGTCACCATCTCAGATAGCAGTTTCCAGTCCATTTGTCCTTGCTTCTGAGCAACTGGCCACAGATATCAAAGCTCTCATTAATCCCTATGCTGGCTAATATACCAGACCAACCCACAGAAGTCAGGGCCATGATGTATTTTACTAATAGTGTTTGATAATGAAATGCCCCTCATAGACCTCATGTTAAATGTTTGATCACCAGATGGTGTCATTATTTAGGGAGGTGGAGCCTACCTGGAAAGGTAGACCACTGAAGAAAACAGATTTGGAGACTGTACCCCTGACCTCTGACCCTTTCCTATGCTGCTTCCTGTCTACAAAAAAACGTAAGGAAGTCCTCTGCCCACGCTCTTGCTGTAATAGTGTTTCAACTTAATACACAGGGCCAACTTGCCATGGCATGAGTCCTCTGAAACTATGAGCCAAACTAAATCCTTGCACTTTTAAGTTGTTTTTGTCAGGTAGTTTGGTTACAGCTACACAAAGGTACCCAACTAATAATGGCTAAAGTTCCATGGTAACAAACAGGCACAAATTGGAATTCATCAAGGGTAGAGGCACAAAGTGCAATGTCTAAGCTGTCCGAAGTCTGCAGTGTCCTTGCCTTTATCAATATATGCTGAACCCCAGGCCCAAACAAACTCCTGCTTCAATTTGGGATGACAGAGAAAAGCTCACCTTCAATGTTCATAGTTGACACTGGGTTTTCACCATGTAGGTATGATTAGTTGGATTCTTGCCCATGTGACTAAGTATCCAACCCCAATCTCCTCTTCCCCAGAGGTCAGGTTTGTATCATGTAGTTCAAAACTCCAAAGCCTAATGACATGCTTTTGGTTTTCTTTTCTAAGAAAGCTCTCATCTTGGCCATCTCACTAGCATAAACTACCCCATCATGAGTCACCTTGTGAACAACACTATAAAGTGTGGTCTGAAGCATCCACTATGGATATAACAAAAACATCCCTGCCTCTAAACCCAAGAATTTAGAGGTTTACTCGAACTAGAGTATTAGAGATCTAATGGCCAGCCCATTTAATTATCACTCAATGACACATAGTGGGTTTGGTTAAGGAAATAACCCACTGAGGAGTTTAATTGGATTAAACTAGAAATTCCTGTGACAATGTCAAAAAAAATGGTACAAGAAAAGATGTGACTGGGTCTGGGTGACTATTTAAAGTAGTTTCATATATTGGTTTATTGAAGAATATAGTAATTAGACTTGAAGCTTAGGGGCTACTATCTTAAGATGCTTGCTGTTGATAAGAAGGTAGAAGATGTAGGATTCAGAGATACAAATGATGGGAAAGAACCAGAGACTGAAGAGATTAAAGAGAAAAAGAACTGATGGATGAAGGTCAGGGTGATCAATTACAAATATCAGAGGGAAGGTTAGAATCAACTTCTGAAAAACATTCACAATTCAACTCTGTGGAAATACTATTTTTCAAAAAAGTGTGTTGCTTTGGGTAACTGCTTCGTTTTTAAATTTCTTTTTCTTTGGTTTTGTGTGTATGAGGGTTCTGTCGGCTTGTATGTATTAGTAACACATGCTTTCCTGGTGCCCTTGGAGGTAAGAAGATAATGTCTGATCCTCTGGAATAATATCTGAAACTACTCTAAATAATTGCCCAGACTCACCCTGGAACTGCAGTTACACATGATTGTGAGCTGCCATCAAGGTGCATGGAATGGAACCCAGATGCTCTGCTAGAGCAACACGTGCCCTTAAGCTCTGAGCCAGTTCTCTAAGCCCTAGGAAACTTGTTCTTAATAAGAGGACATTTAGCCGTGTCAGGTACATGGTTGTTTATGAAGATGGGGATTACATTCTTCAAAAGAGTAAATAGATAATGACCTACGCCACTTCTATGCATATACACCCAAAGAATGGAAAACAGAAACTCCAATGGTTAACTACATACCTACCCATGTTCACAGCAATGTTAGCTACAACAGTCAATGGAATCAACTCAAATGGTTTATGACAGATTAATAGATATAAACTAATGTATTGAATGTATCGTGCATACATTCAATGGAATGTCATCAGCCGAAAAAAGTTAATCTTGACAAAGGCTGCAACACGAAGGGAGATTGGAAGACATCATGACAAGTGAAATAAGCCAACTATGGAAGGATGAATATCATGTGATTTCCACATATCCATTTATATAAGATACCCAGAGGAGTCAAATTCATAGAGATGAAAAATAATGTTTACCAGAGGGTGGCTGTAGAAGGAAATGAGAAGTTACAGTTTCGTGAGTATAGAGAATTGATTCTCAAGGTATGAGTCATGACCCCTTTGGGGGGAGCCGAATGACCCTTTTACTGTGGGTCACATATCAGACATCCTGCATATCAGATATTTACATTATGATTCATAGCAGTAGCAGAATTACAGTTAGAAAGTAGCAATGAAAATAACTTTGTGGTTGGGGATCACCACATCATGAAGAACTGAATTAACAGGTCTCCTCATTAGGAAGGTTGAGAACCATTGGAATAGAGTTTCATGACATTGTTGGAGAGCCTGACAATGCTCAAGGTTATAATGTGGATGCACCTGCTGTGACTGAGTGGTGCTCTTAAAATTACTGAGCAATGTTTAAAACTATATGTTTTTGTTTTTTCCTTTGAGAATTTTGTACATGCATGCCTGTCCTGTGATCATATATACTTCCTATGTGCCCCTCAATTGTTCTTGGATTCTTCCTAAGTCTCCCTTCCAATTTAATGATTTTGGTCCTTCCGCACCCCTACCCCACCCCGCCACCCCATCCCCGGCCCCCAGAGTCTTTATGAGCCTATGTGTGAGGGCATCCACTAGAACACCAGTTTGCTTCTCCATTGCTGTGATAAAACATGGACAACAAAAGCAACTGGAAAGGAAAGGTTTATCTGGCTTACAGGTTACAGTTCATCACTGAAGGGAGCCAGAACTCAAGATGGGAGCTTGAAGCAGAAGCATGAAGGATTGCCGCTTGCTAGTTTGCTTTCTTTGTGGCCTCAGTTGTTCTTACACAACCCAGGACCCCTACCTAGGGATGGTACTGGGAACAGTGAGCTGGACTGACATGGAGTAGCAATCAAGAAAAGGATCCACAGACGTGCTCACTAGCCAGTCTGATGAAAGAAATTCCTCAAGTGAAGCAAGTGCCCTCTTCTCAGGTATATTAAATTGACAACCAAGCTTAGCTGTCACAACAGTCAATCAAGTCATCAGCAACCACACACCAAGGAAAACCGACTCCCTTCCCCCCAGCCCTCAACTGCTGATGATAACTCCTCAGTTGGAGGTGGGGGCTCGTGTGCCCCTCCCGCTCCAGGAATGTGGAATGTGGACTGACTTGATTCTGTGTAGATCAGATCTTGTGCAGGCGACTGTAAGGGTTGTGAGTTCATGAGTGCAAAGGTCCAGTCATAAACGCACACATGGTTTTACTTCAGTCCTTCTCAATCTCTGGCTCTTATTATCATTCTGTCCCCCCCTCTTTTGTGATGTGTCATGAGCCTTGTGGGGAATGATGTGTGATATAGATGTTAATGGCTGAGCACCCAGCAGACACTTATTCTCCAGTCTGGCTAGTTGTCTCTGTAACAAACACTGTCCCTGCCAAAGACTCTTCTCTGATTAGAGCTGAGTCTTCTCATGCACTTACTTATTACAATGTAGTAAAAAGACTCAGGCTGCCATGCACATGTAAGGATGTTGGTTTTGGCTTGGTTTTCCTTTCGTCATCAACAAAGCCTAGAGCTATGTTAGAAACAGTCATGTCTCTAATATGAATTTTTTATATTTCGTATGTCTTATAATTCTATTACATACACATTTGAGGAATTGATAATGAACTTTCTAAGCAAGGATATAATGTCTCAGTATGTTCTCAGTTTAATTATATAATACGATTTAATACGTTTCAAATTCCTTGAAAATTATGAACTTTTTAATAGTTCTCGTCTCTATGGGAAAAAGAGGGCATCCTGGACATGCAAGCTCCTATACTTAAGTTCCACCATGCTAAAAAGCTGATTGAGACACTATGGTGTTTCTGAAAGATGCAGAGAAAGATTTGGTAAAAAAAAAAAAAAAAAAACATACTGCTGACACTGTAGCTGGCAGCAGCAGCAGCATACCCTCATTTTCTAAGGCCTTTATTCCTCTTGTCTAATAGTGCAGAGAAGCCTCAATGATAAAGAACCACTTCCTTACAGCTTACAGGATTGTTAAAAATAGGACAACATTTACTGTTAAATAAGCACAGCAAATAAAAACTTGAATGAACACTGACAATAAGGAAAGGCAATCCTTGGCATTTACTGTCCATGGGATCAATGGATCAATGGCCATTGACTCAGTCAGATAAACTTCAGAACCATATCAAAACCCTGTGACTACTACTATTTTCAAGAAATTTTCTTTGATAAAAAATTATTCCAGTAGCTGTATATATAGTGCCACAGCATTTGATGCAGGTTAAACAGAAGTAATACTCTTTTTGAGGAACAATGGCTCAAAAGAAGAGGGTAGAATGTAGGAACCTAATAGTTCTTAAGATTCAATACATTTTGAAGGCTATTTCAATAACTTACTAGCATCAGCAACAGGCTAGGCATAGATTTTACTTGCATTCTGTTTTCAAAAATATGATAAATATGGAAATGATAGAAACAAATGTCACCTGAGTGGATTCGTAATACCTCCCTGCCACAGCTATAATCTTTATCCTTATTGTACAGGCTTGATAGAGCTGGGAAATCCAGGATGTAGAAATGCCTTCTTACTGGAGATTCTCCAGAGCTACTGATGGTGGTGGTGCTAGTGGTGATGGTGGTGGTGGTGGTGGTGATGGTGGTGGTGGTGGTGGTGATGGTGGTAGTGCTGCTGCTGTTGCTGCTGAAGTCAGTGATGGTGACAGTGACATGTCTTTCTTATGCCATAGAGGATCATCAGGGATTGTGTGCTTCTCCTCTATTAGCTTTTTAGCATGATAGGCTTACATGTCCAGCACCTAGACAAGAAAGACTTGCATAAGCAGGAAGCCGAAGAGTCTGGCCCCTATAATCTTTGATAGTTTACCCATCATAGTGATTAATAAATGCCCAGATTCTTAAATAGAAGTTCAGGAATAAATGATCCTTGCTCCAAGAGTGGTTTCTATGCTCTAAGCATAGAAACTCTTTCTCCTTCCTTGAGTTGAAGACTTGGGAATGCTAAGCCTGTGCAGTTTCACTGAGCTACATATCTAGTCCCACACTATTAACTGATATACCATAAAAGTTACCATCGTTCAAGAAGAAAGAACACAGATCAGGCCTCATCAGTGGAAAACACTCAGTATTATACTAGAGGAGAACATGGGAGATAAGCTATGTATGGGTACAATCATTTTGGAGAAATGTAATACTCTATGTTAAGCCTTCTTGATTGCTATCATACTGTTACTTTCTGTAAACCTCTTGCTGCTGACCTCTGTCAGGGTCACATTCTATTATTTGAAAACTAAGGGACCTCTATGTAATAAAAAAAAACCCTACTTTATTAATCCCTTAACAATTAAATGCCACTTCAGTGGTGGATACTTAATTAATAACACCATCAAGAGGTTGGTACTTATTCACTCATTAATTTCTAAGCACACCTGCCTGGCTCCGAAGGCAAACAACTATAGCCACTTTATCAGGTTTCACTCCATTGCTGCAAACTAGGGACAATTGTAAGAAAGCAGCTGAGGCAGAGAAAGGCAACTTGGTTGGCCACAGATGAGAATGAGAGTGCAAAGCCTCTAGAAAGGTACCCAGAAGTTTTCATTCCCTGGGCCAGGCTGAAACTATTAAATCACAAAGAAATATCAGGAAAGATAAGCTACGGGAACCAGTGACTGCTAAGCTAAGCACTTGGGTGAGTTCGAAGAGCCCTTAGGGCCTGCTGTTTATTTGGAAAAAACAGGGGTTGGGGACCGGGGTTGGTGGTGAGTGAATGACAGAAATGGAAGCCTAGCTACACATTAGTTGGTGATAGCATATTAACCAGTCATGTCTGAAGAAGTTACATATTAAGGGTGCATAAGTTCGTGTGTGTGTGTGTGTATGTGTG